>NC_135712.1:163072939-163392795 GCF_964656455.1 Halichoerus grypus | reverse complement strand
GTTTATATTAGTTATGGCTATACATAAGGAAAATAGTAAAAATGTTTGAAACTTACAAATCCTATGCATATAATGCAGATGGAGGAATAAATTCAGACAATATCCAACATTAGGGCTGGTTTTTTGTTTGTTTGTTTTTTAACATTTTCAGGAACCTACAAATCAAATCCAAGGTTTGCATTGGTAGTTTTTACCTTGTCTTCCTGCCTCTCCCCTCTTCTTTTACCATTCCTGAGAGGGATCCACAAGAACAACCTTGGTTCATTCTGCCTTGGTTCTAATACTACTTGTGGTCTTATAAAATCACCTGCAATGTTTTGATCCGCATCCCAAAATCTGGTCTAAGAAGGCAGCTGATAGAGAACTGAATCCTTTATTGTAGCTTCCTGACTTAACTCATGAACTAGTAAGAATGAAAGCTCTTAACCCTCAAAATACTTCCTTCTTTGATGCTACCTATGATCTAAAACTTAGACACCCTGCCCCCTTTATTCTGAAGACATACCCTGGTCCCTCCAGAAAAGAAAAATGGAGAGAGGAGAAGATGTGTATGAGGCTAGTTATTCAGCACATGTAGGGGGTACTTGTTTTAAAAGCAAACCTGTATAATGAATCACAGTGTATTAAGAATGTTCTAGAACTCCTTCTATATGGGTCAGGCCTTAAGCCCCATGTCGTGTGTGTGTTGTGCGTGTGTGTGTGTGTGTGTGTGTGTGTGTGCGCGCGCGCCTGTTACAGATGTATGAGCATTGAAACAGAGCATGGAAAATAGAAAAATCATTTTAATAGATGAAAAAAGGAGGGAGAATACCCTGATGAAAAAGTACAGATAATCTGTAACATCTGTCTATAGATACTCCCACCAACTCCCAAGAAGATTACTCTTTACTCCCATGGGTAATTACTACGTCAAGATGAAGGTAAGGAAAGTAAAGACATCCAGCTTTCCTAAGAAGCCTAAAATCCCCAAATACTTTTTGAAAGAAAGATACATAAATAGGGGCGCCTGGGTGGCTCAGTCGTTAAGCATCTGCCTTCAGCTCAGGTCATGATCCCAGGGTCCTGGGATCAAGCCCCGCATCGGGCTCCCTGCTCAGCAGGAGGCCTGCTTCTCCCTCTCCCACTCCCCCTGCTTGTGTTCTCTCTCTCGCTGTATCTATCTCTGTCAAATGAATAAATAAAATCTTTAAAAAAAAAAAAAAGATACATAAATAAATGCTATAAAGTATAAATCAGGTATCTATTATCGAAAGTGAATAGTTAATAATCAGTAAAGGGAAGGAGGTAAACCCTTGCCATTGAAGCTGAAAGAGGGAACATCTAATCACCCAGTCAACCTTCACTGATACAGGTTGAAGCACTTTCAGGGTTCCCAGAAAGAGTCCATGGAACGTTCCCAGAGTCTAAGAATGCACAATGGCAAGAGTCCTGAAATATTAGGGAAAATACCCTGAAAACCCTAGAAAAACATCATGTGACATGTGAGGAAAATTGAGGGAGGGAGTCAGTGTCTCCCAAATACTGTGTGAGGGTAGCCAAAAGGGGGAAAAAAAGTTTCTCTTCTGTATGTTCATTTCAAACTAAGAAATTCTTTTAAGTTTCCTCTTGTGGCAATCCTCACTCTCTCCCCAAACATATCCACAAGAAACTTAAGGATCATATACTTCAAGCTGCCTTTCATTTTCATCACATACAGCAACGAATGCTTTGAGCGATGTCAGCTACCTCATACTTAAGTTTTACAAGGGGCTTCCTTCTGACAACTTAGCACAGAAAAGACTATCAAAATTCCTGACATCCTCAAACAGTAGAGGAATAAGGAACAGAACAAATGAACCAACTGAAGACAATTCCTATTAAGATCATTAAAAATCGGGGTGCCTGGGTGGCTCAGTCGTTAAGCGTCTGCCTTCAGCTCAGGTCATGATCCCAGGGTCCTGGGATCGAGCCCCACATCGGGCTCCCTGCTCGGCGGGAAGCCTGCTTCTCCCTCTCCCACTCTCCCTGCTTGTGTTCCCTCTCTCCCTGCATCTCACTCTGTCAAATAAATAAAATCTTTAAAAAAAAAAAAAAGATCATTAAAAATCAAGAAAAAGCCAAAACAGGGGTGCCTGGGTTGCTCAGTCAGTTAAGCGTCTGCCTTCAGCTAGGGTCGTGATCCCAGGGTCCTGGGATCCAGTCCCACCATTGGGGTCCCTGCTCATCAGGGAGCCTGCTTCTCCCTCTCCCTTTGCTCCTCCCTCTGCTTGTGCTCTCTCTCTCAAATAAATAAAATCTTAAAAAAAGAAAAGAAAAAGCCAAAATAGATTCTACACACCTTCTGGTATAATAAATTTATATATTAAATCTTTAAAAAGTTTATCTTTAAAAAAATTCCTAATTTCAAATTTCTTACATAAGTATTCACAATTTGTCACTTGAAAGAAACAGGAAAATATACTCATGATAATCACGTAACATGTTACATTTCAAAATGCCCTTGGTATGTCAAATTTTGTTCACCTGACCCAGAGCCAATCTTAAATCTCTCTAGAGAAAATGGAAAACACAAAGTTTAGAAATGAAACTTAATCATGTTTTTTCGGGTTTAAAAATGTCTCCAGTTTATGCTTTCTCCTTCACTGTAGGTCATTTGAGATGGTTTCAATGGTAACACATACTTTATGCTTTGCTACACTGAAAATTTATTCAACAGTTCTATTCTTGAAGTCATTATTTCTTCTCATGCTTCTATTTTATGAGGGGCAACATTTTTTCAGCCACCTCCTAAGGGAATTTGTGATTTAGCAACATCTTTTCCCAACCCAGTTATTCACACTGAAAACAAAATATTCTGTTGACCTCCTTGTTTTATACATCACTACTGACCAAATGAATAGATAAGAAACCCAGGAGTCCCAGGAGTTGAGAAAGACACAATCAAGCAAGTTTAGTAGACACCTACCAGAGGAGATAATATCCTCTCCTCAGTCATAAATATAGTTTTACCAAACTTCCTTGTATTTACTCCATAAATATGGCCAAAGAAAGAGGACCTTACTAAAAGCATGGTGACTACAAAGAACAGGTAGGTACAGTGCCTTGGCTTAAGCTGTTTTGTCAATGAATAACATGCAAACCTGAAAATATAAAATACTAAGAAACAGTGTCACATTAAAGTGAAAAATAGGATCAAAGTGAGAATGTCCAGTGAATCATTAGTAATAATTCAGGGATTCCTTTCATAGGTTGTATTTTATTTAAAGCCTTCTACTTACTGCCTGACTTTAAAAAATTGTTATGTGCTCACAAAAATGCTTAGAAATCTCTAGCACTTCCAATTCTAAGAAACTGTTTCTCCTAATGAAGAATACTTCAAAAAGAATACAGTGTTAAATAGTAATTTTCCAAAAAGGGGTCATGTGTGTTTATGTTAGAAAACAGAGTCTCCAGGGCTAACGGACATTCAAAGGGACATTTGTTTTTTTAAATCCTGGATAAGACTGTCTTGTTAACAAAGAGACAATTTAGGGCGCCTGGGTGGCTCAGTTGGTTAAGCAACTGCCTTCGGCTCAGGTCATGATCCTGGAGTCCCGGGATCGAGTCCCGCATCGGGCTCCCTGCTCGGCAGGGAGTCTGCTTCTCCCTCTGACCCTCCTCCCTCTCATGCTCTCTGTCTCTCATTCTCTCTCTCAAATAAAGAAATAAAATCTTTTAAAAAAAAAAAAAAAAAACAAAGAGACAATTTAGCACAGTGGTTAAGACCCTGGACTTTGGAGTGAGCCAGTTACTTAAAGATACTTACTAGCTGTGTATCTTCCAGTAAAGTCTTAGATGGCAAGTCTAAGTTTTCTCATTGATAAATGACAATGAAACTTACTTCCTAGAGTTGTGAAAATTAAATATAATAATACACAGAACATATTTTTCACAGTTCCTAGAACTAATAATTGCTCCCTAATGGTATCTAGTAATAACAACAGGAAGAATAAAAGAAAAAAATTAAAACACAGAGCTCTCGCCCTTTCCTATAGATTACCCTTACTCCCTCTCCAGCATTTCTACCTGCCCTCAACCCAACCATAAGAAACCACACAAGTGTATTAAAAACACCTAAATATGATAACCAAGAAGTTACAAGCCAATTAAGAATTTTAAGTTTTTGGGGTGCCTGGGTGGCTCAGTCGGTTAAGCATCTGCCTTCAGCTCATGATCCCGGGGTCCTGGGATCGAGCCCCCCCTGGGCTCTCTGCTCAGCGGGGAGCCTGCTTCTCCCTCTCCCTCTGTAGCTACCCCTGCTTGTGTTCTCTCTCTCTCTCTCTCTCAAATAAATTAAAAATCTTAAAAAAATTAAGTTTTTGGCCTACCACATACCAATTATATTTCCATAATTTTTATTCTATTTCACTTCTCACTAAAACCTTAACCAGATAAAATTCAACTCAGGCAATTTAATTCTCTTTTTAATCTAAACCTAGTATTTATATATTCAGTGAACTATAGAAGTCAGTCTTCAAGAATGTTCAGGCACGGGTGCCTGAGTAGCTCAGTCCATTACACAGGTGCCTTCAGCTCATGTCATGATCCCAGGGTCCTGGCATCAAGCTCCACTTCAGGCTCCCTGCTCAGCAGGGAGTGCTTCTCCCTCTCCCTCTGTCCCCTCCATCTCAAATAAATAAATAAAACCTTTAAAAAAAAAAAAAAAATGTTCAGGCAGGGGAGCCTGGGTGGTTCAGTCTGTCAAGCATCTGACTTTGGCTCAGGTCATGATCTCGGGATCCTGGGATCAAGCCCCACGTGGGGCTCTGCATTCAGCGATGAGTCCACTTCTCCCTCTGCCCCTCCCCCTTGTGCGCGCTCTCTCTCAAATGAATAGATAAATCTTAAAAAAAAAAAAGAATGTTCAGGCAAACAGGAACAATATTTTCAATAGGGAGTGTAGAACATTCTAAATATTCAAAACATTATTATTTTAAAATATAATTATATGGGCACCTGGATGGCTCAGTCAGTTAACCGTCTGCCTTCAGCTCAGGTCATGATCCCAGCGTCCTGGGATCAAGTACCCCATCCGGCTCCCTGCTCAGCGGGGAGTCTGCTTCTCCCTCTGCCCCTCCTCCCACTCGTTCTCTCAATCTCTCTTTCTCAAATAAATAAAATCTTTTTATTTTTAGAGAGAGAGCGAGAGAGGGAACACAAGCAGGGGGAGAGGGAGAAGATTCTTTAACTCTCGTACATTCACGACCCCCATTTTCACACAGGACGATTTCACACTTCTTAACTCTCTTCAAATCTAACATCCCCTCTCCTATCCTTACTCCCCTAATGGCTTACCTTCCAGTGTCACTGAAAAAATAAGTATTTATTTGCACATACTACTACCACATCTACTTATCTACTGGCATCGGAGTCCATACAATCAGCACTCCCTACTGCTAGTAAGGATGAAGTGCTGGTATTCCTACCATGATCAACTGCTCTACTTACATGCCTATTCAAACATTATCAACTATAAGCAATTCTCTCCTCTCTAATCCATTTCTCCCTCTCTATTGGATTATTCCCATCAGCATACAAGCACACTACAATTTTTCCCACTTTAAGAAAATATCCCTTGACCGTATATTCACCTTCCAGTGAAAGCCCCATTTTCGTGCAAACTACTCCCCTCCCAAGCCCCCCAAAAAACAATATAGCTATTTGGATTATCTGATGGTGATCAATTTTCTCTTCTATAAAGTGACGATACTGGAAAAAATTCATCTCTAAATATCTCTAGAATATTCTGTATACATCAGCATTGGAAACATCTATTGAAAAGGAAAATAAATTAGTTGTGCAGCTGAGAAGCTATGGGAAAGATACTCACTAGCCTAAAGAGGAAGAAACCATGAAAAAGTCAACCAAATAACTCAAAGTAGAAACTTTACCATAGGAAAGAATACAAATTATTATTGATCACAGGAAAGAGAAAGAGAACTGATGTCCTGAATTACAATCTGATAGTTCTTAAAAGGATTCTATTTCTCCCAAGGGAACCAAAAGCATTGACATGCTTTTGAATGCCCACCAAAGCAAGTTAACCACAGGAACTTTTTCAGATCATTGGAGAAATGCAGTTACCCTATCTGTTCTAACAATTTTTTTTTTCCAAACCAAGGAATAAAAGTCCTAACAGATCTCACCAAACTTACCACCAATTAGAACAGCCATGTATTTTCCTAAAGAGTCAAACCTACAGTTTTCTTAGGCACCCCAAAAAGGAACATCAAACTGGAGAAAATAAGAAACGCCAAAAGAAAATAAATTGCATGTACAATTTAAATACTCGGGGTAGGGCGCCTGGGTGGCTCAGATGGTTAAGCGTCTGCCTTCGGCTCAGGTCATGATCTCAGGTTCCTGGGATCGAGTCCCGCATCGGGTTCCCTGCTCAGTGCAGAGCCTGCTTCTCCCTCTCCCTCTGCCATTCCCTCTGCTTGTGCTCTTCTGTCTACCTCTCTGTCAAATAAATAAAATCTTTAAAAAAAAAAATACTCTGGGTAAACAGAAATGTTCAAACATCAAAAAGTTTTTTTCAATAGTTATTTATAACCTCCAAATGTTAGTCTTTCTTCTCCAACTGAAAAATTAACACCAGGGGCGCCTGGGTGGCTCAGTCGTTATGCGTCTGCCTTCGGCTCAGGTCATGATCCCAGAGTCCTGGGATCGAGTCCCGCATCGGGCTCACGGCTCCATGGGAAGCCTGCTTCCCCCTCTCCCACTCCTCCTGCTTATGTTCCTGTTCTCGCTGTGTCTCTCTCTGTCAAATAAATAAATAAAATCTTTAAAAAAAAAATTAACACCAAAAATGAGGAAAAGTACATGCAAATTTTTAGAAAATCATATGTTTTAGAGTAAGAGAGAGTCTTAGCAATTACCAGCCTAAACACTTTCCCCACAAGCCCATACTTCCCTACAGCCCAAAGAACTTCAGTGACTTCTTTGAGGTCATACAGCTGATAGTGTCTACTGCCACATCAAAACCTAAATCTCAAGAGAGGATTCTGGGAAGATGGCAGAGTAGGAAGCCCCAGGAATATTTACCCACCTAGATAACAACTGCATGAGCAGAATCTATCTGATGTAACTATTTTGGAACCCTGGAATCTATTTAAGGCTTGCAAGTCCAGGGGAAGGCTCAGACAATAAACTGCAGTTAATTTCAACTCTTAGCACAGTAGCAGCTACCCAGCCCCCACCTAGCCACATAGAAAGCAGCTGTGCAAAGTTCTAAGAGCAGCCTGCACCCAGCTTGTGGGACCTACAGTGGGAAAAAACAAAACCCTGTCCTGCCCTTATCACTGATGGCTGTTTCTGATCACAGGTATAGCAAAGAAGCAGGTGCCCATCACTGTTGCAATTCCCCTATCTCTAAGCTGTCACAAGGCCCTCCCTCTCCAGCTATAGTGACTTCCAGGACATTTAAAGGGCTGGTGTCATTTTCCTTCCACTTTCATTTTTCTCTTTTTCCACTACTGGAAGCCAGACACTAAGGACTAAGACATTCAAAAGCAACTGCATACACAGAGAAAATCAGACAGCGACTGCACATTCCCTCAGGAAAAGCAAAGGCTCAGAAAAGACACGAGAAGACCTTAATTTACACCTCAGGATGACCCTTAGTACGGAGACAGCCTGCTATGGTAAAAATAATAACAACAACAAAAAACAGCACCCCTTTGGGAAGTGGGAGAATTGGATTTCAAGAATTACCACACTATTTGATTCAAATGTACAGTTTTCAACAAAAAAATCACAAGGCATATGAAGAAACAGTAAAGTATGGCCTATTTAAAGGAAAAAAATAAACCAAAAGAAACCGCCCCTGAAAAAGATGTGAAGGCACAGCTATTAGACAAAGAATGAAAAATAACTATTCGGGGGGAGGGGGGCAGGAGGCCTGGGTGGCTCAGTCAGTTAAGCAACCAACTCTTGATTCCAGCTCAGGTCATGATCTCAGAGTAGTGGGACTGAGCCCCATGTCAGGCTCCGTGCTCAGCAGGGTGTCTGCTTGAGGATTCTCTCTCTCCCTCTCCCCACTTGTGCTCTCTCTAAAATGAAAAATATATCTTTTAAGAAAAATAAAGTTAAAATAGAACTACTTTGGGGCAGCTGGGTGGCTCAATCAGTTGAGCATCTGCCTTCGGCTCAAGTCACGATCCCAGGGTACTGGGATCGAGCCCCACATCAGGCTCCCTGCTCAGCGGGGAGCCTGCTTCTCCCTCTCCCTGCCACTCCCCCTGCTTATGCTCTGTCAAGTGAATAAATAAAATCATTAAAAAAAAAAAAGGGAGATCAGGCACCAAGAGGTACAGGCAGCCTCTAGAAGCCTGAAGAGGAAAGGAAAGGGATTCTCCCCCCTCAAGTCTCCAGAGGAGCACAGCCTTACCAACATCTCTATTTTTAACCTAGTGTGACCCATTTCAGACTTCTGACCCCCCAGAAGTTAATAAATATGTTGTTTTAAGCCACTAAGTTTGTGGTCATTTGTTACAGCAATAGGAAACTAATACAGCAATTTCTTACAAAATTCAACAAATACCTACCACATGACCCATCTACTCCACTCCTAGGTTTTACCCATGAAAAAGAAAACATACGAACACACAAAGACCTGTACATAGACATTTATAGCCGCTTTATCTGTAATAGCCCCAAACTAGAAATATCCCACTGTCCATTAATAGGGAAATGGATAAACAAATCCAGATAGTGGTATACTGCTCAACAACAGAAAGAAAAAACCTATCAATACATGCACTAGTATCGATGAATTTCAAAAACATTAGACTGAAAGATGCCAAGCAAAAAAGAATACAAAGTTTATTATTCCATTTATATAATAGACATATATATGTATGTATATATATATAACTAATCTATAGTGGTTCCCTGTGGATGGAATTGAAGGGAAGAATAGATTATAAGAGTTACGAGGGACATGAGGAAACTCTTGGGGAGGGCGCCCCAAGGCCTATTTAACTCTTGATTTATATACAATTCTGACAAGTTTAATTATTTAAATAAAGGGAGGATTATAAGAAGTAGTGCATACAAATAAGAGACCTTGGAGCAAAGGAGAAGGAAAAAAGTACTGCATTATAAATTAATTAATGGTCCTAATGAAAGCCCTGAGTTATCAAGAACAGATTCCATTATACATAGAATACTATCTTTAAAAGGGTGAAAAAAGGGGGCGCCTGGGTGGCTCAGTTGTTAAGCATCTGCCTTCGGCTCAGGTCATGATCCCAGGGTCCTAGGATCGAACCCCGCATCGGGCTCCCTGCTCCGCTGGAAGCCTGCTTCTCCTTCTCCCACCCCCACTGCTTGTGTTCCCTCTCTCGCTGTGTCTCCCTCTGTCAAATAAATAAATAAAATCTTTAAATAAATAAATAAATGGTGAAAAAAATTTTCTTACGAGACTGAAAAGGAACACACATTTTAGAAAAATTACTGTTCTAAAACAGCTAATTTCTTTCAAAATTATACTTCTTCAAGAGGTAAACTTTACTAATCTGGTAACACTTATAACCCTGTAATCCCCCTCAATATTGATCAAATGAAACACTACCATATAAAACAAACTAGATTTTCTGTAGCTTAGAATAATTTACTTTGCAGGGCGCCTGGGTGGCTCAGTCGTTAAGCGTCTGCCTTCGGCTCAGGTCATGATCCCAGGGTCCTGGGATCGAGCCCCACATCGGGCTCCCTGCTCTGCGGGAAGCCTGCTTCTCCCTCTCCCACTCCCCCCGTCTCTCTCTGTCAAATAAATAAATAAAATCTTTAAAAAAAAAAAAAAAAAGAATTTACTTTGCATGATCCTCAACAATCCTAAAGATATAAATTCTTTCGAAGCTGGAACAAAATAGTATACTGAAAGTATACATTCATACAAAAATTTTCAATATTTCTTAAATGAAGTAGAATTTTTTTAAGATTTTTATTTTATTTGAAAGAGAGAGAGCACAAGCAGGGAGAGGGGGCAGAGGGAGAGAGACAAGCAGACTCCCCGCTGAGCAGGGCTCAATCCTAGGACCCTGACATCATGACCTGAGGTGAAGCCAAACACTTCACCGAGTGAACTACCCACAAGCCCCAAATGAAGTAGAATTTTAAACATGCAGTACATTCTGCTATTATGGCTCACTCACCTATTTATTAATTATGGGTCCTTGAGCAAATCACTTAATTCATCTCTAAGGTGTGGATTAAAATATTTCTCATTCCATAGGGTTGTTGTAAAGAATAAAAGACTGCCTGGCACAAAGTAAGCTAACACTCAGTGTTAGCTTTTTTTTTTTTTTTTTTTTTACTACTGTTGAAGATACACCATATCATGACCATAAATTAAATTTAGCAGAGTAAGATTTAGGAAGGATTATATTTAATACACACATATACACATACATACACATATATGAAAATGTATATATACACACAAGCATATTAGAAAGGATTACATTTATTGCAAAATTGTAAATTCTATTCTTTTTTTTTTTTTTTTTTTAAAGATTTATTTATTTATTTGAGAGAACGAGAATGAGAGAGAGAGAGAGAGTACATGAGAGGGGGGAGGGTCAGAGGGAGAAGCAGACCCCCCGCCGAGCAGGGAGCCCGATGCGGGACTCGATCCCGAGACTCCAGGATCATGACCTGAGCCGAAGGCAGTCGCTTAACCAACTGAGCCACCCAGGCGCCCCTGTAAATTCTATTCTAATTAACACTCAGATTAGGTAACATTTCAAAACTGTTGGTATTTACTGAAAGGCCTATAATTTTTTTATTAAAGATAGATGCAAAATCTGTAATACAGTCTAAACCCTGAAAGAAAAAAATGTAAAAGGATACTACTACCTCATCAATTCATGTTCTTTTACCTACACTGTTCAAATATGTAATGTCTTATTCTTTTGTATATCCTTTCTCACAATGCAACTAAAGTTACAAATGTTTGAGTGCCTTAAAAATGTAAGACCTTGTAATATCTTAGTCCCTAAAACCAAAAGAAAGCCTACTTTATATCCAACACACTGATGTTAACAATATCTACTTAGGCCAGAGCTAAAATACAGATATTTAATTTCCCATTTTGTCTTCCTATAACACAAAGCCCATTCATGAAATAACTTGCGTCCAAAATACTGGCACTTGCTGCTGAGATGAAGCAAAGGTTTAATCACTGGACAGCATTCACAGAAAATTAAACCAGTGAACCTAAGACCTGTTCAACAGTGGGGTTTCTTGGGGTTGAGTTTTTTTCCCCTCCCAGAGCAACCTAAACAACAATTTTCCAAACTATACTCACAATGCATTCATTCCCAGGTCACCACTCAGAAGCATATAAATAAACCACTGCACAGCCAGAGTCAACCAAACCTATTTTGACAGATCCAGGACAACCAATTGCAAAGATTCTGAATATGCACCCCCACAGACCTAGGTAGCACCAGCCCTTGGCTCCAGCATATGTTCCTTTCCTTCCTGTAGGCCTAGTTCTGGCTTTTGAGGAAAAAGAAATAAAGCTGTCAGTTGAGTGGATCAAACATCCAGCAGGGTGAGTAGAAAAAGACTGTCCTATAAATTCTGTCAAATATCTGCTCAATCGAAATCAAGGCAACTCAGCTATAAAAGACAACACAACAAATTCAGTATACTTATAATCTTTTTTTTAATCTTTTTAAGATTTATTTATTCATTTAGAGAAAGAGAGAACATGCACGAGAGTGCGCTAGCGGAGGAAGAGGGAGAGAGGGGGAGAAAGAGAATCTCAAGCGGCCTCCGGCTGAGTGCAGAGCCCGGATCTCATGACGCTGAGATCTGACCTGAGCGGAAATGAGTTGGACGCTTAAACAACTGAGCCATCCAGGAGCCCCCAATATATTTAATCTTTTTAAAGATCAAAAGAGGGGCGCCTGGGTGGCTCAGTCGTTAAGCGTCTGCCTTCGGCTCAGGTCGTGATCCCAGGTCCTGGAATCGAGCCCGCATCGGGCTCCCTGCTCTGTGGGGAGCCTGTTTCTCCCTCTCCCACTGCCCCCACTTTGTTCCCTCTCTCGCTGTGTCTCTCTCCGTCAAATAATAAAATCTTTAAAAAAAAAAAAAGATCAAAAGAATACGAAAATATTCAGAGATGCTACTTCATCCCATTACAAATGAGCTAGCATAGAGAATATAACTCAAAGTCAAATAATACAGTATTTTATGTTGATTCCATTAGACAACATGCTTCTGAGGTAATTTATGTCTTAACATTTTATAAAATTGTAGAATAAAAATAGAAGGCTTATGGAAGGGGAAGAGATTGCTGGGTAGGGGGAGTATAGTATTAATTAACTGCAAATATCAATTTAAAACATAGCCTTATTTAAAACACAGGAAACATGAGCAGGAGAACAATGTTTCTGGAAAGCACTAAAATTTCTGATTCAATCATTCATCCAGCAAGTAATTACCCAATACCTATTCCTTGGTTAAAACTGCAGTATATATACTAAACTATAAAAATGTAAAAGATAAGAAAAGTACCTGTAAGCATACCTATATGGAAAAGCGATTTCCACACATGTACCTTAAGAACAAAATAATACAAACTAAACACAATATAAATCTAAGCTGTGAGTTCTCTTCTTCACTAAGATATCTTTTAGCTATCACCATAAGGTACTTCAAGTTCTATACATCTAACACCTAACTCATGACCTTCCCCTAAAAAAAAATAATAATAATAAACTTATCTCTTTCAGTGCTCTTTTTCTCAATGAAAGGAACTAAGTTGCTTAAGCCAGAAACCTCAGAGTCCTCACTCTCCCCCTTCATATTCTACCAATCACCAAATTCTGCTATGTCTCCTAAATATTCTTGAATGAATTCCTTTCTATCCTCTCCACCAATACCACTCTAAGTAAGCTACCATCACCTCTCACCCAAACTAGACTAACTTCTTAAGCAATAGCCTGCACCCACTCTGATACCCCTTCAATCCATTCTCTTGCAGTATAAAGTCTTCTCAACAAAAGCATGTATGAGGGGCACCTGGGTGGCTCAGTCGTTGGGCGTCTGCCTTTGGCTCAGGTCATGATCCCAGGGTCCTGGGATCGAGCCCCGCATCGGGCTCCCCACTTAGCGGGAAGCCTGCTTCTCCCTCTCCCTCCCCCTGCTTGTGTTCCCTCTTTCGCTGTGTCTCTGTCAAATAAATAAATAAAATCTTTAAAAAAAAAAAACAAACATATATGACCTTGTCCTTTATTGTTTAAAACCCTTTAATGGTTCCTCATTCTTCTTAGAATAAAGGCAAAAACTTCTCAACATTACCTATAAAAACTTGCATGGGCAGGCTTATCTCTCCACCTCAAACCATGTTCCTTTTCCCTCTAGCTCTCAGTTCTCAGGCCACAGTAGCCTTAATTAAGAGTCCTCATTTCACCATTTTCCCTTCTGCCACAGAGCCTTTGCACCTACTCTTATTTTTGTCTGGACAACCATCCCTCCTCTCTTTGCCAAGTTAACATCTATTCTTCCTTCAAATCATAACACAAATACTTCTTGAGGATGCATTTTCTAATCTAGTCAAATTTCATTAATATCACTTATCCCACTGTCACCGTTTTAATTTAGCTTTTAATTTAATATTAATACTTACCTCCTCCACTACTGGTTCCATAGGGGATGGTATCACATTAGGTTGTTTTACACATTATATCCCCAATGGCTGGGTAGTTCAATAGAAACATACTGCATGAATGAACAAAAACATGAACCATGTTCAAGAACCACTGAACATGGCCTAGACTAATTAAGTCAAAGTTCAGTTGCCAACAATCACAAAACATTCAATACAGGTCATGTTCCCACCATCATAATCCTTACTATATTTAATTTTCTTTAGCAAGGTCCCTTTAGCAGGAATAATAAAGTTTATTTAGCATAGGCCTTCTTCCAGTGGCTTCCTATTTAAAGGAAAAACCAGGGGCGCCTGGGTGGCTCAGTCGTTAAGCGTCTGCCTTCGGCTCAGGTCATGATCCAGGGTCCTGGGATTGAGCCCCGCATCAGGCTCCCTGCTCTGCAGAAGACTGCTTCTCCCTCTCCCACTCCCCCTGCTTGTGTTCCCTCTCTCGCTGTGTCTCTCTCTGTCAAATAAGTAAAATCTTTAAAAAATAAAGGAAAAAACCATCGAAAAGTCAAACTCCATTGATACTCTAAAATACAGCAACCTAAATGGTTTGATTAGTTTTCATAACAAAATCACTGATACTGTCCCAAAGCAAAGACAAATCTCTGGTTTATCTTGAAGTCTGAGCCTTTTACTCAACTTACCTCAAGATAAATTACTGAAAATAAAAATCTACTAAAAATTAACACTTAAAGAAGTTAAAATCTCTAGACACTTAAAAAAATGTTCAGTGAGAAAAGCAGAAGAAAGCAGGGCAATGTTTGGATGAAAAACCCTTTTCCACCATACAAAACAAGAAGACAGACATCTTCCCCATGAATTCTGGCAAGGTCAATTCCCACCCTTATTCACAAAATTCTTGGATAGCTTCCTTGGCCTAAAAAAAAACCCACGCTATTTCACAGTGACTGAGTAAAGCCTGGGTATGGATATGGTTACTTAGGGGACTTGCCTATTTTCATGGTAAGCAAACAATTCCCTATGGTGTTTCAACAATTCTAAGTCATAAAAACAGTGGGTATTATAATTCATGACAAAACAAAAAAAGCAAATAAAGTAAGATATCCTGTTACAAGCAGAGTCTACAGCAACAGAAATTATTAACAACTTAGGAGAAGATGAACATCTATCGAGAAATTATGAGAGCTAAAGAAACACTGGTTATTAAGATTCCAAAATGGCCAAATGACTTGCATGAAAATTTAGTTAACAAACCTTCCTCATCAAAATTATTAATCTCTTCAAACAAGGTCAACAAAAGACTGCCAAAGCAAACAATCTAGGACTATGATTTTATTCTGAGAGAAATTGTACATTCTGCTAAAAACAACTTTATCAACGCACAGACCTTTCACTTTTATGATTTTTCTCACATAAATTTTTCTTAAATTTTGGGCATCTACGACCACTTTTTGATAGAAAAAGAACGAATAAGCAATAAAAAAATATTAGTGGTCTCATTACATTGCTGGTAGGAATGTAAAATGGTGTAGCCGTTATGGAAAAGTTTGGCAGTTTCTTATAAAATTAGACATGCAGTTATCATACCTGCCAGCAATCTCACTCCTTGGCATTTATCCCAGAGAAATGAAAACATATGTTCATGTAAAAACTTGTACATGAATGTTCATAGCAGCATTATTGGTAATACCCTAAACTGGAAACAGGAATGTCCCTGAATAGATCAATGCTTAAACAAACTCTGGTACATCCATACCATGGAATACTACTCAGTAATTAAACGGGAGGAGCAATTGGATAGATCTCAAGTGCATCATGCTTAGCAAATAAAAAAAGCCAATCTCAAAAGGTTATATGACTCCCGTTTATACAGCATCCTCAAAACGATAAAACTACAAAGATGGAGAATTGATTACTAGTTGTCAGGGGACAGGGACAAGGACCGGATGGAGGTAGTTTCCCAAAATAAAACAATGTTTTGAATTTATGCAATAAACATTAATTGCCCTTGGACTTTCAAGTTTTAACTGTGGCCCTGTCTCCAGTGAAATTATTTGCTACTTTCCCCTTCACCTAGCTGATTCACTAAATTAGCAGCAGCTAGTAAGGCAAAACATGGCAATGAGGTACTTCTGTCTCTGAGTCATTAAGATATTCTTACAGGATGTTTAAGGACAGTGAGGTGCAAAGTTAAGTCTCAAAATCCAATCTTAGCTGGTTAACAGAACATCTGGCTGTTGGCACCGAACATGGAAAGGCTATGTATAGAGGCAAATGGCACACTGATAGCGTTTACTAAAAAAATAAAGTCAAATGGACATAACATTACTGCATTTTGATCCTAGACCTTGTTAACTGATTAAAAGGCACACCTTACTTGAGTTAACAGTTTTTCAAGGAGAACTATTACCATATTAAATGCACACAATTCCAAAAAAATTAAAATGTAAAAAAGCATTCCTTTTAAAATTGACAAAGCTGGGGGTGGAGGGGGAGCCTGGGGTGGCTCAGTTGGTTAAGCATCTAACTTCGGCTCCAGTCATGATCTCAGGGTCCTGGGACAAAGCCTCGCTTTAGACTCCCAACAGGGAGTCTGCTTCTCCCTCTTTCTCTCCCTCTGCCCCTCCCCCCACTCATGGGTGTGCTCTCTTGTCAAATTTTTTTTTTAAATACTGACAAAGCAGGGGATTTAAGAAATACCACCAATGTACCTAACCAACACCTTTCATTTACTCCTAATTTTTCTAACTCAGAGTTGGACAAAAACAGAACTCCGGGACCTTTACTTACCCCAAAATCTATCAGGTGTTTCTAGAGGCAATTAGAGATAATATTTACAATAACCTATCACTGAAAGCTAATAGTGCAAAGATGTGGTAAGAATGTAAGCCTGAGCTCTACCCAAAAGGAAAAGTTTCAAAGTATTGCAGCACCAACCATCATTAACTAATTTGCTAACCTTCAATATCCTCATGGGTTACCACAGTACCTACCCCCACAGAATCATTGTGAAGATTAAAGGTAAAACACTTGGAACAGGGTCTGGTATGCATGAAAATTAATAAAGGGAAACCTCACTAAAACGGAGTCAGGAGGCCAGTGGGGGGGCACCTCTTATGCCCTACCACTGATAATTGCAGACCCAACAGGAAGAGAGGTACTATGCAAGTCCATTACTACTTTAGCCACTGAGTTTTCTTAAGGTTAACATGCAGAATAAGCACAACTAAGTATTAACTTAAAAAAAAATTGGGACTCCTGGGTGGCTCAGTCATTAAGTGTCTCCCTTCGGCTCAGGTCATGATCCCAGGGTTCTGGGATCAAGCCTCGAATTGGGCTCCCTGCTCCGCGGGAAGCCTGCTTCTCCCTCTCTCATTCCCCCTGCTTGTGTTCCCTCTCTCTGTGTCTCTGTCAGATAAATAAAATCTTTAAAAAAAAAAAAATTGGGGCCCCTGGGTAGTGCAGTCAGTTGAGCATCCGTCTGGGGTCATGATCTCAGGTTTTTGAGATCAGCCTGTGTGGGGCTCCAAGCTCAACAAGAAGTCCGCTAAAGTTTTTCTCTCCCTCTCACTCTACCCCTCCGCGTGCTCGCTTACTCACGCGTGCGCTCTCTCTCTCTCTCAAATAAATAAATCTTTAATAAAAATTATTTCAGGGGCGCCTGGTGGCTCGTCAGTCAGGCGTCTGCCTTTGGCTCAGGTCATGTTCCCAGGGTCGTGGGATAGAGCCCCACCTCAGGCTCCTTGCGGAGAGCCTGCTTCTCCCTCTCCCTCTGCCTCTGCCCCAACCCCTGCTCATTCTTTCTCGCTTTGCTCTCTAATAAATAAAATCTTTTAAAAAATAAAAATAAAAATAATTATTTTAGGAAATGCCAGGCACCTACATAGGCAGCCGTGGCAGCAGCATCTTGGCTCCTGCTAGGAATGCTACAGCAGGTGTTTCTCATTACCCTGGGCACAACAACCTTAACTTCTTTGTGGGAGTTCTTGCCACTGGGTTTTGTTTTTTTTTTTCTCAATCTGGTAAGAAAAGGAAATCACCAATCAAGCCTAATCATAAATTTACAGGAAGTTGGAAGAATCAGTAAGTTGAAGACAAAAGACAATCATATGAAACTACTGTTGTTTCTAGATTTAGAGACTGCTTTTTATAGCATCACCTCATATTTGTATATCACATTGTAGTTTCAAATTCCTTCTTAACACATTATCTCATTGATCCTCACAACAATCCTGTAAGATCCTTGCTGTTACTTCACATTTTACAGATAAGGAAAATGAGGCTTAAGTGGTATGTTGAAGGTCACACAACCAGCAAGTAGAAGAGCTGGAATTTAAACTCAACTACTCTACCAGAGCTGCCTCTCTAAATGGGGTAAGTTTTACAATGCTGATACTAGTTTTTGACCAGCATCCTCCATGATATTTCAGCAAATCATTAACAGCCTCAAGGCATAATGAAAATTTAGACTAAATCCAAGAATCACAGGACTTTAAGGATCATTTTAATGTAATCTCTCATTTTACATACGCTCTTATAAAAAGAAAATGTTTTTAGTACTCAAGATCAAAAAAATTTTTGTTTAATGTTCTCATATTTCAATACCTACAAGCATTTGTGGAGATCAAAGGTCTGAGGAAAAGAATAAAAGAATTAAAACATACAAACCCCAAGTTACCCTCTGTTTTGCCTGATTACCTCTTCATTTCCAACATATTTATTGAGGGGACAAAAAGACTCTTACTGATAGGCACACTTCAAATTTAAGATTTTTTTTCTGATAGTCCACATAAAAACTTGTATACAAATGTTCATAGCAGCATTGTTCATAACAGTAAAAAAGGGAATCAAAATGTCAATTCATTAATAAATATGGTATATCCATAAAATGGACTATTATTTGGCAATAAAAAAGAACTGACATATACTACAGAATGGCTAAACTATGAAAACATGCTAAGTGAAAGAAGCCAGTCAGAAAAGACCACATTTTGTTTAAGTTCATTTATATGAAATACCCAGAATAGGCATGGAGACAGAAAATGGTTACCTAGGGTTAGGACAGAGGGCGAAAATGGGAAAAGACTGCTAAATGTGTACAGAAGCTCTTTTTGGGGTGATCCAAATACTCTGGAAATGGTTGTACAACTCTGAATATTATAAAAACCACTGATGTGTACACGTTAAATGGGTAAATTCTAAGGTATGTGAAAAATACCTCAACAAAGCTAATAAAACAAGGTGTTAGGAAAGGGAAAATGGGTATCTGGCATACAGAAACTCTGTATTATCTTTGCTTAACTTTTCCATAAATCTAAAACTCCTAAAAGATTTAGATACATAAATTAGTAAACAAGATTACATAATAAATAGCTCAAGTCTGAGGTACAGACTAAAGTAGCATCGCAAAACTTTAGAAAGATTCAGTGTCTCGGACAAAAAGGTGAATAAATATTAGATGTAAAAAATGAGGTTAGGCCTTGTTCACAGGGTTACACAATAGCACAGGTACAGGAACAACAGAACCCACAGACCTGGAACAAGCTCATCATTCATTTGGCTAACCACCTTCCTTCTCCCCTACCTACATACAACTTTCCAAATAAATTTACTTTCAAACAACCCAAAAACTTCTAGAAAAAGAGTCTACACAGAAAAGAAAATGCTGGTAAACAATACTGCCACCTTATCAATGTAAAACTACTCCCTCTTCACCTTGGATTAAGATTTTATTAGAAAGACATTTTAACACAATTATGCCTTATCTATTTCTAAAGATTAAAGACCTTACTCTCTACATATCAGACCTTAGTATAGGGTTCAAGACTCAAATTACTGATGAAACATAAAGGATGTCAAGATTTGTTGTTATTGGCTTCTTAAAATGAATAATAAAGCACTCAAAGTGTTCAAAAAAGGATTTTGACTGGAAAGGGGCATAAAGAAACTTTCTGAGGGAAAGAAAATATTCTACACCTTAATCAGATTGGTGTTTATAATTGTATATATACAGCTATATGCATAAGCAAAAATTCACTGAGCTATGTATACCTTAAATGTGTGCATTTACTGGAAATTACACAGTTTTAAAAATGGAATTTAAAAAAATAGTATTCCACAGAATTATCTCATTATCCCAAAGCATATGATGTAGTAAGAGTCAGATTTTCATCTTCTTTTAGTAAAAAGAATCAAGCACAGAGAAGTAAAGCAATCTTCTTTGGTATCTCAAAATCAAGAAGAAAAACAGGTCTCCCAACTCTGTTCTATCCCAATCTAACCTTTGTGCCTCAAAGACAATGAGATTGAATCTTGAGATTCTTCTGAGAGTGAGAAAAGACAAGAGGGCAAACCAATCCTAGTTTAATCAACATACTCACCATCCCCAAATGCCATATCCTTATTCTCCAAAGAGAAAATTATTTAAGTAAATTCTATGCCCAATGTGGGGCTCGAACTCAAGACCCTGAGATGAAGAGTCACATATTCTACCAACTGAGCTAGCCAGGCACCCCAAGAGAAAATTATTTTTATCTAGAACTAGTTATGAAATAATACAAAGAATGCAAAAGAAGTTCTCAGGTTCACACTCCCTCTAAAAACTGTCATGATGCTACCTTGTGCTTCATTCTGTAGTTTTTTCCAAGGGAGTTCCTAAGGCACCATACTCTCTTGCCTTAAGTTTTGGCCATTTATTTACATGTCTAGAGTGAGAAAGCAAAGAGTATGCAGGTTAGGCCTCAATGGACTAAGATGAAGTATGGCTTTTATTTCAGTTATAAAATTTCGGCGTTGGTCTAGATCTGAGCAGCCAATTATTCATTTACTAAATGAACTAAATCCTAAAATAGTTAAGGGACTTACCTAAGCCTTCACAGCTAACAAGTGGCAGAGTCAAAGTTGAATCCGGCCTTCCATTCGCCATACCACACCTATACCTTTGCCCAGTTAGAAGTGGCATACTATCTTACCTGAAGTGATAATTACACTCGGGGGGTGGGGGAATAGTTCTTATTATCCAAATTCTCATACCCATCTCTCTCACGGCACTAATATTTTAATTAATTTATAATCAGAATTATAACTGTCAAGCAAGTTACAGTCAGTACATTCTTTTCTCAGCTGTAAAATCCCCTTGGTAAACTGAATTAGTACCAAAAGGTTATCTGGTACATAAATAATCAAGGCAAACTGAGAAGGATGGTTTTAAAGAATATATGCAGCAAGTTCTTCATGGCATACCAATCTTACTTCACCAAGACATTCATACAGCCATTTATCCGATCAGCAAACACTTAACTGCCTACTACATGTCAGACTCTGTATTAGACCTAAGGAAAACAAAGATATAGATACAAGGGACTTTGGTTTACGTAGGCAAACAAACAACAGATTGTGGTAAGGGTTATGATGGGACAGCCAAGGTGCCACTGAAGCCCAGAGGAGCAACATCTACTGTAATCTGGAGGGTCAGTGAAGTCACACCAGCTTCTCACTCTCCCAAGCAATAATATTTGCTCTAGAAGCTCAAGTTTCTCATTCTTGAAATACACTACTTTAAACACTGGTCTCGGGGCGCCTGGGTGGCTCAGTCGTTAAGCATCTGCCTTCGGCTCAGGTCATGATCCCAGGGTCCTGGGATCGAGCCCCACATCAGGCTCCCTGCTCAGCGGGAAGCCTGCTTCTCCCTCTCGCGCTCCTCCTGCTTGTGTTCCTGCTCTCGCTGTCTCTCTCTGTCAAATAAATAAAATCTTTAAATAAATAAATAAATAAATAAATAAAATAAAATAAACACTGGTCTCTTATTGACATAAAAGTCTCCAAAACCTATGTCTGAGACAAAAGAAAAACAGCATTACAATATTATCCTATTTATGTAAAATTATGTTATATTCATATACCTGTATGTGGATACATTTTCAAAGAGACATTTATGGAAGGATATTTACAAAAACTTTAATGGTAATCATTCCTGTGGGATGGAATTTCAGATTGCTTCAACTTCTTTACTCTACCCTACCCAGCAGGGATGTCTGGCTGGCTCAGTCAGTGGAGCATGTGACTCTTGATCTCAGAGTCAAGAGTTCAAGCCCCAAAATGGGTGGAGAGATTACTTAGATTTAAAAAAAGAATACTGCTGTAGTTTTTTATTCTACTGTAACCAAGGTGAGAACAGGGCAAGCACACAGACCAGAGTTGAATAAACTATCACTATACTTATATCAACCTGTCTCCCTTATTATTATTTGTCACATGGGGGACATTAATGCAGCATACTTGGTACCTTTTATTTACACTTGTAAGAAGGGCCACTTCTGGGGTGCCTGGGTGGCTCAGATGGTTAAGCATCTGCCTTCGGCTCGGGTCATGATCCCCGCGTCCTGGGATCGAGTCCCGCATCGGGCTCCCTGCTCCTTGGGAGCCTGCTTCTCCCTCTGCCTCTCTCTCTCTCTGTCTCTCATGAATAAATAAATTAAAAAAAAAAAAAAAAAAAAAAAGAAGGGCCACTTCTGGGAAAGTTTCTGGAGACACAAGAAAGATAGATGGGGACCAAAAATAAACGGGCTATAATCGCAATGCTAAGATGTTTAGACTTCATTCTGTGGGTGACAGAAAAAGAGGGGTTTTTGACCTAAAAACTAACAATCAACTCCACTTTTTAACAAGGTATCTGGTAGCAGCTAGAATGCATAAACAGGAAATGACATAAAGACAAAGAGATGTGCTAAAAAGCTGTGGCTAGGGGCGCCTGGGTGGCTCAGTCGTTAAGCGTCTGCCTTCGGCTCAGGTCATGATCCCAGGGTCCTGGGATCCAGCCCTGCATCGAGCCCCGCAATGAGCCACGCATTGGGCCCCGCGTCGGGCCCCGCATGGGGCTCCCTGCTCAGCAGGAAGCCTGCTTCTCCCTCTTCCACTCCCCCTGCTTGTGTTCCCTCTCTCTCTGTCTCTCTCTCTCTGTCAAATAAATAAATAAAACCTTTAAAAAAAAAAAAGAAAAAAAAGCTGTGGCTCTACGTTTTAAAAAAACCTAGAGAAATGCAAATTTTTATTCAGCACTATCTCTGGTGGATGAGAATAGAGGCAGTCTCCTACTTTCAGCGTTATACATTTCTATAATCCTTGCACTTCTTAAAATAAGTATGTATTATATTTATAACCAGAAAAAATAAGAATGACTTTCACAATAACTCAAAGGAGATGCAGGGGAAATGATGAAAGCTTGGATTATAAGCTCTATAAGGGCAAGAAACTGATCTTATTTACCACTATATCCCTAATAACTTGTACAGTGCCTAGTACATAACAGGTGCTCAATAAATGTGCCAGAATAAATGAAAGAATGAATGAGCGAACAAATGTACATTCTAAAGACTCAATAAAGAAGAAACGTTTCAGAAGTAAAATACACATCTGTTGGTCAACATAAAGGCCAGGAATAGGAAGAAATTAAAGATAACTCCAAGTTTTACAGACTATTTGGCTAAGTGAACTATGAACCATTAATCAAGATAAGTAAAACTAGAGGAGGTATAGGTATACAGGAATGCAAAGAGATCGTGGCAAAATGTCCACAAACCTGTTATTGACTCTCACATTCTTAAGAGCAGAACAGGACAGGCAGATCAAAATAAAATACATCCACTCTTCTGGTGGCCCTGATACCCTGATTTTTTTTTAAAGATTTTATTTATTTATTTGAGAGAGAGAGCATGAGCAAGGAGAGAGGCAGAGGGAGACGAGAAACAGACTCCCTGGTGAGCAGGGAGCCTGACGTGGGTCTGGATCCCAGGACCCTGGGATCATGACCTAAGCCAAAGGCAGATGCCTAACTTACTGAGCCACCCAGGCGCCCCTGATACCCGATTTTTGCCCCACTGATTTTTAAACTTAGATTATGAAATAAAAACACCTTAGGCTTCAGAGTCTTCAACTCTCATTTGCTTCCTAATAGCATACAAAGGCTCACAGTTATATTTTTACTATTTGCTACAAATTCTGGACTCACAAATCCAGGCCAGATCAGAATTTCAATACACTTGGCATTATTTACCATAAAAATACAAAATTCATATACTGGTTTATTTAATATTAACCACTGCCAAACTAATATAAAGTAATGGTTTGTCACTGACTTTTTAAAGTTTTGGTTTGAAACTTTTGAAAAAATTAATGTTTGGGAGAGTACTCTTTATCAATAGACAATGTTTTTACAGATGTTTATTCTCACAATAGGACAGAAAAAGTTATTTTTGAATACTTTTTTCATCCTATTCCAGGATTACAACATGATACTTCCAACTGTCCTCAACTATGCAAGTTTCTTCCCCCTCTAGTTCATTCTACCTATGAGATGGGGTCTCCGCATTTCCTTTGTTTTAGCTCTACCTCTAGAAATCCATCCTCCCTATCTCAAACTGGCTTTATCTAAAAACTAATTTCAAAAGGTCAACAAATGGGTTAGGCTAGTCTCTTAAATGCAGAGACACAAAATATAAGACTAATTTGTCTCCATGCTTTTATTCATGTTATTTTTCATACCTGCAGTCATCCCTTTTTTCCAACGTTTATCCAAATAAAAGCCGCGGATCATATCCTCCTAACCACTTCAGCACTCACCTATTCTCTACCTTCTTTGAATTCCCATAATACAAATTAGTGGCCTTCAAAAGTTAGCTATGGGGGCGCGTGGGTGGCTCTCTGGGTTAAGCAACTGCCTTCAGGTCAGGTAACGATCCCAGGGTCCTGGAATCAAGCCCCACATCCGGCTCCCTGCTCAGAGGGGAGCCTGCTTCTCCCTTTCCCTCTGCCTCTCTCTCTCTGTCAAATAAATAAATAAAATCTTTGGGGGAAAAAAGTTAGCTATGTTTTCCTCTCTCTACCTGGAAAAAGTAAGCTTCTTGAAGAGATATGTCATATCAATACTGAGTACACAGTTGGCATTCAATACATACTTACTAACTCAATGGTGGCTCTGAATCTGTATCTTAAGATTTTTGGCTTCCTAACCTTCCTTTGCTTCCACATTGCCATATACCAGAAATAAAATACACTGTTTTGGTTTTCATTTTACTAACAGATATTAGACTATCTTAACGCTAAATTTATTTTACTTTTTAAACAGCCAAATCTGGGGCGCCTGGGTGGCTCAGTTGGTTAAGCGACTGCCTTTGGCTCAGGTCATGATCCTGGAGTCCCGGGATCGAGTCCCGCATCGGGCTCCCTGCTCAGCAAGGAGTCTGCTTCTCCCTCTGACCCTCCCCCATCTCGTGTGCTCTCTCTCTCTTTCTCTCAAATAAATCAACAAAAATCTTTAAACAGCCGAATCTGTCATCTTATTTTAGGACCACAAGAAAGAAAAGCTTAGGGACACCTGGGTGGCTCAGTCAGTGAAGCGGCTGCCTTTGGCTCAGGTCATGATCCCAGGGTCCTGGGATTGAGTCAGGCTCCCTGATCAGCGGGGAGCCTGCCTCTCCCTCTCCCTGCCACTGCCAGTGCTTGTGCTCGCTCTCTCTCTCTCACAAATAAATAAATAAAATCTTAAAAAAAAAAAAGCTTAACTATTAAAACACTGTAAAAGAAACCACTTTGCAAAGTAAAAGAAATTAAACTCTAAAATCATTTTAGAAATTTGACAATCGTAATACTGTACACTTCTTCAGTATTATTTACATTCTTTGTCAAAATATGACATAAACAAGTTTTTTTTTTTTTCTTTTTAAATTATTTTATTCAAGAAGGTGGGGAGGACAGACAGGGGGCTGAGCTGAGCCCTGAGTCTCTAAAAATATGGAATACTTAGGGGCACCTGGGTGGCTCAGTCGTTAAGCGTCTGCCTTTGGCTCAGGTCATGATCCCAGGGTCCTGGGATCGAGCCTCGCATCAGACGCCCTGCTCCGCGGGAAGCCTGCTTCTCCCTCTCACACTCCCCCTGCTTGTGTTCCCTCTCTTGCTGTGTCTGTGTCAAGTAAATAAAATCTTTAATAAATAAATAAATAAAAATATGGAATACTTCACCAATTTCCATGTCATCCTTGTGCAGGGGCCATGCTAATCTCTGTATCATTAACATGGGGAAAATCGAGCTCAGCGGGGAGTCTGCTTCTCCCTCTGATCCTCTTCCCTCTCACGCTCTCTGTCTCTCATTCTTTCTCTCTCAAATAAATAAATAAAATCTTAAAGAAAAAAAAAAAAGCAAGCAAGCTATTAGTTGACAAACACCTAGTCCCATCCTAGTATGAGTAGAAAACCTAAGGTAACTCTCCCAGAGTAAAGAAAAAAACATACGGCCAAGCAAGTAACTGAAGCCACAGGGGGTGGGTTATTTCACAACTCTTTCCAATTCAGCCTATCTGGTGATTGACTCTGTGTATGCTTGTTTTCAAGAAAGTGACTTAAAGGCCATACTGAAAGTAAATTTTTTTAAAAGTAAGGCCAGGAATGAATTGAGTCACTGAATCAGAAGTAGAAGGGATTCTCACAATTTTAAAGATGAGGAATGAGACTCTAATTAGGTCACACAGGTAGCTGGAAGCAAAGGTTAGAACCAAGGCTTCTAACTTCTAGAAAAGGTATTTACTGAGTACCTAATATGATGGAGAAGTCTGCTAGGTACTGTATTAGACCAGTGCCCACTCCTGTTTACCAAGACACTTTCCATGGATGTTCAAAAACATTTAAAACATTAAATTAAGGCTGGGGCACCTCGGTGGCTTAGTCGGTTGAACGTCCGACTCTTGATTTTGGCTTAGGTCATCATCTCAGGGTCGTGATCTAAGGGTTATGGGATCCAGCTCCACATTGGGCTCCCGCTCAGTGGGGAGTCTGCTTGAGTTTCTCTCCCTCTGCCCCATGCCCCCGTTGCACTCATGTGCTCATTTGCTCGCTCAAATAAATAAATCTTTAAAAAAAAGTAGTCTTGGGGCGCCTGGGTGGCTCAGTCGTTAAGTGTCTGCCTTCGGCTCAGGTCATGATCCCAGGGTCCTGGGATTGAGCCCCACATCTGGCTCCCTGCTCAGCGGGAAGCCTGCTTCTCCCTCTCCCACTCCCCCTGCTTGTGTTCCCTCTCTCGCTGTGTCTCTCTCTGTCAAATAAATAAAATCTTCAAAAAATATATATATATATATTTAAAAAAATAAAAAATTTAAAAAAGTAGTCTTAATAAAACATTAATTAAGGCGTACATTCTAAGGAAATTTCTGTATTAGGACAAGACGGTGTCCACATCTCTAAAAAGCATTTTAAGTTAAAATAAGCAGGCAAAGGAGGGAAAAAAAAAAAAAAACCTTAAAGTAGGAAAGAATTTAAAATTTCACACAAATTACCTTTCCTGTCCTGACTGTTTACCATTAAAAAGAATAAGACCGGGGCGCCTGGGTGGCTCAGTCGGTTAAGCAGCTGCCTTCGGCTCAGGTCATGATCCCAGAGTCCTGGGATCGAGTCCCACATCGGGCTCCCTGCTCAGTAGGGAGCCTGCTTCTCCCTCTCCCTCTGCCTGCCTCTCTGCCTACTTGTACTCTCTCTCTCTGTCAAATAAATAAATAAAAATCTTCATTAAAAAAAAAAAGGAAAAGTAGTTTCCTATTAAAAAAAAAAGAATAAGACCATCAAAATCACCTCTACCCAAATTTCATGACCCAATAGTTTAAGAAAAGTGAGCCTATTCCTGTTGGAAAAATGATGGTTTTGTCACATCACACTGAAGAATTAGTTTTGTCACAGGATTAGAGTACAGCCATCTGAGGACAAAAGTCTAGGCAGAGAAAAGAAACAATACTGGAATTTGATAAAGACCCCTCAAGAATATGGCATTTGGCTCTTTTTTTTTTTTAAGATTTTATTTATTTATTTGACAGAAAGAGACACAGCGAGAGAGTGAACACAAGCAGGGGGAGAGGGAGAAGCAGGCTTCCCGCGGAGAGGGGAGCCCAATGCGGGGGCTCGATCCCAGCATCCTGGGATCATGGCCTGAGCCGAAGGCAGACGCTTAATGACTGAGCCACCCAGGCTCATTTTGCTGTTTCAAAGTTTAGCTCATTTAGCATTTAGCTGTTTCAATGCCACCTTTCATCTAAAGATTTCAAAACAACTATTATTTACATTACCAAGAATCAAAATGGTGGCACGATGGCCCAATAAAGAAACATATCAATGACCCAGAAGGAATTCAACACTAATGTTCTAAAACTTAGCCCTCTGTTCTAAAAAACAGTATCTAGTTACTGTTGGCCCTTGAACACGAGGGGGTTAGGGGCGCCAACATCCTGTGGAGTCAAACATCTGCATATAACTTTTAACTCCCTAAGAACTTAACTACTAATAGCCTACTGTTGACTGGAAGCCTTACCAACAACATAAACTGTGATTAACACATATTGTGTACATTATATGCATTATATACTGTATTCTTAAGATAAAGTAAGCTAGAGAAAAGGAAATACTAAGAAAATAAGAAAAAGTACATTTACAGTACTATGTTTTTATCAAAAAAAAAAAAAATCCCATGTGTAAGCAGACCTGCATTAAGTTTACACCCATGTTGTCTGAGGGTCAACTGTATCTGGATTTTGTCCCTCATTCCAGGCAAAGAACTCCTAAAACCCTTGGAATTTCATGATAGGAGTGTCTTTTGTTATTCATAACAAGTCTCTTTCAACCACACAGCAGTTTATGCTAACGAGGTGACTCTTGGTGGACCCCTACATAGCTCAAGATGGGAACTGGTTGTCAGAGGGACCAACCACATGATTTGAGGGTTGAAACTTTCAGGCCCCATCCTTCAATATGGGGAAAGGGAGAGGCTGGAGAATAAGTTAATTACCAATGCCAATGATTTAACCAATCATTCCTAGGTAACAGAACCTTCCCAAAAACCCCTCAACAACAGGGTTCAGAGAGCTTCTGAGTGAGTGAACACACTGAGGTACAGAGAAGGCAGGGAAACTCCCCATACTTACCCTATGCATCCTCTCCACTTGGCTGTGTCTGAGCTGCATTCTTTTTAAGCCTTTAAACATAGGTAAAGTGCTTTTTCCAAGTTCTGTGAGTCATCCCAGCAAATTACTTAATCTAAGGAGGGATCATGGAAACCCCAGAACTTTTTGCAAAGTTAGAAAGAAGTACAGGTGGCCCAGGACTTGCAACTGGTGTCTACAATGGGGGCAGTCTTGTGGAACTGAGCCCTTTACCTTGTAGGATCTGACACTTTAACTCCAGGTACACAGTGTCAGAACTGAATTCAAATGTTGGACTGGTGTCAGAATTGGAGAACTGGTTGTGGTGTGGAAAAACCCACACACAAGTAGTTATTACTTCCAGTGTTTTGTTTTTTTTTTTTTTAAGATTTTATTTATTTATTTGTCAGAGAGAGAGACAGAGCGCAAGCAGAGAGGCAGGCAGAGGGATAAGCAGGCTCCCCGCTGAGCAAGGAGCCCAATGCAGACTCGATCCCAGGACTCTGGGATCATGACCCGAGCTGAAGGCAGACACCTCCAATGTATATTTATAAAACTTAAAGATACAAATGGATTTGTTGATACCATCTCCCAGTTTACCTTGCTGGACATGTATAAATAGAAGACTCAAAAAATTAAGTAATGTTGTCAGAATAGTTGCTACTAATAATAATTAGTAATAATTTTATGTCATGGGGCATCAGGGTGGCTCAGCTGGTCAAGCATCTGCCTTCGGCTCAGGTCATAATCTCAGGGTCCTGGAATCAGGCCCTGCGTCTTCTCCCTCTCACTCTCCCTCTGTGCTCCCTCTAATAAATAATAAAAAATAAATGAAATAAAAGAGAAAACCTCAACTTAAAACAAAAAAATTACGTCATCTGAGGCGCCTGGCTGGCTCAATCAGTGGAGCATGTGACTCCTGATCTCAGGGTTCTGAGTTTGCGCCCCACATTGGGTGTAGAGATTACTTTAAAAAATAAAATCTTTGGGGCGCCTGGGTGGCTCAATCGTTAAGCATCTGCCTTCAGCTCAGGTCATGATCCCAGGGTCCTGGGAACGAGGGCTGCATCGGGCTCCCTGCTTGGCGGGGAGCCTGCTTCTCCCTCTCCCACTCCCCCTGCTTATGTTCCCTCTCTCACCATCTCTCTCTCTCTGTCAAATAAATAAATAAAATCTTTAAAAATAAATAAATAAATAAAAATAAAATCTTTAAAAAATAATAATTTCATGCCATTTTTATGCCAGGCATTAACCTTAGGGTAAATTTTTTCCAGTATATGCAACTCTGAAAGACAAGTGCTGCCCCCAAGAGCAGATGAGAAAATTAAATCTCATCATTAAATTTCCCATTGCACACAGCAAGTAGCAGAGAACTAAATCTAGTTTTAAAACACAAATCCCTGCATTCTTCTACACTATGGCAACCTTTCCTTTTTATTATATAGTATAAAATTATAAACTCTCTAATAATCGTTAATTAAGAACATGTCCCAAATTATACTCTTGAAAGACTAGTCTTAAGGGGGGGGGGGTGCCAGGTTTGAGGCTTTTGACTAACAGTGCAGCCCCCAGTCAACCTACTAACAGAAAAGCCAGAGGAAAGTAATGCTGTGCCTCTTTCTGGAGCCAAACCTTCCCCCAGCTTTATCAGTCTTCAAGCAAGTTCCCACCAGCCACTTTCCTGAACATCTGGACAACAAAGCAGCCCTCAGGAGCTGACCACAAGTCCAAGAAATTCCCAGGACTCCTAGAATGTATGTATGCCAATCTCCAGTTTCAGACCCACACACAAGTAGTTACCACAGCTTGCCCAACAGAAAGCTATTCAGGAAAGTTTGTAAGCATCCATAACACAACTGTGGCTCCTGGGAGGGAAAGCAAAGAATTCCTCTCCCAGCCTTATCTCACAATCTATTGTTAAATCATCTACCCCAATTCAGTAAATGAACTGTGGAACAAGAAAAAAAAAGAAAGGAAAAGGAAAGGAAAGGTGGGGGGAGGGGGAGGGAGGGAGGGAAACAGACAGACTGGCCTTAAGAAATGCTGTCAAGGGGGCACCTGGGTGGCTCAGTCATTAAGCGTCTGCCTTTGGCTCAGGTCATGATCCCAGGGTCCTGGGATGGAGTCCCACATCAAGCAGGAAGCCCGCTTCTCCCTCTCCCACTCCCCCTGCTTGTGTTCCCTCTCTCGCTGTGTGTCTCTCTGTCAAATAAATAATCTTTAAAAAAAAAAAAGAAAAAGAAATGCTGTCAAGGGGCACCTGGGTGGCTCAGCTGGTGTGCATCTGCCTTCAGCTCAGGTCATGATCTCAGGGTCCTAGGATCTGGGATGGAGCCCCATGTCCTCTTCTCAGCAGGGAGCCTGCTTCTCCCTCTCCCCCCTGCTTGTGCTCTCTCCCTCCCTCTCTCTCAAATGAATAAATAATATCTTAAAAAATAAAAATAAATTTAAAAGAAATGCTGTCAAAAACATAAAAATAGTCCATATACAGATCTAGTATTCTAGTTTTCTGCTTTATACACTTTTTTAAAACTGCCTTTTGGGCATTGTATTCTCTTGCTGGTTGGAAAACATTTTGTCTTTTCTTTAGTTATCAAGGAACTAAAGTCAACAAGAGTTTTCATTACCTTTTCATTGTTACCAATATTAGCACAAAGGAGAGAGTCTAACTGAGATTAGAAAATATTAAGAGCTGGGAGGGACAAGAAAGATCATGTAGTCCAAACTGCAGGAACACCTTTATCTCCAGAAGCCAATCACCCAGCCTATACTTGAATATCTCTAATGACAGAGACCTCATAATTTTGTCTATCCCACTGTGGGACATGTCTTACTGTGCAAAAAGTCTCAACAGTGGGATGAAATTCATCTCCAACATAGCTTCTATCCACTGTCTGTCCTCTGGACCAATACAGATGATGAGTCTGCTCCCTCTTGCTTAACACAATTCTTCAAATAATTTAGATAGTTGTTTCCAAGTATTATCTTCTGTAGCAAAATAGCTCCTGATTCTTCAATTGTTCTTCATTAGATATGGTGCCTAAAGCTCTCAATATTCTAGTCACATTCATCTGGACAATTTAGATTATCATTGTCCCACTGAAGTGTAAAATCCATAAGTGGACACAATACTCCAGATATAACCTGACAGTACAAGAAGAACAAAGGGACTATTACTTCTCTTAATTTAGCACTATACATCTTAATTTGGCACTGTACATCTATAAATATTCATCAATGCATCAATGTTAGCCTCTTTTCACAGCCAACTCGTACAATTAACTACCTTAGACTATGGTGGCTCTCAAACGAAAAAAATTATTTTGGGCCACATCATTTCTGTTAAAGAGTTAAGACTTTACATTTCTATCACACCTATCTTGTCACTTTCATACCTCATCCTGCTCAGATTGCCTCAATTTTCTCTGATGCAACCTATTAGATAACACTCCCAGTTTCAGTATCATTTACAAAATTCTTAGTAAGCATGCATATTATACCATTATTAAAGATCCAGATCCATAAAGCTTGGCAAAAAGAGAACTTACAAGCCTATATAATCACACTGTGCTTTATAACAAAACAAATAAGCAAACCAGGTTTAAAAGACCAACAAACTGGGAAAAGATATTTACAACACATACACTGATTTCATTATATAAATGGCTCCTACAAATTCCTAAGTGAAAAAAGCAATTAATCAATGAAAAAAGAACCAAAGTCTAACATAAGCAACCAGTTCACAGAAAAGCAAAGATAAATTGTTTTTACATAGATAAAAAGATTTTCAACCTCATTCAAAAGAGCAATGTAAGTTTTTTATGTGATTAAAGTTTTTCATCTTAATTTCATTTTAATTCTAGTATAGTTAACATACACTGTTATATTAGTTTCAGGTGTACAATACAGTGAGTCAACAATTCCATTCATCACCCACTGCTCATCACAAGTGCCCTCCTCCTTAATCCCCATCATCTATTTCACCCATCCCCCCCACCTGCCCTCTGGTAACCATTAGTTTGTTCTCATTGGTTAAGAGTCTGTTTGTTGCTTGTCTCTTTTTTTCCTTTGCTCATTTTATTAAATTTCACATGAATGAAATCATATAGTATTTGTCTTTCTCTGACTTATTTCACTTAGCATTATACCCTGCAGATCCATCATGCTGTTGCAAATGGCAAGATTTCGTTCTTTTTTATGGCTGAGTAATATTCCATTGTATGTATATGTGCGTATATATACTATATAATCACATCTTCTTTACCCACTCATTTATTGATGGACACTTGGGCTTCCTCCATAATTTAACTATTATAAATAATGTTGCTATAAACACAGGGATGTGTGTATACCTCTGAATAAGTGTTTTTGTATTTTGGGGGTAAATACCTAGTAGCAAGATTATTGGATCATATATGTTTAACTTCTTTCTTTTTTAAATAATCTCTACGGCCAACGTGGGCCTCAAACTCACAACCCAGAGATCAAGAGCCCATGCTCTACCGACTAAGCCAGCTAGGTGCCCCTCTATTTTTAATTTTTTGAGGAACCTCCATATTGTTTTCCACAGCGGCTACCCCAGTTTGCATTCCCAATGACAGTGCATTAGGGTTCCTTTTTCTCCACATCCTTGCCAACACCTGTTGTTTATGTTTTTTATTTTAACCATTCTGACAGGTGTGAGATGAAAATCAAAGTAAATTAAATCTATAATGTTGGACGCCTGGGTAGCTCAGTACATTAAGTATCTGACTCTTGATATCAGTTCAGGTGTTGATCTCAGGGTCATGAGTTTAAGCCCCGCGTTGGGCTCCATGCTGGGCATGGAGCCTACTTCAAAAAATAACAAACAAATCTATAATGTGATAACATTTTTTTACCTATCAGAGTAGCAAAGATCAAAGTAGATAACATATCTAATTTGTTAGCAGTAGAAAGAAGTAAACACACAGACTGCTGATGGGAATGTAAATTGATTCCAATTCTTTAGAGCACAATTTGGAAATATCTATAAAAATTTTAACTACACCTACCTTTTCTTTGGAGCATGGATATTCACTGCAACTTTTATAATAGCAAAAGTGCTAGATGCTTAGTTGTCAACCCCACAGCCATTTCTCCCTTCTTCCTCATTAATCAGAATTCACATTTGTTCAGAGTGGTAATGTACCCAACCCCAAGAGATGACTCATGATCAGTTGAAGCCAACTATGGCTATCATATTCTCTTTGCCAGGTAATCACTTTCCCAGACATGCCTGGGGTCAGGGGCAGAAAGCAATATGACCCTCTCTGAAATGTAAGGAGACAACGCATATGGCAGTGTTACTCAAATTCACAGCATCACACGGGAGTGCATTACTGATACAAATTCCCAGACCCCACTAAAAACCTGCAGATTTCAGAATCTCTACTTGTGGAATTTATATTTTCCTAGGTCAGTCTTACATATACTCCTGAAGTTCATGAAGCACTGCTTAGAAGACTTCTGGGAATTATTTTCTCCCCATTTAAAATGACCGAGTCTTCCCATTAGAAAAATATTTTGCCCTCCATTTCCTGTTTTTGAATGCAGTTAGTCGTGCTGCTTAGAATTAAGGCAGCCATCCTACAACCATGAGACTACACAGAGAAACTGGAAAAAAAACAAAAAAAACAAAAAAAAACAATGTACTGAGGATAATAGAGTTAAGGAGGGGAAAACCTGGGTCTAATAAATATTACCAAGCTACCAAACTAGCCCTGAACCACCTATTTCCTTGTTTCTATTTACATGAGACAATTTAGAGTCTTTACTGTTTAGGCAGCTGTTAGATATTGCTACTGTTATTTACAGTTGACTATATCTTTTTTTTAAATTTTATTTTATTATGTTAATCACCACACATTACGTCATTAGTTTTTGATGTAGTGTTCCATGATTCATTGTTTGCATATAACACCCAGTGCTCCATTCAATACGTGCCCTCTTTAATACTATCTTAAGTTATAAACTTTCTATCTACCCATGGAAACTAATGGAGCTTAAATTCTAGTAAATTCTAGTGGAAATAAAGTAATTTGTGTCATTTTTTAACAGTGGCATAGTGTTCTACGTTATATATTTACTATAATTTTATTTCTCTGTGATTCCCATATGCCCACACAGCTTTAAGACAACCAGTACTAGTCTGAGACCACCAACAAGTTTTGGTCCCAATCTGCTACTTCATTCCAACTAGAACATAAACTCCAGTCAGGCAAAAACTTTAATGCATTGCATCTCCAGCAGCTACAACAAAACCAAACATTCATGCAAGTATTTGACAGGTATTTTTTAAATAAACAAATGAAGAAAAAGAGGTCTTCCATAAAGACTGAGTAAGTTATACCTAAGCATAACTTGTCTATATTGGTTGTCTGCACAAGATTATCAGGTTGAAAACGCTACAAAGATTAACACTTCCACTAAGGAAGAGATAAGTGTAAGGAGGTTCTCACAGTCCCCTTTGACAACCCAATTAGTCTTTAAAGTGTCTTTCAGCCATGTAACCTAGGAAAGAGTAGCCGAGAGCCAGTTGGTTCCTAACAAATCCTCACATTTCTTCTTTTTTTATAACTGCTAAGGATGATTTGAAAACCCTGAAAGCATGAAATAAAAATTCAAGAACTAAGAATCAGGGGCGCCTGGATGGCTCAGTCGTTAAGCGTCTGCCTTCGGCTCAGGTCATGGTCCCGGGGTCCTGGGATCGAGGCCCGCATCGGGCTCCCTGCTTGGCGGGAAGCCTGCTTCTCCCTCTCCCACTCCCCCTGCTTGTGTTCCCTCTCTTGCTGTGTCTCTCTGTCAAATAAATAAATAAAAATAAATAAGAACTAAGAATCAGTGGTTTAGGATACCCTAAAGATTTCAAAGCACATTTTGCAATTTAAATGAGCAATTAATCAAACCAGTTACTAGTAACAGTACCTAAACATCTTAATCTTCTCCTATCCTAGACATTTATCAGGAGTTGCAGATTTTTACCTAAATACAACCTCATCAGGGTTTAGGACTGTTTTACTATTGGAAAGGCAACATCTCCAATCAGATTTTTACTCCCATTGCCTCACTGAAACTATTCTTACCAAGATTACCAATAATTTCCGCACTGCTAAATGAAATGGTTATTTCTCAGCCCTCCTCATAACTGTTTAGTATTTAACACAGTTGATAACAACACTTTCCTCATTTGGCTTCAGGATACCCTCTCACCTGTCTTTCTTCCTACTTCCCTGGCTGATGCTGTCTCCTTTGACTGTTCCTCCTCATCTTCCTCACTTCTAAAGACCTCTAACCTCTGGTCCACTCCAGAGTTAATTAAGTTTTTCAACTTCTATCTCTACTCATTCCCTTGGTGACCTCACCCAGCCTCCTGACTTAAATATAATGTTTTTGTCAGTAACACCCTGCGGTACACCTACAGTAGATCCTCTCTTCTAAATTCCAGATTCATAAACCAGCTACCTCCTCAACATCTCTACTAAGTCTAGTAGGCATCTATAATATATGTCCAAAACTGAGCTCCCGTTCTTCCCTTCCAAACTTTTTACTCTTTCAGTCTTTCCCATATGAATAAATGGTGTCCTTGCAGGAACTTAGAGCAAAAACCTTCGAATTGTCCTAACTCCTTCCTTCCTTTCAGAGCACACATCCAATCTATCAGCATAACCAGCTGATTCTACTTGAAAAATATACCCAGAACCAGACCATGTGTCACCACATTCACTGCCACCCCACAGTGCAAACTGTCGTCTTCTTTCACTTGGATTACAGCAATAGCCTCCTAACTGGTGTTCCTGCCTTACCTCTTGCCAAATCCACCACGAGCCTATTACCAGCACAGCAGCCAGAGGCATGATGTGAAAATGGAAATCAGATCATGTCATACCACTACCCAAAACCCTCTGAAGACTTCCCATTTCACTTAGCCTAAAAGCTAAAGCCCTACAAAGGACCAACAGCACCAGCAGCAACTGGGAGCATGCTAGAAATGAACCCTACCTCAAACCTACAAAATTAGAATCTGAGTTTTAACAACCACCACCTACTTAAACCATATGCACATTAAAGTTTGGAAATTACTTCCCTGAGGCACCACAAGATAAGCACCTACCCCTCCCCGCCTCCAATTCTTGCCATTTCCCAGGCAAGTTTCTGTCTCAGGACCTTTGCACTTGTCATCACTCATTTATCTGCATGGCTTACTCTCTCACACCTTTCAAGCTTTCACTCAAATGTCACCTTCTCTGTGAGCCATCTACGACCACTCAATCCCTCCCCCCTCAATATGCCCTATTCTTCTTTCCTGCTTTTACTTTTCTCATTAGAACTTATTAAAAAATAATGATTTTTATTTTTTTATCTTGTTTATTCTATCTCCCCACATAAAACATAAATTAACTTCTATGAAAGCAGAAATCTGTTTTCTTCCCCAGTGCTCAGAACCTAGTTAGCCCTCATTAAGTATTTTTAAATGCATAAAATAAACAAATGATATTTCTCTTCAAAACACTATCCAATAGATTTTGTAAAATGGTTCCTTACCATACAAACTGATGTTTTCTTAGCATCACATTCAACAAATCCACTTTCTAAAATATACTGAACACCTACCATGTAATTAGGCACTATAAGCACTACTGTTCATCCATGATTAAGTATGGAAATGTAAAAATCTGATTCATAACAGGGCTGTACCACCAAAAAGTCTGCAGAAATAAAAACTGAGTCTTTGATTAAAAAGAAGAAAGATGGGGCACCTGGGTGGCTCAGTCGTTGAGCATCTGCCTTTGGCTCGGGTCATGATCCCGGGGTCCTGGGATCGAGCCCCACGTCGGGCTCCCTGCTCTGCGGGAAGCCTGCTTCTCCCTCTCCCACTACCCCTGCTTGTGTTCCTTCTCTCGCTGTGTCTCTCTGTGTCAAATAAATAAATAAAATCTTAAAAAAAAAATTAATTTAAAAAAAATAAAAAGAAGAAAGATGCCTACAGCTCTCTGCAATGCAGTAACAAGCCTTTATACTGATATAATAGTCTTCCACACAAAATTTCTCCTCTGACCCACAACAATCGCATGAGGTTTATGTAAAGCAAGTAATGATAAGCTCAATTTTGGAGATGAGAAAACAAACATACTATAACTCAAAGCATGGCAGTAACAATGTCAAAACTGGGATTGAAGTCTGTCAATTTTTAGTTAAAAATTCTCCAATATCAGGGGCGCCTTGGTGGCTCAGTCAGTTAAGCATCTGCCTTTGGCTCCAGTCATGATCTCGGGGTCCTAAGATTGAGTCCCGCATCTCTCTCTCTCTCTCTCTAATAATTAAATAAAATCTTAAAAAAAAAAAAATCTCTACTATCATATCTCCTCTTGCAAATGATACTGAACCAGACTACAAAATCATACAGGTACATATTACCCTAAAGATACTAAGCTTTCCCAGTGTCTATGCAGAATGAGAACAAACTCTGTTCAAGTCACAATCCCAACTTGAGGCATAAGTATTCAAACAGCTTCCTGTTACTTGTAAGTCTAACCCAGAGTCCAATGACATTCAGGAAGAATGTAAGAAATGAGCTGCTATATCCACACAACAAGAAAAGTTCTAATTAAGTTATGACAATTGCTTAAAAAAAAAAGAGAGAGAGAGAGAATGGGAGAAAGGAAGATGGAACAAGTGAATGAATAAGAATGAAGTTCTAGTGAGGAAAGAGTTAATGTTAAGTCATTATTGTCTAATGCTCTGAGTACCTAAGTGATGCAGTTTTGCAATACAAGAAAAAAGACATACCTCCTCAAAATCCCAGCACAACAGCTTTCCTTTCTTTGCATAGATGAGGATGAACAGTTGTAATCCAAAGTATTTCCCAGAAAGTTATTTTTTAAAAGGACAAAGAAACAGAAGATCCATATGAAAAGAGATCCAGCCTGGGAGGATGGAGACTGTGTCTTCTAATCTTGTGATCAAGAGTTGCTGTTCACCAAGTGTCAGCATCTGAAGAAAGTGCTAACTGTGGGTGTGTCCTCGAGAAAGTAATACCTGCTGGGACAGGGAGCAAGAGGAGAAATACTACTAAATGCAAATGACTGGCTGGCAAATAATTACCAGTTGTCAGTCTGCAAAATGTTTTAAGTTGATATTAATAATACTGAAAGATCACATGGAGGTAAGAGAAGTGGCCAAGCCCAGGTGGCACTGGGGTTATCAATGACAGCTGCAATCAAAGGTACACTTCAGCAGGTAATCCAGCTCTCTGATTACTAATAAATAAGCAGTATAGTAAAACAAAGTATAAAAATTTATTTCATGTTTTTTATAGCAAGATGATGCTCATATCATACAACCAAATACAGATAAATAATATTAAGTAGTTTGGCAAACAGACCAAGCACTCTGGTGCCTTAAAAAACAAATATTATAGAACAGATGTCTATGTCAGCAGGTATCTACATCAAAAGAAAATATAAAATAACATGAAAAAAATACATAGGTCTGGCAGAAAAACAAAGTCAATGTGGAAACCAAGAGACAAGGTTAATTTAACACATATGGTGGTTTTGTATACCCTTCAGATAGCTTACAGAATTAGGAATGTTTTATTTTGACAGCATATTAAGATAGTATTTCTTGACACCTGCCATGTCACTGCATTTCTATCAAGCTACAAATTATAGAATATATAGTAAACTGAAATGAAATGCACTGAATGGGATTAAGAGTAGATAAGACAGGGGCGCCTGGGTGGCTCAGTTGTTAAGCGTCTGCCTTCAGCTCAGGTCATGATCCCAGGGTCCTGGGATCGAGCCCCGCATCGGGCTCCCTGCTCAGCGGGAAGCCTGCTTCTCCCTCTCCCTCTGCCTGCCGTTCTGCCTACTTGTGCTCTCTCTCTGTCAAATAAATAAATAAAATCTTTAAAAAAAAAAAAAAAGAGTAGATAAGACAATGCAGAAGAAAAGAGTTGTGAATGTAAAGACATAATAATAGAAACTACCCAAAATGAAACCCAGAATACAAGAAAACTAAGAAAAAAGGGCACAGCATCAGTGAGCTATGGGACAAACTCAAGGAGCTTAATAACATATGTGTAATTGGAATCTTGGCAGGGGGAAGATTTAAAAAAACAATATCCAAAAATTTTCTAAATTTGATGAAAGTAACAAACCTACAGATCAAAGAAGCTCAACAAACACTAAGCTCAAGAAACGAAGAAAGCTAAAACTCCACCAAGAAATACTTGGAATCAATTTCCTTAAATCCAGAGGTAAGGGAAAAAAAAATCTTAAAAGCAGCCAGAGAAGATAGAGCTCCAATGTCAGGCTCCATGCTCAGCAGGGAGTCTGATTAAGGATTCTCTTTCTCGGGTGCCTGGGTGGCTCTGTCAGTTAAGCATCTGCCTTCAGCTCAGGTAATGATCCCAGGGTCCTGGGATCAAGTCCTCTGCATCGGGCTCCCTGCTCAGCAGGGAATCTGCTTCTCCCTCTGTCCCTCCCCCCTGCTAGTGCACGCGCGCTCTCTCTCTCCAATAAATAAATAAAAATAAACATTTTTTTAATAAAAGGATTCTCCTCCTCCCTCTCCCTCTGCCCCTCCCCCTGCTTGCATACACATGTGCTTGCCCTCTCTCTAAAATTAATAAATAAATCTTAAAAAAAAAAGAAGGCAGCCAGAGGAATACAGAATGGAGGAAAGTATTTGCAAATTATATATTTCATAAGTAATTAATATCCAGAATATAGAAAGAATGCCTACAACTCAACAAACCAAAAAAATGAACCCAATAGAAAAATGGACCAAGAACCTGAATAGACATTCGTCCAAAGAAGATATATGAATGGCAATTAGTACATGAAGATGCTCAACATAACTAATTATTAAGAAAATACAAATCAGGGGCTCCTGGGTGGCTCAGTTGGTTAAGCGACTGCCTTGGGCTCAGGTTGTGATCCTGGAGTCCCAAGATCGAGTCCCGCATCGGGCTCCCTGCTCAGCGGAGAATCTGTTTCTCCCTCTGACCCTCCCCCCTCTCATGCTCTATCTCATTCTCTCTCTCAAATAAATAAATAAAATCTTTAAAAAAAAAAAAAAGAAAATGCAAATCAAAACCACAATGAAATACCATCTCATACTCATTAGGATGGCTACTATTAAAAAACACACACACACAGAAAATAACAATGTTGGCAAGAATGTGGAGAAAACAACAGAGCCACTGTGAAAAACAGCATGGCAATTCCTCAAAATTTAAACATATAATTATCATATGATCCAGCAATTCCACTTCTAGGTACATACCCAAAAGAACTAAAAGCAAGACCTCAAAGAGGTATTTGTACACTCATGTTCACAGCTCTATTCACAATAGCTAAAACATAGAAACAACACAAACATCCATTGACAGAAAAACAGATAGCAAAATGTGGTCTATACATACAATGGAATATTATTTGGCTTCAAAAAGGAAAGGAATTCTGACACATATTACAACATGGATGAACCTTTATGACATTATGCTAAGTGAAGTAACCCAGTCACAAAAAGACAAATACTGTATGATTCCACTTGATAATAATTCCATGAATTACCTAAAGTAGTCAAAATCACAAACAGAAAGTAAAATGGTGGTTACCAGAGGCTTGGGGAATGGGGAGTTGCTTTTTTAATACGTACCATTTCACTTCAGCAAGATGAAGAGTTTTGGAAAAAGATGGTTGTGATGGTTGCACAATGATAGGAAAGTACTAAATACCACTGAACAGTACAATTAAAATGGTTAAGATGGTAAATTTTATGTTACATGTACTATACCAGAACTTTTAAAAACTGAAAGAAAAATAGAAGGCAGCCAAAAGAAAACAACCACATATTATATACAGAGGCATAAGAATGATAGCTGACTTCTCACGGGAAACAATGTGGACCAGAAGACAATGAGGCAACATCTTTAAAATACTTAAAGAAAAATATTGTCAACCTAGAATTCTGTATCTAGTGAAAATAGCTTCTATAAATCAAGGCAAATTAAAGACTTCCTTAGACATACAAAAGCTGAAAAACTTCATCACCAGCAAAGCTGCACTACAAGAAATGTTAAAGAAGTCCTTCATTCCGAAGGAAAAGTACCAGTAGAAATCTGGAACTACACAGGAAAGTGAAGAGCATTGGAAGTAGTAAACAGAATATAGATACAGTATTTGACAAAGGCTTTTACTATAATGAGATAACAGATTCATCTACATTGTTAAAATATAGGGGAAAAAGCACTAACAAAAATTTTCACAATACATCTATCTTCCAAAATGCTTGTCTTCAAAAAATAAAGTACCCTGATTAATAGAACTCATCTCCTATCACAACATCCCTGTAGAGAGAGTCAATATTATCTTTTCTACAAAAAAACTGTCCCAAGGTATAAGTTATTGGTCCAGTAATAATGAGTTTTTAGACAAGTAAAATTAAAATATTCTTGGTTCCAGCCCAGTGTTGTATTACACAAACACTTTTAAAGGGCTTGCCTACTGGGGCGCCTGGGTGGCTCAGTCGTTAAGCGTCTGCCTTTGGATCGGGTCATGATCCCAGGGTCCTGGGATTGAGCCCTACATTGGGCTCCCTGCTCCGCAGGAAGCCTGCTTCTCCCTCTCCCACTTCCCCTGCTTGTGTTCCCTCTCTCGCTGTGTCTCTCTCTGTCAAATAAATAAATCTTTAAAAAAAAAGGGGGGGGGGCTTGCCTACAGAGATATTCTTGGGATAAAGTATGTTGGTGGTTAATATATAATTTATCTATATTCTCTTGTCTCCAGGGAACCTCAAAGTCACTTAGAAGTAAAGCCAGCAAAGAATGTTCCTTGCTTTCAAGAAGTATGAAAAACAGCATTAGATTTCAATGAATTGGTCAAGCTACCCCAAACTGGCAAAAGAAGAACACTTTTGCCAAGTCTTGCTGAGGAAATTGAATTTATCAAAGCAAAGGTGTTGAAGCAATAACTGCAAAACAAAGCTTCAGGGTTGGGGGCTCCTGGGTGGCTCAGTCATTAAGTGTCTGCCTTCGGCTCAGGTCATGATCCCAGGGTCCTGGGATCGAGCCCCGCATCAGGCTCCCTGCTCTGCGGGAAGCCTGCTTCTCCCTCTCCCACTCCCCCTGTTTGTGTTCCCTCTCTCGCTGTGTCTCTCTCTGTCAAATAAATAAATAAAATCTTAAAAAAAAAAAATCCTTCCATTAAAATCTTTAAAAAAAAAAAAACACAAAGCTTCAGGGTTGGGTGCTAAAACAGGAAAAAGAAAACACTAATATTTAACGCCACTTTACTATAGTCCAAACCTCAGAGGGAATGTGGTTAATAAGAATAAAACCTCTATAATATCACTAATGTCACATAGATTACAGAATGGGAATCCTGCCTACTATCCCTCTGAATACATAATGTTAAAAATAATTCATACACTCAGAGATTCCTTTAGACCACAAGCAGATCTTCTGATCCAACTTCACAATGAGAGACTACTTGCTACTAGGAAAGATAACTAAATGGTATACAACATAATTCAGGATGTTCCTCTAACAGAATTCTAGGGAAGGCTACCTACTGTTGCCCCATCTGGACCAAAATTCTTTACAAAGACAACAGGAAAATTATGTGATTTCACTATTCACTGATAAATACCATGCCAAAAGAAAGGAGCATTCTTTCAGCACTTTACACCAAATAAGCCACTAGGTAATATAACTTCCCTTCCAATATGAAAATAAAAATTATCAAAAGAACCTAAAACATGTTCAAACAAAAACCTTTCCATGGATGTTCATAGCAGCATTATTCATAATACCCAAAAAGTGAAAACAACTCAAATGTCCATCAACTGATAAATGAACAAAATGTGGTATGTCCATACAATGGATTATTATTCATCCACAAAAAAGGAATTATGTTCTGAAATATGCTACAACGTGGATGAATCTTAAAAACATTGTTAAACAAAAGCCAGAAATAAAAGACCATATGTTATATAATTCCACTTAAATGAAATGTAGAAAATCAGCAAACCCACAGGGTCAAAAATCAGTCTAGTGATTGCCAGAGGATGGGAAGAGGAACTGCTTAATTAATACAAAGTTTCTTTTTGGGTTGATGAAACTGTTCTGGAGTTAGTAGTGGTGGTTGCACAACATTGTGAATGTACCTAAAAGCCTCCAAACTGTACATTTTAAATGGTTAAAATGATGAATTGTGTTAAACAAATTTTATCTCAATAGAAAAAAATGTTTCCAGGGTGTTGGTTGTCTAGTACTTGTATCTCCCACTACTTAACAAAATGCTGTGTTCATAAAAAAATCATTCAAAATACTTTTTAAAATTTGAAATAGTGACATTCTGGCAAAGGCAACTACAGGGACAGTAAACAGATCAATAGTTGCCAGGGGCTGGTATCAGGGGAGTTAAATAGGTGAGCGACAAATTTTTTAGAGCAGTGAAACTACAGGACACCATAATGGTGAATATAAGATATTAAAAGTTGTCAAAACCCATTCTGTTTTAAAGCACAGAGAATAAGCCTTAATGTATGCACATTTTTTTAAAAGATTTTATTTATTTATTTGACAGAGACACAGCGAAAGGGAACACAAGGAGGGGGAAAGGGAGAAGCAGGCTTCCCGTGGAGCAGGGAGCCCGACTTGGGGCCAATCCCAGGATCCTGGGATCATGACCTGAGCCAAAGGCAGACACCTAATGACTGAGCCACCCACGTGCCCCAATGTATGCAAATTTTTAAATAATCCTTTTAGATGTAAAGGGATCTCAGCATAGAATGCAGAATGTGACAAAACAATCTAAATCTATTACAAATATGAAACAACCTCACAAAGCAGATAAAATGCTGACCAAGTAATGCTAGAAATAAGGAGAGTCTGTAAGACTAAAGGCAAAAGGAACTACCAATAAGCACTGTGTTCTAGTCGATAAAGTTGTTTCCCACAGGTACACAGATTAACAATTCTGAAACCACTTCAAATGTATACTGGAATTGGAGAATTATATAAACGGATAGCAGAGCATGGGAGCCAGGTTTCTGACTGAAGTGGAGGTGGTTAGAATGATCCAAGTGATAAGGAATTAGAGTTGGAAACATCAGTATGAATTCATGTTTAGTTTAATAGACAAATGGTTACATATAGAAAGATTTACAGATGTGTATATACACAGCTTAATTTATACACATTTATCTCTTTGTTCTGTCACTCAGATGGCCTAAAAGTAACAATACTCAAGTAGCAACTAGCACATCTAGCACCCAAAATCTTAGTTTCTAATACCATTTCCCAAAAAAAAGGACCTAGGCCTCCTTAGAAAAATGGCTGACTATTGGACTGGAACATGATATATAAAAGATGAGCCTGGAGCATTGTATGTTTCCAAAAAGAAAGTGCTCATTCACACATAACTGTGGGAGTATGTCAAAGGGAAGGGATACAGAAGCCAAGTGAAAGAGTTCCCAACAGCCAAACCTCAAACAACTTGAGCAACAAAATTTATGTAGATACTCTACCCTTGAGGTGGAGCATAACTCATCACTCATTAAGCATAACTCATCACTCATTAAGGCGTCACACAGTAACTTTTTTCCAGAGCATGGCACAGAAAGGGAGGAACAAAAGGGTAACTTACAGTTGAGAAAACAAACACTACCACAAACTGGGTGATCAAGGTTAACATCAACATCGGCAAGTGATATCACTAGTATGTACTCTTGATTTGTGATGAGAATGACACTTTACCTCTGTGGTCTTTCCAAAATCACATTACATCAGTCTAACCATTAGAAAAGCATCAGACAAGTACCAATTGAAGGACATTCTACAAAAATACCTAATCAATTATCTCTGAAACTGCCAAGGCCATTAAAAACAAGGAAAGTCTGAGAAATTGTCAGAACGAAGAGGGGCTGAGAAGACCTAACTATGAAACATAATGTGGCATCCTGAATGGGATCCTGGAACACAAAAAGGGACATTAAGGGGAGGCACCTTAATGTGACAGTCAGTTAAGCATCCGACTCTTGATTTCAGCTCAGGTCATGATCTCAGGATTATGAGATCAAGCTCCACATTGGGCTCTGCACTGAGCTCGGAGCCTGCTTAGGATTCTCTCTCTCCCTCTCCCCCCCACCTCCCCCCCCCCACCTCCCCTTGACATTAAGGGAAAAACTGTGGAACTCTGAGTATAGACTTAGTAATACTGTATCAGTATTGGTTCATTACTTGTGACAAATTTACCACACTAATAGAAGATGTTAATAATAAGGGAAATTGGGTGTGGGATAGAAAGGAACTCTGCACTATCTTCACAATAATGCAGTGAATATAACACTGTTCTAAAAAAAAGAAAAAGTTTATTTTAAAAGTTTTTTTTTTTAACTGTAAACTACTGCATGCCTGAAATTTTACTCAGTGCATGGGCACAAAAGATACCTGAAACATGGTTTTGGCCCTTAAGAAGCTTACTGTCTCACTGTAAGGTAAGAAAAATGCTCATGAAACAAATATAAGAAAATATTAAACTGAGAAGTGTAGATAAAAGTATATTAGGAATATAGAGAAGGTCTAGAATTATAGAGTAGACTTCATCAAGGAAATAAAAGTTGAGTCTGTACCTTAAAATGTACTTCAGGGTACCAAAAAAGAATAAATTGGTACACTCATAAGAACAACCAGAGGGTGAAGAAACAAGACTAAAAGAAATGAAAGAAATGAAATTTAGCCCTGAAAAGTGAAGATTTTTTTTTTTTTTTTTAAAGATTTTATTTATTTATTTGAGAGAGAGAATGAGATAGATCATGAGGGTCAGAGGGAGAAGCAGACTCCCTGCTGAGCAGGGAGCCCGATGCGGGACTCGATCCCGGGACTCCAGGATCATGACCTGAGCCGAAGGCAGTCACTTAACCAACTGAGCCACCCAGGCGCCCCTGAAAAGTGAAGATTTAAATGGGAGACAACAGCAGTGTTCAAATACTTTAAGAATCATGTGGCAGAATAGAGTTACATCATACTGTCATTTAACTTACTAGCTGACCTCTGGTAAAATGTGACCAACGCTCAAGGACATAGAGAGTGACAGCTGTTTAGTAAAAGCCACAAGAGGAAATGCCAATTTGGAAAGACAGGAAGCAGGTGGCCAAGTTCTTCTCTGCAACTTTTCAAAGGACAGTGTGCATATGAGCCCACTAAAGCAAAAATTTAAATCTAAATCTTGCAAACATTTATTGACCACTTACCATGTGCTTCCATACATATTATCTCATTTAATATCACAACACATTTCTGAACGTTTATCAATGTAATAAAGGCTTAAAGTAAAAATACAATAAAATTAGCCCTGCAAGGAAGCAGGAACACATAAAATTCTCCACCATCCACCACTCTCTGATAGGGATTTGACAGCTGTTTTAAAAAGCAAAATTGTTTAAGGTCTACATATCTACGTAATAATTTATTTCCTCCTGCTCCTTCCTTCAGTAATGCTGTGGCTCTCAGTTTGCAAAGTGCGTAAGAATTATATATCATTATATATACAAAAACATGCACACAGTACTTTTTAAGCATTTTAAGGGATTTTTTTTTTTTTTTTTAAAGTAGGCTCCACAACCAGCGTGGAGCCCAACACCAGTCAGGCTTAAACTCACAACCTGAGCTGAATTCAAGAGTCAGACGCTTAACCAACCAAGCCACCGAATTGCCCCACAATTTAAAGGATTTTCAAGTATAGTTTTCATTTTATATGATTTTTGTTTCAAGTGCTGACTTCAGTTAGAACTGAATCCTGGGAATGAGGTACAACTCCACTGCAAGCTTCCTCCATGGTCACTGAAAGGCAGCATCAGGGAAAAAACGTAGAAAGGGTGAATCCTATTACAACATGAAGAACATTCTAACAATTAGAGCTATCTAAAATTCTCATAGGCTACCTCAAAGCAATGAATTTACTGTCATCAGAGGTTTCAAACAGAAGCTGAAAAATCACTGAGCATATTTTAGAAGAAAGCAATTGGGTAGAAAGTTAAGATTCCTTCCAAGTCTTAGATTCTATTATGGGTAGACTTTTAAAACCTGACAGGAAGAGGGCAACCTAGTTAAGAACAAAATGAAAGAAAGACAAAGCCAAGAATGACATGGTATGTAAAGTTCAATGCTGGGGAACATAGGAGCAGCTCATTTCCACCTACAGATCTTTGTACCTGCTGTTTCATTTGCCAGCAAAGTTCTTCCATCTTTTAGACCACAACTCAGGTATCTTCTCCTTAGCGAGGCCTCTCCACGACCCCCACCAGTCACTCACTGGTCACATCATCTTGTCTTATTTTCCTCATAGCTGTTATCAGGAATCAGCAAACTTTTTCTAAAAAGGGCCAGATTACAGCCTACAGGCCAAATCCAGCTTGTCCCATGTTATAGTATGGCCAAAGGGGGAAAAAAAAAATCAAGAATAATAATATTTTGTGACATGGGAAAATGATATGAAATTCCAAAATTTAATTAGAACATAGAAACACTTGTTTATGTACTGCCTGTGGCTACTTTACACTAAACAACAAGAGTAGTTGCAACAGAAACTGTATTGCCCATAAGGCCTAAAATATTTACTTTCTGGTCTTTTACAGAAAAAGTTTGCTAATTGCTGATTTATAGCATTACCTAGAATTATCATGTTTGCTTGCTATTCTCATTCTCATACACACAGAAAAAAGCTCAGTAACAAGGACCTCGTCTATTTTGTTCCCCACCATAGCCCAGTACTTAGAAAAACTCCTGGAACAAAATAAGGACTCAATAAATATTTTATGAATAAATAAATGAGTGATCCATAAATGTCATTCTGAGGAATTTAAACTTAAGCCCTCAGCCATTATATGTTTTGTACATATATGACAGGCATAAAAACTCTTGCAGAAAAGGGGAAATATTCTAGTACAGAGAAGGAGCAAACAGCTTAAAGAAATGGTGGTTCACCAACTAGTCCAGGTCACTGGGTTTCTTCATCAAACTGTACAGGTTTTTTTGTGCTCATAAAAGATTCTCTCAACCACTGGAAGGTGTAACAACATTCTGTCAGCTGACTGCGCTTCTATTTATCTTAAGATGCAAATACTCTGAGAAATCTAATTTCCTATACATAGTACACAGCACCCACACCATGCCAAATCTTAATGCTCATAATTATAACAAACCTTGATCACATGTTAATGAAATTTTAATATCTAAATTTTTCCTATGCTGATCAGCAATCTATTCTGTAAGCAACTGAAAACTCTTTAGAAATTAAAAGGTTACCGCCCACAGACCAGAAGCAGCTTTTTAATCCTTCTATACTAGCCAGAGAGTGGGTGTGTGATTTCAAAAAAAATACAAGCCAACTCTGTTGGTAGAGGACGAGATATAGTTAAAATCCCACCTATAAGCATGGTGTGTTACAGGACACTAGTAAAACTACCACCTACTCACAATTCCAGTCTCACTGTTCTAATCTACAAATGGAGAAAAAAACGTATCTAGCCCCTGGAGGAATCTTGTCATTAACATTTTCATAAGGTTCTTTCCTCCAGGCTTTGCAACAATTTCTTTTGTTTTTTTTTTTTTTTTTTTTTTAAGATTTTATTTATTTACTTGAAAGACACAGTGAGAGAGGGAACACAAGCAGGGGGAGCGGCAGGCAGAGGGAGAAGCAGGCTCCCCGCGGAGCAGGGAGCCCGATGCAGGGCTCGATCCCAGCACTCTGGGATCATGACGTGAGCCGAAGGCAGACTTAACCAACTGAGCCACCAGGCGCCCCTTTGCAACAATTTCTATACACAGGTACTTCAAAGACAAGGATCTGGTTTAACCAATCACTCCCAAAAGGTAACATACTGGTCAGAAGACATAAACATATCAAAGTTTTATTCTAAAGCAGCTACCTGCTTTTTAAGCCCTGAATTTTTTTTTTTTTTTTTTTAAGAATTAGCTAATTTAGGAATGCAGAGACCTTTCATGGAGATGCTTATGAGTATGTAAGACTTACAGCAACCATTTTGGATTAGAGTGTGTGTTTTCATCTTCCCTTCCTCTGTGACAAGTCAGGATGAAAAGGCAGCCCGCAAAAGCTTTGACTAGAATCTACCAACACTCATATGTATGGTGTCACCAAAGAAAAGGGGGAAAATTAGCCAACAGCTCAAGTGGGCTGCTTCAAGAAACTCTGCTGCAGATTCACCTCACCATCAATGTTGTTAAGGGATGAGCCAAACCAACAACTGGACCAACATTACACACACCTCTGCTTAGAATGAAAAAAAGCAGGGGTTTGCAAGCTATAAACGGATCTCTGGCCCTTTAGGGAAGAGGCAACTCACTGAGCCCCCTTTTCCCTTCCTAAAAGGATTAATAAAAGGCACTCTTAGACCAAGCCCAGCCAGCCTAGACTCACAACCCACCATACAGCACCTATTTTCCCCCGTTCCCAGTACAGCGGGCTCCTTCCTCCCATCAAACGACAAGTTCAAAATCAAAACAAAAGGTGCAAAACTGGTTTCAGGTGGCAATGGCTGAGTCCCAGTGGCCAACTTCTGGGGACACCAGGACGAGCGAGGGCTCGTAGGACCCCAGACCTCCACCACAGTCTACTCCCAAACAGTCCCTCAGGCCCCGGCCCAACTCCTCACACGCCCCTCCCTCCCCTCGGCCCTGGAGGGGGGGCGCGCTGAAAAGGGGGCGAAGGGTGGGGGTGGGGAGAGAAGCCCCAGGGTCGAAATGACAGCGGAACGAGCTGGGAAAGAAAAAGGCCCGGCGGGATGCCGGAGGACGAGTCCTAGGCCCGGAGCTCCAGCCCCGAACGGGGGCGACCAAGGGTCCGAACGGCGCCAGGCCGCGAGCGGGAAGCCGGGCCAGCGTCGGCGACGCCGCCTGGCCACACTCCCCTCACGACTCTCCCCACCCGAGGCGGAGGGGCTGAGGGGCCGCGGCCGCCGCCAGCATCCGGGGCGGGGGCACTCACTCACCGGCGGGGAGGGGAGGAGCAGCCGGCGTCTCCGCCAGCGCCGTGGCTCGAGCTCAAGCGCCGGCTCCTGCCGCTGCGGCCGCCGCGCCGGGTCCATCCCCCCCCAACCACCCCCCTCCCGGCCCTCCCCCCGCGCCGCCTCAGCCGCCGCAGCCGCCGCAGCCGCCGCCACTGCCGCTTCAGCCCCGGCGCGGGAGCGCGAACCGGCGCGAGGGAGCGAGAGCGCGCGCGCCCGCCGCCACCGCCCACAACCTCCGCCCCCAGCCAGCCGCGCACGCGTGAGGCGGCGGCGGGCACGCGCACGCTTCAGGGGGCGGGGACGGCCCCCGGAAGGCGTGGCCCCGCCCACCCACGCGGTGGCTGGGCTTTTGAGACGAACCGGTGCAGGTGATGCTATGCTGCTTCGGGTGGGCTCCTCCTGGCGTTAGTCGTCTGAAACCAAAGCCTCCAATCTGGCCCCTTTTCCTGGGGAACGAGGCTCGAGCGCGACGCAGGCTTGAGCGCACTTCTGGCCGTTGTACGGGATCACACACCTGTTCTCCCTACCTTGATCTAAAGACCTGCCTTCTTTCTCCCATCTAACAGGTTTTCGTTCGCTGCTGCAAAAAGGACCGAGACTGTTACTATTTACCGTCCAGCATTACCACTGAAGGGACCACAAGCAGCTATCGGCCTATCTCTTTATTATCCCATTTTTCTAATTCAGTTATTCGTTTCTCACTTATGTAGTGAGGCTTCTTCCGTGTGGTAGGCCCTGTTCCACTTGCTCGGAGAACGTTATGGAAATAAAGGCGTCCCTAGCCTTTTGAAGTTAAATCTGGTGGAGGACAACGTTAAAGGGAGAAACACACAACATTAAAACTTGTTATTAGTAAGATCTCTTCTGGGGGGGTACATGGTGCTAAGAGAACCTGGGAGGGTTGGGTGGAGGTGCTTAGTCAAGGATATGCAGGCTGGAATCCAAAGGACAACTTGAAAAGAGTTAACAAGGTCCAACAGGTGAGAGCTTGCCATGGCCAGAATGGCGCGCTGAAAGACCACTGAATGTGGGGTTGAGTGTAGGAAAAGGTAGGCAATAATTGAGGTAAGGATTTGAGACTATAATTTGAGAATCTGGGAAGCCAGTGAGGATTTTTCATTACTTGTATTTTTAAACCATCATTTGGATAGCAGTAGGAAGAGTGATCTGGAGGGGGCTCACGGTTGGTACAGAGGGGCCAGTTAGGAGGCTGCTGTTATGGTCAAGGCAAGGTAAACTGGTGGTGGTAGAGAAGAGCACTTCTTAGAAACAGGACTTGATAGACTGGATGAAGAGTGAAGGCTAGGGAGGTGGCAAGGTTGACTTTTAGATTTAAGGTTGATGGGATGCATTAATGGACCTCAGGAGCACTGGAGGAGGCTCCTGAGGAAACTAAAAATGGATTCTAAACATGAAAGCTGAAACTATAAATTTGGGGGCGCCTGGGTGGCTCAGTCAGTTGAGCATCTGACTCTTGATTTCAGCTCAAGTCTTGATCCCAGGGCCGTGGGTTGAAGCCCGGTGTTGGACTCCACACTGGGCGTCGAGTCTACTTAAAATTAATTAATTAATTAACTAACTAAAGTAAATTTCTAGAAGAAAACATGGAAAAAATCTTTAGTGATCTCGAAATAGGCAAAGATTTCTTAGGGCACAAAAAGAAATGGTTCGTAAGTTGAACATCGAAATTTAAAAATATTTTAAATTTAAAAAGACACCATTAAGAAAATGAAAAGGCAAGCCACAGATGGGAGGGAGAATTTGCAATACAATATATCTGACAAAAGACTTCTATCCAGAATATATGAAGAACTCTTATAACTGAGTAATAAAAAGACAGTCCAATAAAACAATGAGCACAGGTTTTAGTAAACACTTCACCAAAGAAGATAAAAATGGCCAATAAACAATAAAAAGATGCTCAACATCTTTAGCAAATCCAGGGATTTGCTAATTAAAACTACCATGATATACCACTACACTCTCATTAGAATAGCTAGAATTAAAAAGTCTGATGACCCAGCAATCCCACTCCTACACATCTCCTTAAATATACTTAAGCTCCAGATAAAGACAATAACAAAGTCATACTTCCCCCTAATATGATACAACTAACCTGCATACAACCGAAAACACATAACTTTCCCCAAAAGAGGATGCAAAGTCGTTAGGTGATGTTCCCTTTCTGCTTCTGACATCCTGTAACTTAATACTGCAATATATAGTTGACTATTATTAAGACATCTCCACTATGTAGCAGCAGTTAAATTCCTCCCTTGGTAATCAGGATCAGTCACCCCAGCCAATACAGGAACTCCCTTCTTACATTAGTTTCAGGTGTAAAACATAGTGATTCGACAAGTCTGTATACTATGCTATGCTCACCGCAAGTGTAGCTACCATCTGTCACCATACAACACCATTTCAACTCCATTGACTATATTCCCTATTCTGTACCTTTCATCTCTGTGATTTACTCATTTCATAACTGGAAGCCTGTATCTCCCACTCCCCTTCACTCATTTTGCCCATCCCCCCCCCACCCTTCCCTAAGGGAACCCAATTTATAGGTCTGTTCCTGCTTTTGTTTGTTTGTTCATTCATTTTTATTTTTTTTTAGATGCCACATGTAAGTGAAATCATATATTTGTCTTTCTCTGTCTGACTTATTTCACTTAGCATAATAAGGAACTCCATTCTTTGCCTGTTGATTCAGAGGCATGAGATACCCAAAGTGCCCAGATGACAGTCTCAGTTTCCAATTCAAGAAAATCATTGTTATGTCTTCTGGTGGAAGCATTCTTTCCTTTGGAACCAAGACCTCCAGACCAGCAGAGCTTCTGGCCATTTCTTCTTCCAGACAAAATGAGCAACCAGGTGCAGCGCTTGAAGTTCTGACAACCGGGAGGCTTTTCCTAGGCTATTATTCTTCAAGACTCTCCCAGAAAGGCACTGTAGTACTACAGCAGTCCATTTTCACCCAGTGCTTGCATATTGTGCAGAACCTTTGTACACAAGGCTATAAACCAAGAATAAGTTTTCTCTTCCCCAGGTAAGAGTAGGGTCCATGGACATTTGGGCCACTTCCTTATACAACTTGCTTATACACTTCAGTGCCCATTCAAGCCCAGTCTCATATATACCACTTCACTGATAATGGAGTGTTGCCATTTATACACAACTTTATAGCCTAGTTGGTCAGATAACACCTAGTTCATGATAGGCAGCTCAGGTCACATGGAAACTTGATGGCCCATAGTCAAGCATTCAGTCTCTACTAGGGCTCAGTAGCAAGCCAAAAGGTGTTTCTCAAAAGGCGGGCAGTTATCTGTAGATGATGGCAGGGCTTTGCTCCAAAATCCTAAGGTTCTGCACTGTGATTCAGGGGGTCTGCCACAGACTCTAAGCAGCATCTCTATTAGCCACTTGAATGAGGCTCTGAGTTTGGTTTTCAGAACTCTTGGCTCTAAGGGTTTATTTCAAGGCAGATATAGAAGCTTTCAAGTCATCTATGCATAGGTTGGGCTGGGGACTGAAGGCCTGAGCTCATCCTTTTCTTTCCCCATTTTCTTCAGTGCAGTTAGGAGCAACCAGCCAATCCCATTATATTCCTTAATATGACTAAAATATCCTAAGGTAGAAAATACATGGTCACTCAGGACCTCCCTTTCTATAGGTATTTGATTAGGAGTATCCAGTACCTCATCATGCTATGGACTACTACCAGTACCCTCTTTACCACTGAAAATAGTCATTAGTGCCTTTAGATTTAAACCAGGTTAGAGAGCCAATTCAAGAAAACCCAGAACCAATTCAGAAAACTCAACTTAAGATTTTGTTCCTCTTGGGCGCCTGGGTGGCTCAGTCGTTAAGCGTCTGCCTTCGGCTCAGGTCGTGATCCCAGGGTCCTGGGATCGAGCCCTGCATTAGGCTCTCTGCTATGGGGGAAGCCTGCTTCTCCCTCTCCCACTCCCCCTCCTTGTGTTCCCTCTCTCACTGTGTCTTTCTCTGTCAAATAAATAAATAAAATCTTTAGGGCGCCTGGGTGGCTCAGTTGGTTAAACGACTGCCTTCGGCTCAGGTCATGATCCTGGAGTCCCTGGATCGAGTCCCGCATCGGGCTCCCTGCTCGGCAGGGAGTCTGCTTCTCCCTCTGACCCTCCCCCCTCTCATGTGCTCTCTCTCATTCTCTCTCTCTCAAATAAATAAATAAAATCTTTAAAAAATAAATAAATAAATAAATAAATAAATAAATAAAATCTTTAAAAAAAAAAAAGATTCGGGGCGCCTGGGTGGCTCAGTCGTTAAGCGTCTGCCTTCGGCTCAGGTCATGATCCCAGGGTCCTGGGATCGAGCACCGCATTGTGCTCCCTGCTCGGCAGGAAGCCTGCTTCTCCCTCTCCCTCCCCACCTGCTTGTGTTCCCTCTCTCGCTGTGTCTCTGTCAAATAAATAAATAAAATCTTTAAAAAAATAAAATAAAATGCAGAACCTCAGCCCTATTCCAGATCAACTTGGTCAAAGTCTTTATTTTAACAGGACCCCCAGCAATCTGTATGCATATTACAGTTTGGAAAGCACTGGTCTAAGTGACACACGTAATTTGAAGAATGGCAGTGAACATGAACTACAACTATATTTAACAATTACAGTTAAAATTAACTAATGAATGGGCGCCTGGGTGGCTCAGTTGGTTAAGCGACTGCCTTCGGCTCAGGTCATGATCCTGGAGTCCCTGGATCGAGTCCCACATCGGGCTCCCTGCTCGGCAGGGAGTCTGCTTCTCCCTCTGACCCTCCCCCCTCTCATGTGTTCTCTCTCATTCTCTCTCTCTCAAATAAATAAATAAAATCTTTAAAAAAAAAAAAATTAACTAATGAATATTAGTGGTAGTATTGATGGGAAATGAATGCAGAGGAACTGAAAATCTTATGTTGTTTGGTAAAATTTCACATAACTTCCATTGAAGTATTGCAGTATCTTTGTAGCAATAGCATCACATTTCCAAATATGTCCCTCAGGATGTGCTTAAAACTGTACTAATATGGGTAAAGAATGTATCTACACAAAATAAAACTTAGCAAAAACCAGTTAAGGTCTAGAGTGATCAAAAAAGACTGTCATGAGACGCCTGGGTGGCTCAGCCAGTTAAGCATGATCACTTCAGCTCAGGTCGTGATCTCAGAGTCCTGGGATCAAGCCCCGCAGCGGGCTCCTTGCTCAGCGGGGAGTCTGCTTGTCCCTCTGCACCCCCTTCTCTCTCTCTCAAATGAATAAATAAAATCTTAAAAAAAAAAAAAGAAAGACTGTCACATCTAGCGACCATGATACATTAGAGCAAGTAAGGATTAAAACTGTCATGAGGAATTTTATTTCCATGAAAGCAAGTTAACTGTTGTATGACAAATTATCATATGCTTGTGACTCTGAATTTCTAATTCTTGTGCTAGTTTCTCTCTCTTACCTCAGGACCTTTGCTTGTGCTGTTTCCTGTACCTGGTACGCCTTCTCTCAGACACTGCTGACCTTTCAGGTCACAGCTAAAATGTCATTTCCTTAGAGAGGACTTCCCTGACCCCACAGACAAGGTCAGCTTCTCTCAACACACACCCAAACATCCTGAATTTCCTCCTTTAGAGCCCAACATACACATAATTTCCCCTTAAACACCTGCTTTCCTTTCTGGAGCTGAGCTCCACGATGCAGGGACTTTGTCTCTGTTGTTCTGAACCCACTAACCTCCATGTATATCTTTAGGTGCTCAATAAATATTTATTGGATCAATAAATGAATGAATGGCGACCCTATTCATATAAAATTAAGCAATGGCCCTGCCTTATATTTGTACAACGCTTTACTCTTTTTAGCACGTTTCTTTCTTTTTTTTTTTTTTTTAAGATTTTATTTATTTATTTGACAGAAAGAGAGATAGAGAGCACAAGCAGGGGGAGCAGCAGAGGGATAGGGAGAAGCAGACTCTCTGCTGAGCAGGGAGGCTGATGTGGGGCTCAATCCCTGGACTCTGGGAATCATGCCCTAAGCCAAAGGCAGATGTTTAACCAACTCAAGCACCCAGGCGCCCCTAGCATATTTATTTCTTACCCTAACTTGAGCCTTTAAAGACCCAGATCTACCTAGTTATCGTCTCAGACCTAAAAATGTGTAGGAGATCTCCTACCTCTTGGACATGAGCTTGGACTACCTGGAATGGAGTACCTGCCTTCCCATTTTAACTCTGCCACATCAGACCCGTGTCTTGGGCAAGTTATCTCGCCTCTCTGTGCCCCAATGGCCTTATCTGTACTTAACCCAGAGGTGTACTGTGAGCAGTAAATGAATACACCATAATATAGTTACCAAATTCAGTGATTTTAACATTGATACAATACTTCCTAAATAACAGTCCATAATCCAATGTTGCCAATTGCCTCAGTGTTGCTATAGCTTTTTTTCCACCCTTCAATACCCAGTCCAGTCTGGGATCAGGAATTGCATTCAGTTATCATGTCTCTTCAGCCTCCTTTAGTCTGGAATGATCTCTTAGCCTTTCCTGATCTTTCATTATACTGTCATTATGGAAGAATACAGACCAATTGTTTTATAGACAGTCTCTCAATGTGGGTTTTTTCTGATGTTTCCTCATGACTAAAGTCAAGTAATGCATCCCCAACCAGGGTATTCTATCAGTGCCATTGTATCCTTCTAAGGGCATGTGTGAATATGGGGGCATGTGATATCTAACTAAGTCTTACCAGTGATGTTTGTATTGATCACCCAGTCAATGCCGCGTCTGCTTTCTCCATTGATTGGTTTCTGTTTTTCCCTTTGCATTAGGCAAGCTGTGGGAGACACTTTAAAAGCATGTAAATGTCCTGTTCCTCCCAATTTTTCTTCCCTCCATGCAACACCAATTGAAGATATTTGCCCAATTAGCTTTCACTATGACTGCTGTAAAATGGTTATTTTCCAGAGGCGCCTGGGTGGCTCAGTTGTTAAGCGTCTGCCTTCGGCTCAGGTCATGATACCAGGATCCCGGGATCGAGCCCCACATCGAGCCCCACATCGGGCTCCCTGCTCGGCGGGAAGCCTGCTTCTCCCTCTCCCACTCCCCCTGCTTGTGTTCCCTCTCTCGCTGTGTCTCTCTCTGTCAAATAAATAAATAAAATCTTTTTTAAAAAAATGGTTATTTTCCAATTCCACCTCTTCCTCCACATTTATCAATTGACTTTTTTTTTTTTAAAGATTTTATTTATTTATTTGGGAGAGAGAATGAGAGAGAGAGAGCATGAGAGGGGGAGGGTCAGAGGGAGAAGCAGACTCCCCGCCGAGCAGAGAGCCCGATGCGGGACTCGATCCCGGGCCTCCAGGATCATGACCTGAGCCGAAGGCAGTCGCTTAACCAACTGAGCCACCCAGGCGCCCCTCAATTGACTTTTTTTTTAAAAGATTTTATTTTTAAGTAATTTCCACACACAACATGGACTTGAACTCACAACCCTGAGATCGAGTCACATGCTTCACCAACTGAGCCAGTCAGATGCTCCTCTCTTGACATTCTAATGTATTCCCCCCTTTATTTTCTATTTATTGTCAGTATGAACTCATTGATTCCGATTTCATTCAGTGGGTTATAATCCATTACTGTCTATTTTTTACGTGTAAAATACACATCAAATTTACCATCTCAACCTTTTTTTTTTTTTTAATATTTTATTTAGCTCTTTGAGGAAGACCCGGTTGCAGCTACCATGGAGCCTTGGACACCCCGCTCCTGCTCCTGACTCACCGCCGTTCGCTCTCGTGGAAGAACAAGTCGGTCAGGAAGCCACGCCATAGCCATGGCTTTTAAAGACACTGGGAAGGGGCGCCTGGGTGGCTCAGTCGTTAAGCGTCTGCCTTCGGCTCAGGTCATGATCCCAGGGTCCTGGGATTGAGCCCCGCATCGGGCTCCCTGCTTAGCCAGGAGCCTGCTTCTCCCCCTCCCACTCCGCCTGCTTGTGTTCCCTCTCTAGTTGTCTCTCTCTCTCTCTGTCAAATAAATAAAATAAAATCTTAAAAAAAAAAAAAAAAGACACTGGGAAGACCCCCGTGGAACCAGCGGTGGTGATTCACCCAATTAGAATTACTCTCACCTGCCCCAACGTAAAATCTTTGGAAAAGGTATGTGCTGACTTGATCAGAGGCGCAAAGGAAAAGAATCTCAAAGTGAAAGGACCAGTTCAGATGCCTACCAAGACTCTGAGAATCACTACAAGAAAAACTCCTTGTCACAGGTGAAGGTTCTAGGACTTGGGATCGTTTTCAGATGAGGATCCACAAGCGACTCATTGATCTGCACAGTCCTTCTGAGATTGTTAAGCAGATTACTTCCATCAGTAGTGAGCCAGGAGTTGAGGTTGAAGTCACCATTGCAGATGCTTAAATCAACCTTTTTAGTAAATTATCAGTTGTTAAAAAAAAAAAGATTTTATTTATTGATTTGACAGAGAGAGAGATCACAATCAGGGGGAGCTGCAGAGGGAGAGGGAGAAGCAGGCTCCCCACCGAGCAGGGAGCCCAACATGGGGCTCGATCCCAGGACTCTGGGATCATGACCCAACCGGTGCCCCTCAATCTTTTTTTTTTTTTTAAAGATTTTATTTATTTATTTGACAGAGAGAGACACAGCGAGAGAGGGAACACAAGCAGGGGGAGTGGGAGAGGGAGAAGCAGGCTCCCCGCGGAGCAGGGAACCCGATGTGGGACTCGATCCCAGGACCCTGGGATCATTACCTGAGCCGAAGGCAGTCGCTTAACCGACTGAGCCACCCAGGTGCCCTTTTTTTTTTTTTTTAAGTAGGCTCCACATCCAGCGTGGAGCCCAATGTGGGGCTTAAACTCACAACCCTGAGATCAAGACCTGAACTGAGGTCAAGAGTCAGATGTTTACTTGACTGGACCACCCAGGCACACCCCATCTCAATAATTTTTAAGTGTACATTTCAGTGCCATTAAGTACATTCATATTGTTGTGCAACCATCCCCACCATCCATCTCTAGAACTTTCTCATCTTCCCAATTGAAACTCCATCCCCGGGCGCCTGGGTGGCTCAGTTGGTTAAGCGACTGCCTTCGGCTCAGGTCGTGATCCTGGAGTCCCAGGATCGAGTTCCTCATCGGGCTCCCTGCTCAGCAGGGAGTCTGCTTCTCCCTCTGACCCTCCTCCCTCTTATGCTCTCTGTCTCTCATTCTCTCTCTCTCAGATGAATAAATAAAATCTTAAAAAAAAAAAAAAAGAAAAGAAACTCCATCCCCATTCCCACATCCCTCCAGCCCTTGGCAACTACCACTCTATTTTCTGTCTTTATGATTTTTTTTTTATTTAACATTTTATTTTCAACTAATCTCTATGCCCAACATGGGGCTCGAAATCACAACCCCAAGATCAAGAGTCACATGCTCTACCAACTGAGCCAGCCAGGTGCCCCAACTGTCTCTATGATTTTGACTAGTTTAGGTACCTCATATAAGTGGAATCATATAGTATTCATTTTTTTGTAACTGGCTTACTTCACTTAGCATAAGGTCATCAAGGTCATCCATGTTGTAGTGTGTCTCAGAACTGCCTTCCTTTTCAAAGCTGAATAACATTCCATTGTATGTATAGACCACACTTTGTTTATCCATTCTTCTGTCTATGGACACTTAGATTGCTTCCATGTTTTATGTATTGTGAATAATGCTGCTATGAACATAGATGCACAAATATCTCTTTGAGATCCTGCTTTCAATTCTTTGGGGTATATACCCAGAAGTAGTATTGCTGGATATGTGGTAATTCTGTGTTTTAGAGGAACTGCCTTACTATTTTCCACAACAGCTGTACCATTTGACATTCCCACCAGCAATGAAACAAGGGTTTCAATTTCTCCCCATCCTCACCAACACTTGTTATTTTTTTTTCTTATACTAGCTCTTCTACCAGATGTGAAGTTGCATTTTTCTAGTAACTAATAATGTTAAGCATCTTCTCACATGTTTGTTGATCATCTGTAAATCTTCTTCAGACAAGTGTCTATTTAAGTAAGTCCTTTGCCCATTTTTTAGCTAGATTGTTTTGTTGTTGTTGTTTGTTGAGTTGTAGGTGTTCTTTCTATATTCTGGATATTAATCCCCTATCAGATATATGATTTGCAAATATATTCTCCCATTCTATAGGTTACCTTTTTACTTTTTGATAGTGTCTTTTGATGTATAAATGTTTTAAATTTTGATGAAGTCCAATTTACCTATTTTTTGTTTGGTTGTCTGTGCTTTTGGTGTCGTATCTAAGATATTATTACCAAACCCAATCCTATATCCTTTTGACAAATCTCTATCATTTTTTCATTTTTCAGCCCCTTTTTTTAAGTTGATGACACAACAAAATGAATACCAGGTTCATCTTGTATCTACCCTGATCCAACCCTGGAATCAGCCATTTCTCCAAGAGCCCAGTTTCTGTTTGAGGGCAATGAAACATAGAAACCAAGATCCAGGTGTTAGGTGTGTCCATTGCTGTGAAAATGTTAATACCTGTGGGCCCTTTTAACAGATAAAGCTGGGAAATAGATAGATGTAGAATTAGAGGTGTGTGTATGTGTGTACGTGTACATGTATGCATGGGTGTGTAAATACATATACAATACAATCCCACAGGGTCATTCCTTGACTTCACTCTTGGGGGGGGGATATCTGAACCTCAATTTCCTCAATTTTCTTGAAAAATGGTGATAATAATAATATCTATCCTACAGAGTCATTGTTAAGGCTTAAACTTATAAAGATAAGCCATTTCAAAAATACATTAGCCCAACTTGATCTATAGATTCAATGCAATCCCAATTAAACTCCCAGCATATTATTTTGTGAATATCAACAAATTAATTCTGGCGTTTATATGGAGAGACAAAAGACCCAGAATAGTCAACACAATACCTAAGGAGAAGAATAAAGTTGGGAGACTGATACTACCTAAATTCAAGACTCACCATAAAGGTACAATAAGCAAGACAGTATGGTATTGGCAAAAGAATGGACAAATAGAATAGTGGGACAGAATAGAAATCCTAGAAATAGGCCCACGAAATATAATTAACTTATCCTTGACAAAAGAGTAAAGGCAATGAAATGGAGAAAAAGATCGTCTTTTCAACAAATGGTGCTGGGACAACTAGACATCCACATGCAAAAAAAAAAAAAAAAGAAAGAAAAGAAAAGAAAAGAAAGAAAAAAAAAAAGAATCTAGATACTGACTTTACATCCTTCACAGAAATTAACTCAAAATGGATCATAGGCTTAAGTCTGAAACACAAAACTATAAAATTCTTAAAAGACAATATAGGAGAGGGGCACCTAGCTGGCTCAGTTAGTATAGCATGTGACTCTTGATCTCAGGTTCATAAGTTCGAGCCCCATGCTGGGCGTAGAGATTACTTAAAAATAAAATCTTTAAAAAAGAAAAAGATAACACAGGAGAAATTCTAGACAATCTTGGGTATGTTGATGACTTTTGAGATACAATACCAAAAGCATGACCCATGTATCTTAGTCCATTTGGGCTGCTATAGCAAAATACCACAGACCAAGTAGCTTATTAACAACAGACATTTATTTCTCACAGTTCTGGAAGTTGAAATCCAAGATCATGGCATCAGCATGGAAGGGCAAGTACCCTTTTCCAGGTTGCAGACTTCTCTTACCCTCACATGGCAGAAGGGGCTAGGGAGTCTCTCTGGAGCCTCTTTTATAAGACATTAATTGCATTCGTGAGGACTCTACCTTCATGACTTAAGTACATCCCAAAGGCCCCACCTCCTAACACCATCATCTTTGGGGGTTAGGATCTCAACACTTGAATTTGGGGGGGTGGGCACATAAACATTCAAACCATAGCACCATGAAGGAAATAACTGATAAGCTGGACTTAATTAAAATTAAAAACTTCTGATCTGTGAAAGACGCTGTCAAGAGAATGAGAAAAGAAGCCACAGGCTGGGAGAAAATAATTGCAAAACACATAACTGAAATATAGAGAGAACCCTTAAAACTCAACAATAAGAAAACTAACAACCTGATTAAAAAATGAGCAAAAGATCTGGATACCTCACCAAAGATGATATACAGATGGCAAGTAGGCATATGAAAAGTTATTCCACAACATATGTCATTAATGAAGTGCAAATTAAAGCATTAAGATGCCACTGCACACCTACTAGAATGGTCAAAATCCAGAACACCGACAACACCAAATACTGGTGATAATATGGAGCAACAGGAACTCTCATCTCTTGCTAGAGGGAATGTGAAACAGTAGAGCCACTTTGGAAGACAGTTTGGTGGTTGGTGGTTTCTTACAAAACTAAACATACTCTTACCCTACAATCCAGCAATCATCCTCCTTGGTATTTATCCAAAGGAGCTGAAAACTTATGTCCACAAAAAAACCTACACACAGATGTTAATAGCAGTCTTATTCACAATTGCCCAAACTTGGAAGCAACCAAGATGTCCTTCTGTAGGTGAATGGATAAATAAACTGTGGCCCATCTAGACAATGGGATATTATTTAGCACTAAAAAGAAGTGAGCTATCAAGCCATGAGAAAATATGGAGGAAATTTGATTGCAGATTACTAAGTAAAAGAAGCCAATCTGGAAAGGCTGTATATTGTGTGGTTCCAACTAAATGGCATTCTGGAAAAGGTAAAACTACAGAGACAGTAAAAGGATCAGTGCTTGGGGCACCTGGGTGCCTCAGATGGTTAAGCATCTGCCTTCGGGCTCAAGTCAGGATCCCAGCGTCCTGGGATGGAGCCCCATGTTGGGCTCCCTGCTCAATGCAGAGTCTGCTTCTCCTTCTCCCTCTGCCATTCCCTCCGCTTGTGCTCTCTGGCTCTCTCTCTCTGTCAAATAAATAAAATCTTAAAAAAAAAAAAAAAAAAGGATCAGTGCTTGTTGAGGATTAAGGGTGGAGAGTGATGAATACGCAGAGCAAGAGAATTTTTAGAGCAGTGAAAATACTTTGTATGATACTATAATGGTGGATATTTATCATTATACATTTATCAAAACTCAGAGAATGTACAACACCAATGTAAACTGTGGATTCTGGGTGACAATGATACGTCAACGTAGGTTTATCAGTTGTTGGGTTTTTTAAAAAATATTTTATTTATTTTTTTGACAGAGAAAGACAGAGTGAGAGAGGAACACAAGCAAGGGGGAGTGGGAGAGGGAGAAGCAGGCCTCCCGCGGAGCAGGGAGCCCAATGTGGGGCTTGATCCCAGGACCCTGGGATCATGACCAGAGCCGAAGGCAGACGCCCAATGACTGAGCCACCCAGGTGCCCTAGGTTTATCAGTTGTAACAAACAACTACTCGGGGGGGTGGGATGTTGATTGTTGGGGAGGCTGTGCATGGGTGGGGGCAGGGGAAATATGGAAACTCTCTAACTTCCACTCAATTTTGCTGTGAATTGAAACTGCTTTAAAAAATAAAACCAGGGTGCCTGCCTGGGTGGCTCAGCTGTTTGCTTTCGGCTCAGGTGATGATCCCAGAATCCTGGGATCGAGTCCCACCTTTGGGGGGGGTGTCCCTGCTCAGCAGGGAGTCTGTTTCTCCCTCTCCTTCTCCCCCTCACCCCCACCTGAGCTCTCTCACTCTGCTCTGTCTCTTAAATAAATCTTTATAAAAAAAATAAAATCAATTTTAAAAAATAGATTAGCACAGTGACGACATGTAATAAGTATTCAATAAGTGCTAGTTATGGTTACTTTAATTATTTAACATGTCCTATCCAGCTCTGACATGTAATGATCCTATGATAGTAAATGGGAGAACATGGTAAGAAAAAAACTCTAAAAATATGCCCCATTCCTGTCCTAAATCACCAGGTTTAAATCCCCAAGCACAGACTGACAGAGAAGGGGACACTCAGAAACAGGTCATAAACATTCGTTAAGTACTTACTACGTGACAGGCAACTTTCCCTGTATTTACTCATATTGCCCACAGCACACCCTCCAAGAGAGCGTCTGAGAAGCAGTACAGTCTCTCTGCAGTTGGACTGCATGGTTTGACTACTGGCCTCACCACTTACAAGATGTGTGTCCTTGGGTAAGTTATTTAACCTCTCTGTGCCTCAGTTTCCTCATTTGTAAATAAAAATGGTTTTTGTACAATTTCATAGGGATGTTGTATGGATTAGATGAGTTGAGCACGAAAGACAAGGGCTGGCAGGTAGCAAGTGTTTTGTGTTTGCTGCTACTCTTTTAGAGATGCAGAAACTGAAGCAGAGAGAGGTTAGGTCACTTGCTCAGGGTCACACAGCAGAATGTGGATTTTAAACTCAGGTCTTGGATGACAGACAGGCAAGTGCATAGGCAATTACAAAGGTACTAACTGCTGTGATAAAAGATAGCTTGGAGACTATGGCAGCCCTAAGGAGGTCATCAGGCAGGTCTGGGGCAGGTCTGGAAGACTTGCAGGAGATGGTACTTGAGCTGTGGCTTAAAGTTTGCCAGGAGGGCAGGTGGAAGGAGGTGGGAGGGCAGGGATCACACACAGGAACCCAGGTGAGACAGGCTGGGCAAGTGCTAGCAGTTTAAGGTAGATGGGTCACAGAGCATTAGGTGGCCTGTGAGAGCAGCTGAAGCTTATCACAGACCATGGGGCAGAAGGAAACTTCTCAACCTCAAGATCCCTCTATTTCAGTAGAACTTGTTTTCAGAGTCCTAGAACAGAAAATAGATGAAAGCAGAGGAGTGGGGTGACGTGGGGATGGTTCCCTCAGAGACTCCCTCTATCCCCCAGCTTACCTGCTACCCTCCCCCAACATCTTTGTAGAACCCCACCAGGCCACATCCCCCAATTTTACAGATGAAGGAACTGAGGCCGAGAGTCAAGTGACTGGCCCACCAGTCCTGAGCAACAAGAGCCAGAACTTTGGACTCCCAGCCCAGGGCTCTCCTCCTTAGGATCATTTGAAGCTTCTCTGCCAGATAAGAACATGGAAGCTGGTTGGGAAGGGGGTGGGGGGGCAGCAGTGGAGCTCAGAAAAACCACACGGCTTCACCTTCTGGGACTCAGCATTCCCATCTGTACAAAGGGGAGAGCTGGGAGAGACCGCCCATCCCTGGATCCTGAGGCTATCAACCCCTCTTACGGGACCCCTATTCCTGAGCCCCAGATCTTAGGCTCTGTCCTTCCAGATCCCACCCCCAGTGTTGGGGGGGTGATGGGGGTGCCCAAGAACCGTCAGTGAGTGAAGCGCAAGGGCAGAGTGCTGAGCAGAGGGACAGGCAGCCTGGCTGGCAGAGGCTGAAGTGATCCGACCTGGCGGCTCACAGTATTTTTAGGCCCCTGTTCTCCCGCCTCTGGGCTGGAAGCAGATTAGAGAAAACCAAAAATGAAATGACCTCTGCTTGGCCTGACAACTCTACCAAAGGGAAGAAAAGACTTTGAGAAAAAGCTAAACAGCCTTTGATTTATATCTGTCCCCTCTTCTCTCAGCAGGTGGGAGCAAGGCCAGGGCTTGCAGGGGTTTGAGGGGCATTGGGAGGGTCCCTCACTCCTGCAAATATTTCATTTGGGACCAAGCACTTCTTCCCATCTGCCCTCCCAATCCCAGGCATCTGCTGATGTCAGTGTCCCTTTGCTCAAGGCCTTGGATGGCTCCCCAGTTTGATTTAACAAAGGCCTCTGTAACCCGGGCCACGTGGCCCAAACTTACCCTAACTCATCACTACATTGACTCAACAAACATTTACATTCCAGCTGTGCGCCCAGCATGTTCCAATACCAACTTGTTAGTCCTCAAACAGCCTCACTTCTACTGAGCTGCAAAGTGAGGTCACAGAGAGATGGATTGACCTGCCTGTGGCCATCAGAAGCAGAGTTGGGACTCAAACCCGGGCAGCCTGGCTCCAGAGAACAAACGCTTGACCTCCATGCTATGCCACTTCTCCAAAGTCTGGCACCCTTCAGGCTATAGGACACCAGGCGCCTGCCCTCTAAAGTATCCCTGAGAGCCCGCCCCAGCCCCCCATGACCACTAAAATCACCCACGTACAGTGTAAGCCTGTTGACCCCCAGTAATTATTAATAGAGGAGTCGCTTGTCCACCGCACTGCTCAGCGGCCTCTGACCTGCTGTTCCCAGCTGCTTTGCTGGCGGCTCCAGAACCTTCTCACAGTGCTCCTCCCAAATTCCTCGGAGAAACCTGAGTTCAGGCTGAAATGCTTACACAATTTTGACACAAGCCTGAAGGAATGGAAGGAAAACCGAAACCCAGTCAGCAGATATCTCTGCACCAGCCACGTCTTTGCCCTGGAGAACTCTGCCCTGGGGGGCCCTTCTGGCTGCTTCTCTTAGCCCTTTGCCTTGGACTTCAGGAGGAGGCCCTGCCCTCAGAATCCCTTATTGTCTTCCCAGAGTCTAGGAATCCTGACTTCCCTAGGCCGTGCCCCAGCTTGAGCAAGCAAACCCAAGGAACAGCCCCGCAAGCTCTTCAAAGATGCCTCTTCCCTGCTCCTCCAGGACACAGCAATTAACAGGTGGTTCCTCTGGGGCCAAGGTTTCTTCCTTCCAGAAGATGGCTTTCAGTGTATCTTAGATAAGTGCTTTCCCAAATAGAAGAGCAATCTTTGCCCACAGGGTTACTCTAGTGATGGGCTACTATTGGTAACAGCTTTTAAACTGGCATTCCCTGCAGTCCCTGCTGAAAACATAGGTGACCGCCGTAATGACGGAGCAATATACTCATGGGGCATCGTCACAAAAGTTTATTTTGTCTCCCATTACCTCTTTAAAATGGATTCAGTCGGGGCGCCTGGGTGGCTCAGTTGGTTAAGCAACTGCCTTCGGCTCAGGTCTTGATCGTGGAGTCCCGGGATCGAGCCCCGCATCGGGCTCCCTGCTCAGTGGGGAGTCTGCTTCTCCCTCTGACCCTCTCCCCTCTCATGTGCTCTCTCTCTCTCTCATTCTCTCTCTTTCAAATAAATAAATAAATAAATCTTTAAAAATAAAATAAAATAAAATAAAAATAAAATGGATTCAGTGGAGGAAGCTCTACCCCATCCCTGAGTGGAGACTGGGACACTCCCATGGCTTTTCTGACTATTCACTGCCCAGATTCTTGCTCAAACACTACTCTGCGTGTTTCTGCGAGACTGTTTGGGGATGAGATTAACATTTAAATCTGTGACTTTGAGTAAAGCAGATTGCCCTCCTTAACGTGATAGGGCCTCACCCAGTCCGCTGAAGGCCTGAATAGGACAAATAGACCAACCATCCCCCAGAAAGAGAAAATTCTCCAGGAGACGGCCTGTGCTTTTGGATTTCACCTGCAACATCATCAGCTCTTTCTGGTTCTACAGTAGATGGCCTTCAGACTGGAACTGGAACACGGGCTGTCCTGGGTCTCCCGCCTGTCAGCCCAGCTTGCATATATACATACGGATCTCCTGTTGCTTCTGGTCCTCTGGAGAAGCCTGACAAATACCCCAAGTGAGAACAAACACTCTCATTGTAGGGTAATAAACACAGTCCCAGTTCAGAAGTTAGAATGTCCAGCCAAAGCTTCCAACTTTTTGAAAAGTTAGATGGTCCCTTCCTTTACTAGAAGGTGGGTAAATCCTGAAGGTGGGTAAATCCTTTCTCTTTTTCCCACCTTAAATACTCATCCATCTTGCTCAGGTAGTTTCTAACCCATGGTGCAGTTGGGGGGAGGGAGAGGTGGAGAGTGGAGGGGGGTGGAGACGTTGGGGAGCAGGAAAGTCCTTTCTTGGTTGATCCTGCTATGGGATGGGTTTGTGCTGACCTGTGCATAAAATTGATCCCTCTCAGGGGGTGCTTCCATAGATTCTGGGGACCCTTGAGAACATTCCATTTTACCTTTTTGTTGTGAGCAACACGTTTACCTCCTGCTGGCAGCTCTCCTCAGCTTCTGTTTTTATTCTTCCCTCCCCACAACCTGGGGCACAAACCACACTGGCTCTCTGTTGATATGACGTCGCTCCTCCAGGTGTCCTCTGGAGCAAGATCAGGCCAGCTCTCCTGAGGGGCCCACATCTGATCTGTGGAGAATCCTTGTGTTTGCTCATTCCTCTAATAGCCTCTGGCAGCAAGGCTTCCTGCTCAGACATCCTCTGAGGCTCCTTTCTCTCCGATCTTAGATTGCTGAGGTGAGTGAGAGACCAGGCCCAGTGTCCTCCATCCTAGAAGGAGCCCGTACTCCCTGTGACCTGGCCTCAGGTAAAGCACCTCAGTGACCCCCCAGGTGGGGCAGGGCTGAGGGTAGGGCGAGTCAAGGTCCTATACCCGCCAAAGAAGTTCTCACAAATTTCTTTAATCTCCAGTAACTGGATGGTTAGATCCTCAATGCAGATAGATCTTTTAGGATCTTATAAGGGGTTTTTGTTTATTTCCTTTAAACATTTTCATCTTGATCTAGAATGTCTTATTTATTTTATCTTGGCAACTCAGTGGAAAGTTGCAATTTAATAGCCTGTTACACACACACACACACGCAAACTACACATGTAAAGAGATGAAGAACAGTTTATACACCTGAATTTTTGGTGGGAAGAGGTCTGTGTGTATCTAGACAGGGAGCAGACTGGAGAGCTGGCTTGGGGGTAGAAGTTGAGGGCTCTGGACTCATTCTGGTACCTTCCCCTTTCCCATTCCACTCTTTTACAACTTCCCTTCCTCAGCACCCGGCCCCCCAACCACCCAGCTCCTAGGTCTGGTTAGAAGAGCCGCTTCACATAATAGAGAATTTGAAGGTCAATGGTAGAGGCAGAATAACAGAAACAAAGGAGAAAGTGCCCTAAAACTGTTTCGCTATCACCAAAGCCTGACAAAATTCTCCTGGGACTCCCCAGCAGGGTCCAGCCCCACCCCTGTGAGCAGACGCTGAGCCACTCCATCCCATCTGTGGGGCTGGGAGCTATGCAAAGACAGGGACAGCTGGGTCTGTCCTGCCCATCGCTGGATCCCTCAGAGTGGGTAATACGGTTCGATGATTGAATAGGGAGCCATGGCCGTGATCAGGCTCTGGGTGGCTGGACTCCCAAGACTCCTATCTGGTTCTGTTCCCTCCCCTTCTTTGTCCTTCTGTTGTCCAAATTACATCTTTGTACGTTATAAGCCTGTTATAAAGGCCGATTTCTCTCTCCCAGCTGCTAACTCAGGAAACCAATGGGTGAGCCCTGGCACACTGCTGAGGACAACCAGCTCTGCCCTGGGGAATCCCAAGGGGGCAAAATCAAAAGCATAGCTCCCGGCTGGGTTTGCCAATACTGTGGCTGAACAAACTCAGATAAACTCGTAGCCAGAGAAGCTACGAGACGAGGGTTTGGAAAAGAGAAAGGGAGAAACTGATTTCGAGGGCCACCAGCTGGGAGAGGTGGTAGGCTCAAGCCTAACAAGTGACGTCCCCCCAGCAAGATGGACACCTCGAGTTTTACAAGGAGAGGTTGGGGGTGGGGTGCCTGGGTGGCTCAGTCAGTCAAGCATCTGCCTTAGGTTCCCGTGATAATCCCAGGGTCCTGGAATGGAGCTCCTGCTCAGTGGGGAGTCCTTCTCCCTCTCCCTCTACCCCTCCCTGTTTGTGCAGGCTCTCTATCTCTCAAATAAATAAATAAAATCTTAAAAAAAAAAAAAAAAAAGGAGAAGTTGGGGGGTGGGTATGATGTGGGAAACAAAGGGAGAAGGAAATGTAGATAAAATTAAATGTCCTTATAACTTGCTGCCCATGGACAAATACTTGAGATAGGCAGAGTAGAACATTCCTCCAGGAAACTCCCGACTGTCTTAATGTTAATGCCTCGCTAGAGGGGAAAAACAACCTTAGCTTGACAATAGCCAGGCCTCCAGTATCCTGAGAGTCGTCTTTAGCATATGAAAGTGCTAGACACCTCCCTTTGTCCTTAACACCCCCAACTCCTAAGTATATAATCAGCCACCCCTCACCACCCCTGTGTAGCAGCTCTTTCTGCCCTTGGGTCCTGTCCCCATGCTTTAATAAAATCACCTTTTTGCACCAAAGACGTCTCAAGAATTCTTTCTTGGCCATCGGCTCTGGACCCCAACAACACACCACTCCAAACTACATCAGGTGTGTGCAAGAGAGCAGGCAGAGAGTGTCTGATCACAGGTTGGGGGTCAGTAAGTGTTTAGCCTGGGATCGTGGGCAGGGAAGGGGACATGTGGGGTGTGGTCTTCTAAGCATTCCGTTGCTATCAGGACTTTTCTGGCCTGGCGGTTGGAATGTTCCGGTCTTTGCAAAACATCTTTGTCAATGCCTCAAGAAAGTGTGATAAGAAATAAGCACAATGGGTTTTAGTTAGAGCATGAGTTAAGCAGTCTTGGCTAATTTTAATTGTTGGGGTCTATGGTTGAGCAAGAGGGCTGGCTGACAAGCCCATCAAATAACCTTATGATTGTTTTATGCAACTGTCTCTTAAATTAGGTAGAAGTAAAGAGTTACAAACAAAATCATTTATACTATCTTTTCTCTTTGCCTATGTAGTTACCTTTACTGGTGGATTTGAGTTACTCTCTAGTCCTTTCATTATAGCCTAAAGGGCCGTTTGATGTAAACATTAAGTAATAACTTTATTATACCCTCCTTCCAGCATCTAGTAACCTCTAAACTACTCTGTCTCTATGAATTTGACTACTCTAGGCAGCTTGTAAGTGGAATCATACAGGGTTTGTCCTTTTGTATCTGGCTTATTTCACTCAGCATAATGTTAACAAGGTTCATCTGTATTGTAGCATGTATCAGAATGTCATTCCTTTTTATGGCTGAATAATATTCGATCGTACTTGTGATGTACGTAGTTTTGGAACGTTGGTGAGGTCTGGAGCAACGGCCAAGAAAGAATTCTTGAGACATTTTTGGTGCAAAAAGGTGATTTTATTAAAGCATGGGGGACCTTGGGCAGAAAGAGAAGCTGCACTGGGGTTGTGAGGAATGGCTGATTATATACTATGGGGTTGGGGGCGGTAAGGATTAAGGGAGATGTCCAAAAGGACTTTCTTTTTTTGTTTAAGATTCGTTATTTATTTATTTGACAGACAGAGAGTACAAACAGGCAAAGCAGCAGACAGAGAGAGGGAGAAGCAGGCTCCCTACTGAGCACAGAGCCAGATGCGATGCGGGGCTCAATCCCAGGACCCTGGGATCATGACCTGAGCTGAAGGCAGCCGCTTAACTGAGCCACCCAAGTGCCCCAAAAGGACTTTCATATGCTAAAGAAGACCCTCAGGATACTGGAGGCCTTGCTATTATCAAGCTAAGTTTGTTTTTCCCCTCTAGCAAAGCATTAACATTAAGATAGTTGGAAGTTTCCTGGAGGAATGTCACACATATCCCACCCAGGAGTGGGGGAGGTGAGGGGGATTGCAGGGTGTCAGCTAGCGCTTTGTCCTTAGCTTGCCTTCTGCTCCCTCATCACATGTATACCACATTTTATTTATCCATTCATCTATTGATAGACATTTGGATTGTTTTCACCCTTTGACTAATGTGAATAGTGCTGCAATGAATATTGGCATATGAGTATCTGCCTGATGTACTTCACTTTTGAAGGATAGTTTTGCTAGATATAGAATTCTTGGTCTTTTTCTTTCAGCACTTTGAGGATGTCGGCCCACTGCTTCTGGATTCCATGGTTTCTGGTGCAAAATCAACTGTATGTGTTGGGGCATGCTTTTGATGTTCCATCAGGCAGTTTACAACACCACCTTAGCCTTCACTTTCTGCTTAAGCAGAACCTCAAGTCAACCAGAGGTGAGAGATTAGGGGCTTTCTTGGGTATTTCCTGGGCAAATGCACAGTCTTGCACATGTGCATGGCCAGTTTCTCTATGGGCATCTCATTCCCCAGCTTTCCTTTGAAATTTTTGGTCGGCTTCTTGTTTGTCCCATCAGTTATCACTGCCTCAGGCAGCTTCAATGTTAAACTATTGTTGCTGATTGTTTTTGACAAATGCCTCCAGAGAAAAAGCTATTCACACTGACTGGTGAACAGGTCAGGTCAAATAAAAACAAACTCTGGGCGTGGGGATTCCTAAGGAATTTCCAGACAGGTCAAATAATGACAACTCTATAGAGGTAGGGCTTTTTAGCTAGCCCCAAACTCTTCTCTTTCAGTGGCTGATAAGTAACTGGTTTTTAGGCAATCATGATTGTAAACTCTTGGTTTTCATGGCTACTACAGGGCTGGGAAGAGGGGAATGGGATATGATAAGTTAAAATGTCACAAAGCTCACTGTTTGGAGATTCTTTTTTTTTCTTTTCTTTCTTTTCTTTTCTTTTTTTTAATAAATGTTCCTTGGATTGCTGTAAGCCTTTGGCTAGTTTCCAGAATACTGGAAAAATTAATTGGGACAGTTTTTGCCCGTGTTCTTATTGTTCTTATGGAAGACTAGGTTCTCAGAAGTCTTTACCCCACACTTTCCCAAGTGCTCTCTCTTTCCCCAAAGACTTTGAAATCCAAAAATTTTAAATGCACAGCCCAAACAAAAGAGTCTGTAGATTGGGATGGTCTGTGGGCCATCAGTTTGTGGTATCTAGCCCCCAAAATTAGCACTCTAACAATATTAATTATCTGTACAAAGTTGAAACACTTGAGGGGGGATAAGCAATGATTTCAAAGAGTATGGTCCAAGATTCTCTATGATATTCTGTTTATGATTTTCTCTCTTCCTACCTATCAGACCACACACCTGGCCCTCGGCTGGGATCCATGACCATTGTGGCCAGGTCCAGTGGTCTGACCCCTGCTCCAACCTCTCAGCCCCGGGTTTTTCTCAAGCGCCCCCCGAGATGAGCAATGAGGAGGCTCCTCCCCAAGGAGAACTGTTCCGGGGGGATGCAGTCAGTACAGAGCCTGGCAGAATCCAGAACCCTTTCTTGGGTGGTTTCTCGTCATTTGATCAGCACCATGACACGGGTGGCACAGAAATGAACACAAAGGAGATGCTTTTTGGATGTTATGACTGGTTAGACAACTGGCCTCTGGCCTGACTTACAGTGAATATGTGACTATATAAATGTTTGAGTGTGTGCACATGAATATTTGCGTATGTAAACATATGAATGTGTGAATGTGAGTTTGAGTAAGCAAATGAGTATGTGAGCATAAGTTTGGGAGTATGTGTAAATATGTGAGTTTGAGTATGAGTGGTGTGAGTGTGTATATGAATATTTTTGTGCATGTATGACTGTGTGAAATATATGTATGTAAGGGAATGCACTATGGGTGTGTGAATGCATGTGTAAGTATGAGTATGAATGTGTATGAGGTGTGACTATTTGAGTGTATGTGTAAGTGTATGCGTGTGATAAATGTATTAGTGTGCACAAATACATCAAATGTGAATGTCTGAGTTTGTGTGTGTAAATATCTGTGTATGAATATGGGGATATGAAAGTGGGAATGTGTAAATGCTTGTGTATGTGTGTGAGCAGATTTAAGTATATCTGAGTGTGTGTCTGCATTTATATGTATGAGTGTATATAACTATATATGTGGGTGAATGAATGAGATTAAGTGTCTGAGAATGGATGTAAATGAGTGTGTAAGGTATGAGCATATATATATATGTGTGTGTCAGTGCATGAGTCTAGTGTACATGTATGAGTGTGTGTGTGTGTGTGAGTGCGTGAGTGTATGTGTGGAAGGAATCTGCAAGTCTGGAGAGGCAAATGAGTGGTCAATCACAACTGGAGAAGAAGCTCTAGCTTTCCCCTGGGATGTGGAGGGCAGGTGTCGTCGCCATGCAGGCAGGATTAGGTCACATACATCCAAAGTTCACCAGCCCTGCGCCAGCACCTATATTGGGCCCAAAGGACCCTTGCCCTCCTGCTTCCTCATCACTCACACTCCTGAGGGGCAGGGTTCTCGGGCAATGGTCTCCTAGCTGTGGCCTTGTCTTCCCCTCAGAGTCGAAGAAGGCTGGAGTTTACAGCTCACCTTTGCCCCCGTTTGCTATCTTGGTAATGAGAGCACATCTTATCGACACCAATGAACTTTCCCCATTTGCCTCACGGCAAAGCCCATGAGGCAGGAAGGGCGGGCATTTCTGAAGGTTGCTTTTAAAACCCTGCTTCTGGGGCGCCTGGGTGGCTCCGTCGTTAATCATCTGCTTTCAGCTCAGGTCATGATCCCAGGGTCCTGGGATCGAGCCCCTCATCAGGCTCCCTGCTCCACGGGAAGCCTGCTTCTCCCTCTCCCACTCCCCCTGCTTGTGTTCCCTCTCTCGCTGTTCTCTGTCAAATAAATAAATAAAATCTTTAAAAAAAAAAATAAATAAATAAAACCCTGCTTCTTAGCGCCTTGCTGAGTCACTATGTTGTACACCAGAAACTAGTGTAACATTGTGTGTCAACTCTCCTTCAATAAGAAGAAAAGAAATGAACAAAACCAGCTCCTGGTGGAGGAATCACAGGCCTTTGCATATCTTACTTCCTCCAGTCCTCTCCATAGCCATTTGCGTGATTCAGATAGACCTGACTAAACAGTGGTCCTGGGAGTGGTTAGCGGTGTGACCAGGGACACCAGGAGAGCGGGCCCCTCTCAATTCTGGCTACTCTTCTGGAAAGGGCTGCCACATTCTTCCTCCTTTAGGGCTTTACCCAAACCTCATCTCCTCACTTCGTTCTCTCCCTCATTTAAATGAATCACATAATCCTGTTTCTTTCCCTCACAACACAATCTGTAACTACCTTATTCTTTTATTTGTTTGTTGATGTTTCTCCCTCCAAACTGCTCTGAGGCAGGAGCTAAGTTTGTTCTTGTCACCCCCGAGTCCACAGCATGCAACGCAGCTCGTGGCTCCTGATGCATTAGTAGGTGCCCCATGAATAACCATTAACAGACAACGAATGAACTCACGTATATGCCACAGACATAAATACCTCTTGGAACCAGCTACCCACTGGGCCCTCCCTTTCACAAAGCTCACATGTGCCCTTTTCTGTCTTGAATTTTCCAGTCCGTTGGCGCTAAGATTCTAGAATTGTACTTTTACAAAATTCAATTATTTGAAAACTCCAATTCTTGGTCCTGGGGTCCACAGTCCACTGAGCCTGCAGGGTTCTGGCGATTTCTGGCCCTATAGTGCCACCTACTGGCCACAGATGGACCTGTAGCCTCAGGAAGGGCCCAGTCCACCCTCAGGTCCCAAACCAGGAATGGGACTGGGGGGCAGGGGATGTTAGTTGATCAGGAATTGATAAAGTGAAGCTGTGACCATAGACGATTTTAAAAATCACCTTGGTGGCAAAATATAGGAAACCTCTCTTTTTCTCCCTCTATCCATTTTCTTGAAGCATTAAAGTCCTCCCTGGGCTTCAATTCTCAGGTCCCAGCTTTGTCAGAATTCAACCAAACTCTTCTCCCTCCCTTTAAGCCTGCTTCCCCTGAAGCCTTCCCCATCTCAGCAATTGCTTATGCAAAACACACAGGCGTCATTTGGAGAAGTCTTTGACTTCTCTTTCTCCCATGCCGCATGTCTAGTCCATCAGCGAACCCTGTCTGGTCCATCTTTAAAAAGATATCTAAAATCCGACCACTTCACACTACATTTCCTGTTCTTACTCTGGTCTGAGCCAACATCGTCTTTCAACTGGAAAAGTCTCCTCCCTAGACATTTTTCCAAAAAAGATATACAAATGGCCAACGAGAACGTGAAAAGAACTCAACATCATTAGTCACTAGGGACACACACATCAAAATCACAATGAGACACCCCTTTGCACCCACTAATGTGGCTGTTATCAAACATCAACTAACAATAACAACAGAACACCAGTTGGGGAGGATGTGGAGAAATTGGAACCCTCATACACTGCTGGTGGGAATGTGAAATGGTGTAGCCACTGCGGGAGACAGTTTGGTGGTTCCTCAAAATATTAAATAAAGAACTATATGATCTAACAATTCCACTTCTGGGTATATACATGAAAGAATTGAAAATGGGGGATCAAACAGATACTTAGGTCAGTCTTCATAGCAGCATTATTCAACAGCCGAAAGATTGAAATGACCCAAATGTCCATCAACAGATGCATGGATAGAATGTGGAATGTTCCTCAGCCATAAAAAGGAATAAAGTGCTGACATAAGCTATAGCATGGATGAACCCTGAAAACATTACACTGAGTGAAATAAGCCAAATGCAAAAGGACAAATGTATGATTGCATTCATATAACTAGAATAGGCAAATTCATAGAGTCAGAAAGCAAATCAGAGGAATCAGAGGTTACCAAGGACTAGGGGCAGGAGTTGTTGCTTAATGGGTACAGAGTTTTTGTTTGGGATGATGAAAGTTCTGGAAATAGTGGTGATGGCTACACAACATGGTGAATGTACTTAATGCCATTGACCATACATTTAGAAATGGTTAAGATGGTAAATTTTATTTATTAAGATTTATTTATTTGAGAGACAGAGAAAGAAAGAGAGCACAAGTCGGGGGAGGAGCAGACGGAGACAGAGAAGCAGACTCCCCACTGAACAGGAAGCCCAAGACCTTGAGATCTTGACCTGAGCCAAGTCAGACGCTAGCCAACTGAGCCACCCAGGCACCCGCATAAATTTTATGTGTATTTTACCACAATTAAAAAGCAGGGGGGGGGGGGCAAAGGAGAAAAAAAGACTCTTCTCCCATGTCTCGGTTTCTGTTCTCCCTTCACTCCCTCCCCATAGACTCTACTGTCCATGTAGTACCAGGGGGACCCTGTGAAACCGTAAGTTGGGTCACCTCGGGCTTCTGCTCAGAACCTCCTGTGTCCCCTCCCTTCCCAGAGTAAAAGCCAAAGCCCCTGCTATGGTCCTGAAACCCCCGTGGTCCTGGCCCACAGTCACCCCCTCACTGCCTCTCCTGCCTCATTCCACTCTCCACGCTGGCCTCCTCACTGCTTCTCTAACTTGCGAGGCACACCCTCACCCAGGGCCTTTGCACGGTGCTTCCCTCTGCCTGGAACTTTCTTCTCCCCACACCCACACTGTTTGCTTGCTCAGCTCCTTCAGATCTTCGCTCAATGCCCCGCCCCACCCTTCAACGGGACTGTCTCTGAGGGACTGTCTCTGACTACCGTGTCTGAACCAATGAGCTCGTCTCCACTCTGGCAACCCCAATCCCCGTCTCCTGCTTTGTGTTTCTCTCACCACCATCTGCTATATGGCATTTTTACTTATTTGCTTATCACCTTGTCTCCTCCCACATAATCTAAGCTTTATGACTTGGGGATCATCACCCCTGTCTGTTTAGTTTACCGGCACTTAGAAGACAGTAAAGATTTGTTGAATGTATGAATGCACAAATGTGCACCTAACACATTGACGTGGGCATGCTGTGGGGAACAGAGAGCGGTGGGGACTGGGGGTCACTGGAAAGTTCCAGTCCTCGTTAATCATCTCCACTTGATTTTTGTCAATGGGAAAGCATCCCGGCATTGCCTGATTATCTGATTATTCAAGGGAAGCTAGAAAATTGGATTTTTAAAGTCAAATTCCCCACTTTTTTTTATCTTTAATTTTTTTGGGTGAAGCTGCAGTGGGAATTTGCTCTGGAGAAAATGGAAGCTGAAGCAGCTCATGTGCTGTGCACAGGCTCAAGCACTGGGTTGGGATCCCAGAGACCTGGTGTCCAGCCCTAAAATGCCACTTACCGGCCTTGTGACTAAGCACTCCATTCCTCTCTCTGGGCCTCAATTTCCTTGTCTATAAAATGGGAGAGGTAGCCCCAGAGATAAAAAATTGGCTGTTGCTTTCCTGGGGAATCTGGTCCCTAGACATGTTTTATTTGACCTGCATAGCGATATATGAACTTTGAATTAGTTGCCAACCTGTAGAAATCAGTAAATTTCATTTAAAACCAGATTTTTAGGGGCGCCTGGGTGGCTCAGTCGTTAGGCCTCTGCCTTCAGCTCGGGTCATGATCCCAGGGTCCTGGGATCGAGTCCCACATGGGGCTCCCTGCTCCGCAGGAAGCCTGCTTCTCCCTCTCCCACTCCCCCTGTTTGTGTTCCCTCTCTCACTGTGTCTCTCTCTGTCAAATAAATAAAATCTTTAAAAATAAATAAATAAAATAAAATAAAATAAAATAAAACCAGATTTTTAGCCTCTTGAGAAATGAGTCCTTTTTCTTTCATGGCTGTGATTGGCTGGGCAAAGTTGTGGCCACCCCCTTTAAAGGTCTCTTCTCCCCACTGGGGCTCAGCCTTTGCCGCTCCAAAGACCTGTCTTAAAAATCTAAGCTTCTATTAAAGGGATCCCAGGAGGTGGGGTTAGGGTTGCCAGATTTAGCAAATAAAAGCATAGGAGGCGGGGGGTGGAGGGGGGTGGCGGCAACCCCAGGTGAGACTGAGCCTTTGTTACCCCCTCCCACGAACCTGACTTCAAGAAGGGCTACACATTTAAGTGCAATCCCAATTTTTACCACCAGGGAGCAGCAGAGCTACAAAGTTGAGCTGAGTCTTCCCGGCCCAGGACTGTTCCTCTGCTAGGACCTAGGAGGCCAGGGGGGCCTAGAGGTGCTTGGACCTGGGAAGGGACAGGAAGTGAGAGGAGGTGGAGGGAGAGGGGCGGGGGACTGTGCCTGACCCAGAGGGGGAGAGGTCATAGTGTGTGGGATCAGAGAAGACATCTGGAAAAAGAGAATCTTGAGCCAGGCCTTAAAGACAGGCAGTAAAGAAGGGACCTCTAAGAGGGAGGCACGGCTTGAGCAAAGGCATGGAGGGAAGAATTAGTTTGTACAGGGGTGTATCCTGGCTCGAAGCAGTATGACAATAACAGAAATTCCGAAACACCTCAAGCTATTGTTTTAGTCATGGTTCATGAATATAAGTGACAGAAACCCACCTCAGATTGACTTTAGAAAAAAAACTATTTTCTCACAATAATAAAAAGTCCAGGTGGGTGCCTGGGTGGCTCAGTTGGTTAAGCATCTGCCTTCAGCTCAGGTCATGACCCCAGGGTCCTGGGATCGAGCCCCACATCGGGCTCCCTGCTTAGCGGAAGCCTGCTTCTCCCTCTGCCTCTGCCTCTCTCTCTCTCTAATGAATAAATGAAAATAAAATCTTGGGAAAAGAAAAGAAAACCGTCAGGCATGGCTGCATCTACGAACTCAAATGATGTCATTGTGCATCTGCCTCTCTCTTTTGGCTCTGCCTCTCTCCGTGGAGGCTCTCTTCTCAGGTAAGCGCCCTTCTACTGGTGGCAAGATGGCTACCAGCAGCTCAGGGCAGACCCTCTTCAACATCCCAGCTGCCACCAGGCAAGGAGAGAACTTCATTCGCAACAATTCCACCAGATGCTCTGGGGGTGATTCTAACTGGCCTGGACTGTGTCATATGCCCATCCAGAGACTAGTTGCTGCAACTCTGTCCACCCAAACCTGCTGGACTGATATTGGGGGAGGGTGTAGTCTTCTCAGAAAATGGGACAATGGGTGCCGGGTAGACAAGGAGAAGTGGGTTCTCTGTACCAGGTTCTCACCCGAGGATGATACATCAGAAATTGTGGGGCGGGGCGCCTGGGTGGCTCAGTTGTTAAGTGTCTGCCTTCGGCTCAGGTCATAATCCCAGGCTCCTGGGATCAAGTCCCACATCGGGCTCCCTGCTCCGCGGGAAGCCGGCTTCTCTCTCTCCCACTCCCCCTGCTTGTGTTCCTGCTCTCACTATGTCTCTCTCTGTCAAATAAATAAATAAAATCTTTAAAAAAAAAAAAAGAAATTATGGGGCAAGGAGGGGCATGAGGCTTCTTTTTGCTTTCTGTTTATTTCTTTGTTTTGCTTACTAAATGTGAATGTATGAGTGGTTGCGTTAAAGTCATGTCTACGGCTTCCATCTTGGCCCAGACCTCCAGTGTGCCTTACTTGGCTAGCTGCAGCCTGAGCTCATTCATTTAATTCCTCGTTGGTGGCATCTGCATGTATCAGGTGCTGTGCCAGAAGCTGAGGGCATAGTAATGAACAAAAGAGATTACGTCCTTGCCTTCCTGGAGTTTATAATCTGGCGGGAGAGACGGATAAAAATAAAGAGACAACTAAACATGTAATGAGTCCAGTGGTGATTAAATAAAGCAGAGTAAAGGAAGTGTGATTGGTGTGTGTGTGTGTGTGTGTGTGTGAGAGAGAGAGAGAGAGAGAGAGAGAGAGAGAGAGATTGCATACAGTATAGTTACGGGGAGGAATATTTGAGCAGAAACTTGAAGGTGGTGAGGAGTGAGCCAAACAGAGGTCTGGGGATGAGCATTCCAGGCAGAGAGAACAGCAAGTGCAAAGGCCCTGAGGCAGAAATGAGGTTGTTTTCAAGGAACAACAAAAATCCTCATGGCTCTCCGTGAAGGAGAGCATGATAGGAGGGGAGTTCAGAGGAGTAGTGGAGAGGGAGGCTGCCTGTAAAGACTTTAGCTATTACTCTCATGTGTGATCTGACTTTAGTTTTAAAAGAACTATCTGGCAGTCAGGTAGGAAATAGATCACTGGGGGCAAGGGTGGAAATAGGGAGACCAACCGGGAGGCTGTTGCAGTTGACTGGGCGAGAGACAATGGTGGCTGGACCAGGGTGATGGTGGGGAAAAGGGTAGGATTCTAAATATATTTTTGAAGGATAAGCCAGTAGAATTTGCTGATGGATTGGTCACTGGGTATGAGAAAGTAAGGAGCCGAGAATGACCCCAAAGTTTTTTGCCTGAGCAGCTGTTAGGATAGAGTTGCCTTTTCAGAGACAGAAAGACTACAAGAGGAGTGGGCAGCAACTCTTCGAGAACCTACTATGTGCCAGGGCTTATGCAGTGCCTAAGCCAACCTTGTCCTGAAGCTTGCCAAGGGAGACAGACAATAACCGCCAAACAAGAAGTCAACGAGAAGATACGAGCTGGAAGGAAGGGCCATATGGAAGATAGAGCAGGTTGGTGGGAGTCTGCATGTTACTCTAAGAGCAACCAGAAACCACTGGAAGGTCTTCAGCAGAGTGACAGGATCTGCTTTACTCTTTATTGGACCACTCTGTGGCCATCTGGAGAACAGACTGTGGGGGCAGAGGAGAGAGGAGGCCCGCCGGGGGGCTGAGGAAGGCTGAGGAAGGCCTCGAGGTGCGAGATGGTGGCGTTCATGTGGGAGAGCTCTGACACAGCAATGGGGACCGGAGACCAACCTTTACTGTCTGTGAGAGACGGTTTCGGAGCTTGATGGCATCACCAGCTGTTTCCAGGGGCTTGGACAGGCCCACCTGCGCCCCGGGACTCTCAGCCCCCTGCCACCACTTCGTGGGTGACTGTCACTTCCCCAGTGATCCGGGCCTCACCTTTTCATTTCCCCTGCAATCAGCTCCATTTCCGGGGTTTTCATTTCCTCAGGAGCCACCCCCACCCTTGCTCACACCCTGTTGGTCCGGACCCCTCACTTGCCAGGGCTGCCCGCCCCTCTGCTTATGACTTTCTTTTTTTTTTATTATTATTATTTTTTTAAATGTTTTTTTTTTTTTTTTTTTTTTTTTTTTTTTATTCATGAGAGTCAGAGAGAGAGAGAGAGAGAGGCAGAGGCAGAGGGAGAAGCAGGCTCCCCGCCTAGCAGGGAGCCCGATGCGGGACTCGATCCCGGGACCCCGGGATCATGACCTGAGCCGAAGGCAGACGCTTAACCATCTGAGCCACCCAGGCGCCCTGCTTATGACTTTCTGAAGCTTCTCCTGGGTTCGCAGGGAGGGGCTCCCACCCTCACCACACCCTGCAGCCTCATATCTGGTTTTTGCCTCTCCATGCTCGAAAAACTCCTGGCCATCTCAATCCTTCTCCCCCAAATCTTAGAGTCAAATCACACCCAATGTGTGCGCAGTGCTTTACAGTTTGCACCATCCATCCTCCCATTTCACCGCCCAGGAAAGTAGGTCCTTCAGGTGAAGATCCATCAGGGCAGAAATCTGGCTTCCCCACTTCCTAACTCTGTGACTCTGGGCAAGGCCTGTCACTGTTCAACACCTCAGTTTTCTCAGCTGTGAAATGGGCATCACTATCATTGTGACACATGCAAAGGGCCCAGCGCAGTCCCTGGCACATAGAAATTGCTCAGGAGCTGAGAATTCCCTTCCCCACAGTGAGCAACCTGGGCAGGAGTTGCAAACTCATGGCCCTTCAGCTACAGCCAGACATGGACTTTTTTTTTTTAATTTTTTATTGTTATGTTAATCACCATACATCATTAGTTTTATTATTATTTTTTTATTTTTTATTTTTATTTTTTATTTTTTATTTTTTTTTTTTTAAAGATTTTTTTTTTTTTTAAAGATTTTATTTATTTATTTGAGACAGAGAGAATGAGAGAGAGAGAGAGAGCACATGAGAGGGGTGAGGGTCATAGGGAGAAGCAGGCTCCCTGCCGAGCAGGGAGCCCGATGCGGGACTCGATCCAGGGACTCCAGGATCATGACCTGGGCCGAAGGCAGTCGCTTAACCAACTGAGCCACCCAGGCGCCCTATTTTTTTATTTTTTAAAGATTTTATTTATTTATTCATGAGAGACAGAGAGAGAGAGAGGCAGAGGGAGAAGCAGACTCCCAAGGAGCAGGGAGCCCGATGTGGGACTCGATCCCAGGACCCTGAGATCATGACCTGAGCCGAAGGCAGACGCTTAACCATCTGAGCCACCCAGGCGCCCTACATCATTAGTTTTAGATGTAGTGTTCCATGATTCATTGTTTGTGCATAACACCCAGTGCTCCATGCAGAACTTGCCCTCTTTAATACCCATCACCAGGCTAACCCATCCTCCCACCCCCCCTCCCCTCTAGAACCCTCAGTTTGTTTTTCAGAGTCCATCGTCTCTCATGGTTCATCTCCCCCTCCGATTCCCCCCTTCATTCTTCCCCTCCTGCTATCTTCTTTTTTTTTTTTCTTAACATATATTGCATTATTTGTTTCAGAGGTACAGATCTGTGATTCAACAGTCTTGCACAATTCACAGAGCTTACCAGAGCACATACCCTCCCCAGTGTCTATCACCCAGTCACCCCATCCCTCCCACCCCACCCCCCACTCCAGCAACCCTCAGTTTGTTTCCTGAGATTAAGAATTCCTCATATCAGTGAGGTCATATGATACATATCTTTCTCTGTTTGACTTATTTCGCTCAGCATAATACCCTCCAGGTCCATCCATGTCGTTGCAAATGGCAAGATCTCATTCTTTTTTTTTTTTTTTAATTTTATTTATTTATTTGACAGAGAGAGACACAGCGAGAGAGGGAACACAAGCAGGGGGAGTGGGAGAGGGAGAAGCAGGCGTCCCGCAGAGCAGGGAGCCCGATGCGGGGCTCGATCCCAGGACCCTGGGATCACGACCTGAGCCGAAGGCAGACGCTTAACGACTGAGCCACCCAGGCGCCCCGATCTCATTCCTTTTGATGGCTGCATAATATTCCATTGTATATATATACTACATCTTCTTTATCCATTCATCTGTCGATGGACATCTTGGCTCTTTCCACAGTTTGGCTATTGTAGACATCGCTGCTATAAACATCAGGGTGCACGTACCCCTTCGGATCCCTACATTTGTATCTTTGGGGTAAATACCCAGCAGTGCAATTGCTGGATCGTATGGTAGCTATATCTTCAACTTTTTGAGGAACCTCCATACTGTTTTCCAGAGTGGCTGCACCAGCTTGCATTCCCACCAACAGTGTAGGAGGGTTCCCCTTTCTCCGCATCCCTGCCAACATCTGTCGTTTCCTGACTTGTTAATTTTAGCCATTCTGACTGGTGTGAGGTGGTATCTCATTGAGGTTTTGATTTGGATTTCCCTGATGCCGAGTGATGTTGAGCACTTTTTCATGTGTCTGTTGGCCATTTGGAAGACATGGACTTATTTTATTTGGTGGACATTGTGGCTTCTCTGATCTCAATTTGAGTATTTTTGGAAGGGGGTGCACATATCCAAGAGGGCCAGAGACCTCGATTGTGAAAGTAATTTAATGTCACAAGTATTGTGACTCTGATTATATCACTAGCCATTAATAGGGTCCGGTATCTAGTAGGTGCTCAATGCATGCTTATTATTCAGAATGACAATGACAAGCTAGCACCAAGAAGTCTTGTTCATGGCAATAAACAATGTCAGTAATGAGAGATCCCTGTGCTGAAAAATAAAGCTGGGTAAGGGGATAGCGAGTGCTGGGGCTGCTATTTTAACTTGGACGGCCAAGGAAGGCCTCGCTATGGTGGTGACATCTGAGCCGAGGCTGGCGTAAACACAGGGAGTGAGCCACGAAGCTCTCCAGAGACCTTCTAGCTGGAGGGATAGCAGGTGCAATGGTGCCGAGATGGGAGTGGGAGGCGGCGTGCTGAAGAAAAACCCGCGAGGAGCACGAGGAGCGGAGGACAGAATACCAGCGCTAGATGTGGGGGCTCCTGTGAGCCCGGTAAAGACTTTGCCTTTTACTCTGGGGAAAATGGGGAGCCACTGAAGGAAGGCAGAGGAGCCTACTGCTCAGAACCTGCTTTCTTCCAGTGGCACGACAGCCACCAACATGCATCTCCAGGCTTGCTCCTGCACCCTGCACAACTTCAGAGGGAGCAAAGGAAGCTGTTCCCGACAGTTTAACGAGTACTTCTGAGGTTAAAGCTCATTGGATGGACTTGGGTCACGTGCTCATCCTTGAGCCAATCACTATGTGTGTGGGGATGTGGAGTGTTCCGATTGGCCAGGCCTGGGCCATGTGCCTGCCCCAGGTGCCAGGAAGTGGAGTCAGACCTCCGGAAGTGTAGGAGCTCACTTCGGGGAAGGGGCCCCGACGGAGAGCCAGAGTCCCTTTCTAGAGGCCAGGAGGTGCCAGGCACGGGCAGCAGTGGGCTCCCAGCAATGTCACCAGCCATCTTACCCTCTTTTAGAGGCAGAGCATTGTGGTTCTCAAAACCTTTGGCTCTCAGTGGGACTATTTGGATTAAAATCCCGAATCTGCCGCTTGCCGTGGGTGACCTTGAATCGTGTCAAGATTCCTAGAAGCAGAGCCTGAGTGGGGGATTCTTAGGCACATGATTGATTGAGAATGAGCTCTCCGGAGGAGTCTGCGAGGGATTGAGGGAAACAGGCGGGGGCAGGGGAAGAAGCTGGGCAAAGCTGTGGGTGTGATAGCAGTTTAGCTTGTCTGATCCTAGGGTAGGGATGGGAGACACTCTGAAACATGACTAACACCGTGGAGTTAGCCCACCTTTTGACAAGGGTGTCCCAAGGTCTCTGTATTCCTTCCTTAGGGCAGCCATAACAAAGTGCCACAAACAGCGTGGCTTAAGTAACATAAGTTTATTGTCTCACAGTTCCGGAAGGCCAGAAGTCCTGGAGCAAGGTGGGCGTCAGCAGAGCCACGCGCCCTCTGAAACTTGCGTGTGTGTGTGTGTGTAGGGGGGGTGGGAGAGTGAGGGGGTCCTTCCTCACCTCTTCTAGCTTCCGTTGGTGGCCGTCAATCCTTGGTGTTCCTTGGCTTGTAGATGCGTCACTCCATTATCACATGGCCATCTTCCTGGGTGTCTTAGTCTCTGGGTCTCTTTTCCCTTTCTTATAAGGACACCAGTCATATTGGATGAGGGGTGCACCCTATTCCACTATGGCTTCATTTTAGCTGATTACATCCGCAATGACCCTATTTCCAAATAAGGTCATGTTCAAAGATACTGGGGCTTAGGACTTGAGCATATCTTCTTTTTTTTTTTTTTTTAAGCTTATTTATTTATTTGACAGAGAGAGAGAGAGCGAGAGCAGGAACACAAGTAGGGGGGAGTGGGAGAGGGAGAAGCAGTCTCCCGCTGAGCAGGGAGCCCAATGCAGAGCTTGATCCCAGGACCCTGGGATCACGACCTGAGCCGAAGGCAGATGCTTAACGACTGAGACATGCAGGTGCCCCTTGAGCATATCTTTTTTAGGGGACACAGTTCAACCCATAATAAGTTCCTGGTGGCAATGGACCAGGCTTTTGTACCTAGACTTCAGACAATCACTGCCTAAGGGTTGTCCCCTGTGGGGAGGGCTTTCGAGGTGGTGGGACTCCCACTGGCCAAGGACAATTATCAGGAGAAGGGGTAGCTGTGCTCTTTAGCAGTGACCACTCACAGCAGCTGGGGGATGGGTGCCTCAGCCAGTAAGGGGGACCCAGGTGGGGCACCCACAGCATCTAGACAGGCAAGTTGTTTGACCTTTCTATTGAAAGGTCAAATGAATTTCCTCACTTGAAAAATAGGAGTTGTAGAGTGCCTACGTCAGGGGGAAGTGAGGATTAAAATAATTCATGTTCCTAGAACAGTGCATGACACATGGTTAGTACTTCAGAAATGTTAGCTTGTGGGCACCTGGGTGGTGCAGTCGGTTAAGCGTCTGCCTTTGGCTCAGGTCATGATCCCATGGTCTCTTGGGTCCTGGGATCGAGTCCTGCATCGGGCTCCCTGCTCAGTGGGGAGTCTGCTTCTCCCTCTTCCTCTGCTGCTCCCCCTGCGTGTGTTCTCTCTCTGTCAAATAAACAAATAAAAATCTTAAAAAAAAAAAAAAAAAGAAACGTTAGCTTGTTATAAATGACTACTTGGGCTGTGGTGGGTGTGACAGACTCTCTGAGGGGTAGCGAGATTCATTCTCAGCTCACAGATTGGCCCCTCCTCATCCTTCCCAGCTGACTCCAAAAGCCCCCAGGAGAGTTAATTTACCACAAAAAAATGCAGAATAAGCCCTTCGAGGCCATCCAACCCAGTCCTCCATGACCATTTTGCAGTTAGGGAAGTTGATGTGCAACAAAAAACTCACCCAAGTAATAAATGAGAGGCAATATGGTGGTGGTAAAGAGAAAGATTTTGGAATCAGACAGACTTAGGCTTGAATCCCAGCTGAGTGATCCTGGGTCAGTAACTCTGCCTCTCTGGTTTTAGTTTCCTTGTCTATAAAACAGGTCATCATTATAAGTATGGTTGAACATACTTCAACCATTTACGCTTTAGAGCGTAAATGATGCTCTAAATGCTTATTAAATGTCAACTGCTGTGTCGCACCAGCATTATCATGAAACATGGCACATGTGTGGCCATTCTGGAGGGAGGGGGGCTTAGCCCAGTCCCCCTGGGACACCCTGGCTTGGGAGTTTCAGCCCCAGCTCCCTCCGCCTGGAACCAGAGCCCCCCCCACGCCTCGGCCTGGGCTGTGGTCCCACCAGGAAATGGATACCGGGTGCCTGTCATCCACCTCCCCAGTGCAGCCGAGCCGCTTAATTGTGTGGATGGTGGTGCTGCCGCCAAGGCCTCCTTCGTCAGAGCAGTGTGCTTACAGCCGTGCTTGGCCGAGAGGTACATTCATTATGGAGACAGCTTTTATCAGGCCTTCCAGAGGGACCGGGGAGCAAGCAGGCACGCTTCATCCCCGGGGTGCCGCAGGCCTCCAGTCCAAGCTGCTGCTGCTAACAGCCAGCATTCACTCAGGGCTCTCTCTGTGCCAGGCACTGTCCTAAGAGCTTTACAAATAGCAACTCACAACAGCCTGATGAGGCAGCTATTATGGGTATCATCCTCCTTTCCATTTTACAGGCAAGGCAACCGAGGCCCAGTATGGTGGGGCCTCGTCCAAGTTCACTCAGTACGTGAGCCCGAGATTCCAGGGCCTGGGTGTTTAGTCTTTAGTCCCTGCCGTGTGCGGCCTCTGGGTGAGAAGGATGTCGGTATGATGTCGGTAATAACAATAGCAGCCTCCAGGTATTACAGCCTAGCGGGAGCCCGGTGCCGTGCTAAGCACCCGTCCTACCTACTTTCTTTCACTCTAACTCTCTGCCATAAGAATGAATAGCCCCATTTTATGAATGGGCCAATTGGGCTGTGGGGGGTGAAGGCACTTATCCAAGGCCACACAGCTGATCGAGGAACCAGCTGTTTATTTTTTTATTTTTCTAACAAGGACTCCTCTGGCTCCAAACCGAGGCTTTTAACCAGCGCTACTCCGCTGTCTCCCACTTGCTTGCTGTGTGGCTTCGGAGAGGTCATTGCCCCTCTCTGGGCCTCAGTGCACTTTTAAACCATCAAGGAGTCTTTTCTGAGCTCCCACAACCTAGACTGGGGGTGGAGGCTGGGGCAGGTACAAAAGAGGGAGGGGATGCCATGTCTCTGCCCTTAGGGTGTCAGATACCTGCTTCTGTCCCCAAGGCAGTGTTCTCCAATAGTTCTCCCCGTGGCTGGGGAGCTGGTTAGCAAGGCTGGTGCCAGGCCCAGAAATTCTGATTCAGGAGGCCTAGGGTTGGGCCCATGAACCTGCATTTAAAGAAACTCCCAGAGGATTTCAGGCATCTACAGGCCACGTGGAAATAGATTTTTGCACGCTGATCTTAATTCAAGTCTTACGTAGAGAATGTGTGTTCTTTTTTTTAAAGATTTACTTGTTTATTTTAGAGAGAGCTAGAGAGAGCATGAGCAGGAGGGGCAGAGGGAGAGGGTGAAAGAATCCCAATCATACTCCACCCTGAGCATGGAGCCCAACTCGGGGCTCGATCTCATGACCCTGAGATTAGGACCTGAGCCTAAACCAAGAGTCGGATGCTCAACTGCATGCGCCACCCAGGCACGCCAAGAACATGTTCTTTATCCAAAGCCTCAAGGATATTTTAGTCATTTAATAAAAAAAATTAAACAAGTTTTTAAAATTGTAAAACCAATATGCGTTCACGTTAAAACATTCAAACAGTATAGGAGGGTGAACTACTAATTTTCAGCTTCTCTCCCTCCCTCTCTGCCTCCTGGAGCTGCCCCAAGATAACTATTCTTTAGTTGCTTATTGATCACCCATTTGGAGCCAAACACTGTGTGGGGCGCTGGGGACAGCAGGGGAGAACACAGCCACCATCCTTGTGGAGCCAACAACCACGACCTTGGCTTTACTGAGTGCTTACGGTGGCCAGGCCTGATCCAGATCCTTTTAATGGTGCTGTGGGGTGGTACTGTGATTATTCCCCTTTATAAAAGAAGGGAATGGAGTTTATTGTCCAAATCAGGATTTCCCAGAGTTTGTCTGAATTCAGTCTGTACCGGAAGCACCAGGAGGAGCCATGCGGAAATGCAGACTCTTACACCCCCCAGCTTCCTGGAGCCGGACCAGGAGCCTGCATTTTGACACACACACACACCTCTGGTGTCTCTGTCCCCTGCTAAATTTGAGAACTGATTGCCCCAGCTGTCCTGGGAGATGGAGGGATTGAAGAGACAGTGGAGGTGGTGGGACTTTGAAGAGGAGGGGGAGCAGCCCTCCAAGAAGGGGACGGCCAGGGCAAAGGTGCAGAAGTGGGTGGGCTTACCCTGCTGCGGTCCTCCCAGGTGTTGCTGCTGAGCCCTGGTCCACGTCTGACCCCCAACCCCAAGGTCGTTAGCCCCTAAAGGCTCACCACCTCCTTCCCAAGATGTGCAATTATCCCAGCCCCCAGCCTCTGGGTGATCCCAGCTGCTTCTGTTATATCTTATTAGTCAAATGGAACATTAATTAAATGTGAGAATAATAGGCCCAGAGATGAAAGAAGAAATTGTCAAGCCCAAAGAAGAAAAGACCCTTCCCAAGGCTCTGCAGTAGCTGGAACCCTTAATCGTGTGATGATAAGGAAGGCTGTCACCCTGGTGTCTGCTAGATGACTCAAGGCAGCAGACCTTCAGATGTGTGTATGTGTTTGGGGGGGTGGGTTATAGAGATGGTGAGTGCAGGGAGCCAGGACCAACCAGGGTCATCTGGGCCACCACGGGGGTCAGTGAGGCAGGGCATGAGGCAGGCCAACCTACTGAGATAAACCAGACCCTGTGGGAAAAGGAGAAAGTTCAAACTGCCTCCCTCCACCCCATCCTCACCCTCTTGCCAACTTTGTCTTGCAAACTCCTGTTCAGTCCTCAAGGCCCAGCCCCAAAGCCTCCACCTCTGAGAAGCAGAGTTAATCCTTGCATTCTTCAGGCTGTGACAGCACTGTGACTGTTCAGGTCTTCAAGTTCCTACTACCATGTCTGTTCCCCGCCATCCACAACCAGACTAGCACAGACTGGAGTCGTTTTTCCCACCTCGGGGTCCTCAGAATAAGGCACAGCCCTGAGCAGGTATTGATGAACATTTACCTGAAGAACAAATGAGTTTTGCCAAATCAAACCCTGGGGCTGGTCAGCTCTGGCCTCAAACTCCTCCTTTCACATTAAGTCTTCCCCCTACCTCCAGCCAGTATAACACAACTAGACGAGGGTCGTTCGAACTTCTTTTTTTTTTTTAAAGATTTTATTTATTCAACAGAGAGAGACACAGCGAGAGAGGGAACCAAGCAGTGGGGGTGGGAGAGGGAGAAGCAGGCTTCCTGCGGAGCAGGGAGCCCAATGCGGGGCTGGATCCCAGGACCCTGGGAACATGACCTGAGCCGAAGGCAGACGCTTAACGACTGAGCCACCCGGGCACCCCTCGAACTTCTTTAAGTGACATTCAAGGTCTTTTGTGACCTCACCCTAACCTACCTCTTCAGCAGGGTTTTTTCGAGTATATTCCTGGGAAACCTGCGTCAGAATCACCTGGGGCCCACCCAGACCCACTGAGTCAGAATTTTGGGTAGTACGAGGAGCCCAAGTCTGTAGGCAGTGTGGAGGAGTGGGAGGAAGTGGTGATGGGCAGGGGGTGCACTGAGCCCAGACAATGGGACTCTGTTGGAACTCTAAATAGCCACACCTCTCACCAACCCTCAGGCCTGCAGTTTTCCTCTTTGGTTATCTAAATTAAACACAGTGCTGCTAATGAAACAACGAGAGTTATTACACACTCCACTACCTCCTGGCAAAGCCTCTAATTAACTCAGCTATCCTGAGAAGGCACTGAGCACATCCTATGTGGCCTACCCCCACCCTGCCAGGAGGGAAGGGGCTTCGAAGCTGGAAGATAGCTCATCAGAGAGACTGACTCCTTCATTTCACCAAGGTTCTAGAGCTGGGATAGCCTACCCTGGGAATGCTGGGAGGTGGTCAGAGTGGACCTGTGCATGGAGCCTTTTCTCCAGCCTGCCTTTCTACCAGCTTTGTGCTCACACACCCCACGATGGCTTGGCAGGTGAGCCTTCCCAACCAGGCCTAGGCTGCAGGCTTGGGCCCCGCTCTGGCCCAGTTTCACAGCCGGCATGTGCTATTGACTCTCACACCCCGACACCTTCTGCACTTTTAGTCGTCTGTCCTTAGATTGGCCCTCCTCTCATTTCCCCGGCTGGTAAAATCCAGCCTATGTCACCTCCTCCGTAAGACTTGTCCTAACTATTCCCATACCTCTAGCAGAAGGAGCTTCTCCCTCCCTTGTGCTCTCACAGTAACTGATAGTAATCATAGGAACAGAAGCTAACATTCACTAGGCACTTATTATGTGCTGAGCCTTCTGTTTCCTGTCTGGAAGTTCACTGCTCCGGGGTCCATGTCCTACTCCTTCCAGCCTGGTGAGGGAGTGGAAGAAATGGGGGGTTGGCTTCTGAGGTGGCCTCGTGTGGTCCCAGGTGCTCCAGGTTAGTGTGAGAAGCAGCAAAATGATCCCCATCTACCAAGAGACATGAATGTGACCCAAGAAGCCCAGGCAAGGGGATCTTGCAGTGACGGCCCAGGGGTCTCAGACAGTGTGGACCAATGACTGCAGAGCAGGAGGGGGCCATATCAGTGCAGATATGGTGTGGTGGATTGTATTTTCAAGATGGCCACAAGCCCTCCCATCCCACGGGCTCACACTGTAAGATGTTGACATGCCTTTCGTGGAGATGTGGGACTTAGGTTCTTTTCCCTTGAATGTGCCGTGTGGCTATAACACAAGCGTGCTCTGTAACTTCCGAGGCTGTCCTGAAAGGTGACACAACTTCAGACTGATTTGCTTAGGTCACTTGCTCTTGGAACCCAGCCGCGATGCTGTGAGCAGGGCCCAGGTGACTTGGACCGTCCACATGTAGGTGTTCCAGGCCACAGCCAGCTTCAGCTGCTGACCGAGGGAGGCTTTGACATACCTCCAGCCTCAGCCACTGCCTGAGGGCAAAGCACAGGAGACCCTGGGCAAGAACCACCTAACTGGAGGCACCTGGGTGGGGAGTCTGCTGCTCCCTTGGCCACGCCCCCATGCTCTCTCAAAAATAAATAAATAAAATCTTAAAAAAAAAAAGAACCACCTAGCTGAGCACACTCTTTCAGAACTGTCCAAGAGAAAAACAGATGGGTATTTTTTAAAAAGATTTTATTTATTTATTTATTTGAGAGAGCGAGAATGAGAGAGAGAGAGAGCACATGAGAGGGGGGAGGGTCAGAGGGAGAAGCAGACTCCCTGCTGAGCAGGGAGCCCGATGCGGGACTCGATCCTGGGACCTGAGCCGAAGGCAGTCGCTTAACCAACTGAGACACCCAGGTGCCCCTAGATGGGTATTATTTTAAGCCATTGAATTCTGGGGTGATTCCTTATGCAGCAAGAGAAAACCAACGCAGATGGGAACCCCTGGGATTGAGTAGTAGGGGCAGGGAGACTCTGAAATGACCAAAATGAAGTTTCCACTTCTTGGCAGAAAGGGAGTTTTGAGATAGAAATGAAGTTCTAATCTAGAAAGTCACAATCTTTGTATATTTGGGTTTTAGACTAGAAGTCCTACCCCTTTTTCCAGCTGTGTGACCTTTGGCGAGTCACCTGTGAGCTTCCATCTGGACAGGGGTAAGAATCCTCCAATGTGGGATGGTCCTAAGGATTCAAGGAGAGGCAGGGTGCTTGGAACTCGCCTGGTGCTACTGTGTGCTAACCCTGCCCTCGCTTATGACTGAACACAGGTGGTGGAAGCCCCTGGTCCTCTCCCTCGCTGCCTCTCCATTTCTACTCCAGGGTCATGCTGACATCTGGACGCTTGTATACAGCTCCTCGCGACACATATGCTCCCTCTCCCTCCTCCCTTGCTGCCGGAGTGAGCCCAGAGCCAAGAGCCAGACGATCAATGGCCAGCCATGCCTGGATGAGCTCTCTGCTTATTATGAGTGCCCGCCACTTCCATCCCCCTCGTCTCTAAGGACAGCTCAGCAGGTACCTAATTCAAAGCAGGTATGAAACAACCGGAAATCTGCTGCTCATCCCCGTCCCCCAATCTTCCCAGAGCCAGAGACCTGGGTGTTCATACTGCCTCCTTTGACAGGGCAGGGCATGGATGAAGATCTAGACTTTCTCCCCAAGGGGGTTTTGAAGCTTCTGGCCAGTCATCTCTTGTGCTGGTCATTTAGCCTAAATAGATACTGTTAGTCCAGGTAACAATGACCCATTTATTGAGCACTGGTGTGATGACCAGGCATTTTACAGGTCTATTTCAATCAATCCCCACCAAATCCCCATGGTAAGCCCTGCAGTAAGGTCAATTTGATAGATGAGAAACTGAGGAACAAATGAGTCACTTTTCCTGGGTGCTAGTTTGGCTAGAATCAGGCCAGTCTGACTCCCAGGGCTCCCTACATTTAAGGGCTGTCAAACTAGCCCCCAGATTCAAGCACCATGTTGTCCAGCATTCAACAGAAGAAATGCTGTGGTTCTGATGAAGACATAGGCGAATGGACTTATTCATTCATCATTGAGCACCCATGATGTACCTGGCTCTGTTTCAGGTGAAGGGATAGAGCAATAAACAAAAGGAAGTCCCTGCCCTCACAGAATTTACCATCTAGTGGCCAGGGAGGTGATGTCACTTGCTGTGGTCCCACAGCCAGTAAGTGGCCATATCTGTGGGCCAACCAGAAGCAGAGGGGGGTGGTCATGGGGGAAGGTTCTATCTGATAACCCAGGCTCAGGCCAGCCAAGGCTTGGGGGGCAGGAGCTACTTTGGCAACAGACTGGCCAGCATTCCAATCCGACCACTACCATCTCGTCACCTGGCAGTCCTGGGCAAGTCACGTCACCCTGGGCAAAGCCTCTGCTACCTTCAGGGTGAATGGGGATGGTGAGGCCCGTGGTGAGATATGTGGCAAGTGCTAGGTATTGGCTCTTCCTCTCCCCCTTCCAGTGAGGGTTTCGGGCTTCTTCCACTTCCTCTGCGTGGGCCACCTTGGCCATGATCAACCCTAATGAACTTGGAAGATATTTGGGCATACCTTAGCCAGATCAGGCACTTCTGCTTCCTCTACTCTCATCAGTTCATTCCTGAGCTCCCGGGACATGGAGTGGCAAGGCTTTGGTGTAGGTAGGCAGATTGATGGTAAAAGGTTACAGCACACAAAGCACAAATTATAAAAAAAAAAAAAAATGAAAAGGCTAACTCTGGCAGTGTGTGGGTAGGTTAGAGAGGTGTCTATCTGTCGTGTCGGCTATTGCCACAATAATGCAGCATGACAAAACACCCCCGAACCCAGTGGCTTAAAATGAGGATCATTTATTCTTATAGGTCTGCAGTTGGGGTGTCTCTGCTGCCCTTGCTTCTCCCCCTTCATCTACCAGCAACGTGTGAGTGGAGGCATGTTCTCACAGCAATGGCTGAGGTAGAGGCCTAGAGAACAGGTCTCAGGCTTGGAACTGGCCCACTTTTGCTCTATTCCATTGGCCCACACAGGCCAATGGCCCAGGCCAAAGTTAAGGGCCAGGGAAATCCATTCTGTGCATGATGAGGCCTTGGCAAATGTGTGGCTGCAGGAGGGGGTGAAGAATTGGGACCAATTTTCAATATACCATGAGAGGAAGTGGGGAGGTAGTGTGTCCAGTTAGGAAGCCTCTGCAGCCATCCAGGCGAGCAATAATGATGGCATGGACCTAAGTGCTAGAGACCAAAGTGATGAGAAATATCTATTGGATGACCGAATGCTAATACAAGTTGTTATGGATTGAATGTTTTTGTCCGCACCCCTCCTGCCCCCCAAATTCGTTTGTTGGAATCCCATGCCCAAGATAATGGTATTAGAAGGTGGAGCCTTTGGGAGGTGATTAGGTCATGAAGGTGGAGCCCTCATGAATGGGATTAGTGCTCTTATAAAGAGATCCCACAGAGCAACCTGCTCCCTTCCATAATGTGAGGACACAGAGAGAAGTCTGCAGTCTGGAAGAGGGCCCTCTCCTGACCAGGCCGGCACCCTGATCTCAGGCTTCCAGCCTCTGCAACTGTGAGAAATAATTTCTGTTGTTTAAAGACCATCCAGTCTATGTGGTATTTTGTTATAGCAGCCCGACCAGACTAAGACACACCTTGACCATTAATTTCACTACTGAGAATTCATGCTGAATACATAATCTAAACCGTGCAAATGTACATTGCAGTATTCCTTATAATGATGAAGGGCTGGAAATGACTTAAATGTGCATGAAATATAACCCCTGATCTCTAGGGCCTAAGGGAGTGTAGCAAAAAGAGACTGGGCCATGGATTTCAACAGGACTGAGTTCAAATCCCTCTACCACTTGTGAGATGTATGACCCTGGGCAAGTCACTTCACCTCTCTGAGTCTCAGTTGTGAATGAAGGAAAGGAAAAGTCATAATTTTATAGAGCAGGACAGAGAGAGGTCACTGGTGTCAGGAATGGCTTCCTAGACAAGTAGGACTCAAGCAGGGGAAGGAGGGCAATGATTTGCAGGTACAGAGGGAGAAAGTAGACCCCCTCAACTGAAGGGATGGCATGCATGGCTCAAGGCTTGGGGGCAGGGGAAACATGACCTGTCGGGGTAAGTGAGGAAATTGTGGGGTTGGGGTTGAAATATTAGGAAGAGTGGTGGAGATGAGGAGGGGTAGGGTTGGGAGCTGGACCACAAAGACTCTGAATTCTGGGCCTGGAGTCAGAGTAGTGGGGGGTGGGGTCAGTGGGTTGTAAGTGTGGCTCTCCTTTGGGCTTGACCCTTGCCTAATGGGCTAGAATCCAACAAGTGCTTGCCCTAGGATAGTCCCTTTCGGGCCACTAGACATTTTTTTGTTGTTGTTTATTTATTTATTTTTAAGATTTTATTTATTCATTTGACAGAGAGAGAGATAGCAACAGCAGGAACACAAGCAGGGGGAGTGGGAAAGGGAGAAGCAGGCTTCCCGCTGAGCAGGGAGCCCAGTGCAAGGCTCAATCCCTGGACCCTGGGATCATGACCTGAGCCGAAGGCAGACGCCCAACGACTGAGCCACCCAGGCACCCCCTTTTTTGGTTTAAAATATAGTCCATTGTGCTGTTAACAGACTTTCCTTCCTTTTTGGTTTTAGGGAACCAGCATACATTTGGTGCCCTGCCATTAAACCCCTTCCTTGGCACTTGGTGTCATTGTCACGTTCAACCTTCACAGCAGCGGTGTGGCTGGGATCATGGCTCCCATTTTCTAGATGGGGTCACTGAAGCTCAGAGAGATTAGTGAAGAGTCTTGTCTGAGATCACACAGCTCCTACCCCTTCCAGCAGCGGCTCTCTGCCTTCTCTTAGAGCCCCTCCAGAGGGATGTGTGTGCGTGTGTGTGTGTGTGTGTGTGTGTGTGTGTTGTACCTGTGTCCGTGAGGCTGTTACTCTCTATATTGGGGCATATCTGGGGTTTCTGTGTGCCCCTCTGTGTGTCTTTGTGTATAAGTGACTCAGTGTGTGTCCCTCTTGTGTGTTACTGTGGGTCTGTGTGTCTTCATATCTTCATGTAAGTCCCTGTGAGTGTCTGGGTCCCTGTGTGTGTGTCTGAATGTGTTTATCTCTGTATCTAGGATTCTGTGTGTCCCTGTATCTTTGTTGTGTGTTCCTATATGTTTGTCCTGTATCTCCGTATGTTCCCCTGTGTTGTCTGTGCGTCTTTGTGTGCTTGTATGTGTCCCTCTGTGTGTATTTGTCTGGTTCTCTGGCGTATGTGATGACTCTCGGTGTGTTCCTGTTGAATGTTCCTGTGTATCTTTCTTTATGTCTCTGTGTATCTTTCAGTGTGTCTGAGCCCCTTATTAGCCCCCATGTGTGTCTGTCTGTGTGTGTGACATCTTCTCCATCACCTTCCCCACACCCTCCTTCCTTGCTCGTTCCATTCCACCCGAGGACATGCCGACCCTGGCCTCGGTGCCCAGCATGGACCAGCCTGGTTGCTGTGACCTGGCCAAGGCAGCTAAGCACTTAGCCCTCCGTCCCAAGCCCAGAGCAGAAGTGTCGGGGTTTTGTAAAGGGCCCTGGAAACCCAAGCCCCCCATCATCCTGACAGCTGCAGTGAATCCATTTGTGACTTCTCTGCCTACGAACTGAAAAATGACTGTCAGTAATAGCGTGGGAAGGTTTCTCTCTCTGCAGGACGCCAGCCAGAATTTATTAAACTTTTTAAAAAATTTCTTTTAATTTCCCCACCCGTTGGACTTGAGTGGCTCATCAATCATGGGTCGCCTCCGGGGTGAAGCCCATCCTTAGTGCTGCCGCACGACATCCGGCCATGCCTGTCCCCTCGGCGCAATCAGTGCTCCAATGTCCTGTACCCACCCTCAGGCTGCGTCCCTGAAAGGGCCAAGCTTACCCTTCAGAATGCTGTCATCGCTGCATTCCTCTCTGCGCTAGGGGACACAGGCAGTCACTGCAAATGGCTACACCTAGATTGTGGAAGAGGGGAGCTTAAGAGCATGTTTACGAGGAGGGGTCTCCACGTTTGTTGCCAACAAGATGTTTAGAAACCCTTGTGCTGGATCTCTCTATTCCATTCTCCGGATCCACTCTGCAGCCTTCCCCATCCTGCTCAAGGCCTGGGAGACCAGCCTTTACCAATGGCTCCCTTGGCCCGTGGTTTCCTCTTGGGTTTGGCCGATGGAGAGTCCCAGAGGAGATCGGAAGGTGGGAGAAGAAAGAGGTTGCGGTATTTAATCCCCTGGCTCCCTCTCTTGTGGGGTCCCTCAGCTGAAGGTAATAGCTTCTGTCAAGACCCTCTCCATCCAGTCCCCCCTTTCTCTGGACTCCGGTAACTGCTGCCTCCTCTTGCCCCTTTAGGCTTAGAAGTGCTGGTGGGTTTTCTCTCACCTTCCCTGGGGACTGCACCATCCCTTGTGCACTCTGCCCATATAAATAGTCCTTTCCTTAAATTATCCTCACACTAGGCAATCTGAGGATATCACCTATTTCTTGACCAATACAGTCTTTCTTCCCAGACCATAAGCAGACACACTTTTGTTATTTTAAATTAAAAACAAATGAACTACAATTCTTTCTTTAAAAAAAAGGATTTTATTTATTTATTTGAGAGTGAGCAAGTGAGGGAGGAGGGGGAGGGGCCGGGGCAGAGGGGGAGGGAGAGGGAGAAGCCAACTGCCCTCTGAGCACAGAGCCTGAGGGGCTCAATCCCAAGTCAGACGCTCAACCAACTGAGCCACCCGTGCACCCCACTATATTTGTTTCTGATGACAAGAGTGTCTGGGGGAGGGCACCTGGGTGGTTCAGTCAGTTGAGTGGCGGTTCCCGGCTCAGTGGAGAGTCTGCTTCTCCCTCTCCCTCTGCCCTTCCCCCTGCTCGTGCTCTCTCTTTCTCTCAAATAAATAAATAAAATCTTTAAAAAAAGAAAGTCTATTGGGCAAAAAAGTCAGAAAAAATAAAGAACTGTCATATACCAAGTTACCTACTCTGTTTTAGGCGAGCATGATGCCAGGCGCGTTCCACATTTCCTCGAAACACCCCGGGCAGCACATTTTACTGGCCCTTCTGTACACAGGAGGAACTGGAGGCTCAGAGCAGTGATGTGAACGTGCGCCCAGCCACATAGCAAGGGAGTGGTTAGCCTAGGAGTGACAACCAGGTCTATGAGATCCCAGAGTCCTTTCTGTGGCCCTGCCCCCTCCTCGGAAGCCCTTGCTTATCTGAGCATCATTCATGACTGTCCTGAATTGCTCTCTAACCCCAAAATCAATAAAGGAAAATTAATTTGCTGCAGCCGGCTGGGCCCTCAGAGTAGCCCTGGAGAGGTACCCAGTCTCAGCCTTTGGCATGGCCAGACCCAGGATGCTTGTGATGGGTGGCATTGGCCCACCTCCCGCTGTAGCTGTGGGCTAGAGTTAAGAGCTGCCCTTCCTTGTGATTTTTCCCTTTAGAATCTGTGCCCTAGATCTATGCCCACAAGTGACTCCTGGCCAAGTGCTGATAAATGCATCAGAAATGGTGAGGGCTAGGGCCTGGTGGGTCTGCAGGGAGGGTGCGAGTTTCTTGCACTTGGCCAGCTCCACTCCTCCACTTGCCTATGGGGGCCCTACCCACTGAGTGCCTGCCCCTTCTTCTCCAGCTTTTCTCATATAACCCATTCTTCAGGGCCCCAATCAGCCCCACTTTACACTTCAAATTTGGTTGGACATCTCCAGGCCGTAGAGACATCTTCCCACATGACACATCATTGATGCTATGTGTCTTGGCACGTAATTGTTCTCTAGTTGTTTACACTGTTTCTGTCTTGTCTCTCAGCTACCCTGAGAGCTCCATGGGCAGGAAACCAGTGCACTTCTATGTCACTCACTTACTCATTCATCGATTTACTCATTTACTTCTTCACTCCTTGATTGATTGATTGACTGATTCCTTCATTCACTCAATCACCTAAACCACTATTATCCTTAAAAGCTTTCTGGCCTCCCTTTGGCCACATATGGATGAGACCAGGGGAAATGACCCATCTTTTGGAAGCCCAGGTCAGATGTCCACAGGGCCAGGCTCCATCCCATGACCCTCACCTTGTGAATGGCCTTGACCTTTCTTTGTCTTCTCAGAGACTCACGAGACTTTGGGTGACTTCCCTAAAGGAACACTACTCAAGTAGAATTGGAGCTCCCCCTGTAAGGTGCAGGCTAAGTCAAAAAGTGGCTGGGTGCTTGGTGAACCAGCAGGCAGGACAAAGCTCCCTGTCCCCTGTCCCCTGCTGGCCAGCTACATTTTCAACATCTGAGAGGTTGTACAAGGGGTTGAGTCAAAGATTTGGTCTTCCACTTGGTGACTTTGGGCAAGTTGCCTAACTTTTTGGGTCTCGGCTTTCTCATCTATAAAATGGGAATGACAATAATGCTTACATCATTCACCTTTTATGAGACTTTAATGTAATAATGCTGGAAAATACTTTGCACGAAGACTAGCATGTAGTAACCAGTTAGTTGGCTGAATGTTTTATATTATCATCACCTTCACTTTATAGAAGAGAAAACTGAGTCCTAGAGATGTTAAGTGATGTACCTAAAGCCCCCCTCTGAACTGGTAGCAGATCTGGCACTTGCACACAGGCCTTCAGAGTTTGAGGCAGAGGCTAAGGCCAGGGAATTTGCTTTGGTGCCCTGTGGCCCTTCTCCACTGCCCTAGCATGGGGTGAACCGTAGCCCAGCCCTGGGATACCTTCGCTTCTTTGAGTTTTATCTAGTAGTCATTAGGTTGCAAGTGACAGAAAGGGCAGCCCAAACTGACTTAAGCAAAAGAGGAACTTATCCTGTCATGAACAACCAGTGACTTTCTACTTTTTGGTTCAACTAGCTTTATGGTGACATCATTCACAAGTAGAATCTTCCTGTGAAGTGGCAAAAATGGACCTCAGCAGTGGTAGGCTTACATCCCACAACCCCAGCATGAAAAGAACACTTCTTTGCAAAATAATTTCAGTGAAAGTCTCAAGTTTGAATCTCATTGGCCTGGCTTGACCATACTGCTGTCCTTCCACCAATCCCTGTGACTGGGGAGACTTACACCTTGACTGGCCAGTCCTTGGTCACATGGGTCCCTAGGTGGTGCCAGCCCTACACAGACCTATAAGCCCCAGGGCAGAGGAGAGTGGTTCTCTTTTGTAAACCTGGGGTCCTGTCCTAAGAAGAAAGGGGACTGGAGGCTGACCAGACAAAAATAATAGCTGCCTATACAAATGGGAATAAGGAGACTTTCTTTCAAGTTTTATGGTGAAAATTATTCATGATCACATAGAGAATATTTCTGGTATACCTTTGGGCCTCTGTGTGGGATTCTGTTTTTTTTTTTTTTTCTTTTTGTCCTTGATATCCATTTGACCCAACTGTATCCCCTTACCCTTCCTAGTTGTCAGCATTCCTCTCCCAATCCTTTCACTCCCTCCACCTCTCCTTCCTGAAATCACAGCCAGGATTTGAATCTATGACTCTAAATTCTAGTGAGATCTTATATATAGAGGAGGCCTTATCAGTCAGGATTGCAGAGAACAGAGCGCAACTTTAGCTACCTTAGCTGAAAAGGGAAATTTATTGCTCAATAGGAAGACCAAAGGCTCAGGCTCGAGGCTAAAAGGGGTTCCTGCAAGGGTTCAGGCAGCAGAGACTTTTCCACCATCTTATTTTAGTGCTGTTGCGGCTGCTGACATGTCTCCCTCCCACCCCCCAACAACTCTGGCATCTCTCCACCCAAGAGTCTGAGTCTCAGGAGAAAGTTTCCATAGGCTGACCCCTTGCCCTGGGAATGAGGTGGTGTGACTGATATCCCATCAAGGCTGCACTGGATGGGGATAAGGCAATTCCCCAGAAGGAAAGACGGATCCTTTTGCTAACTGGAAGTCAAAGGATGGATACAGGTGGCCAAAGCAACCTGGAATCCACTTTAGACTCACAAGTGGGTCCTCATGGAACAATGAATACTTGGACTTTCAGGAGGGAGAGTGGCATCTTGTTGGGCTAAACTGAAAGTCTCAATCAGGACCCGCTGGGCATCTCCTCCTCCACCTGTTGCCACCCTGACTCATGGCCACTGTTAATAGCTGATTAATACCTGCTCCCCCACTCGCAATACTTGGGATGTAGACTCCATGTATTCCGAGCTCTAATTAGCCCGGAACATCGAGATAAAGCCTGCTGTAGCTGACAGCAAGATAAATATGTCTACATAGCCAAGGTGATTTGGAGTTGGTTTTCATTTTTCTCTCGTAATAAGAGAAGCGATGGCAGAAGTGGGGGCTTGTTATCTCTGGCAGGCCTGGTGGATGACGAAGTGTCTGATCCTCCAGCGACTGTGGCTCACAGGCGGCAAGCCATCTATCACCCACCCGCCCCCACCCTGGCCCACCCAGAGCACTTCCATCCTCATCAGAATTAGCATATGTCCTCTTGAGATGATTTAAAGATAAGCTTGATGTTACTTCAAAAGTCAGAGTCTCACTCTTTCTCTATTATGGGCTTTGCGACATCAGATTCTTTTTTTTTTTTTAAAGATTTCATTTATTTATTTGACAGAGAGAGACACAGCGAGAGAGGGAACACAAGCAGGGGGAGTGGGAGAGGGAGAAGCAGGCTTCCCGCCGAGCAGGGAGCCCAATGCGGGGCTCGATCCCAGGACCTGGAATCATGACCTGAGCCGAAGGCAGACGCCCAACAACTGAGCCACCCAGGCGCCCCGCGACATCAGATTCTGAACTGAAGGATGACTTTAGGTATTTCTTCCTTCAAAGTACTTTCTATTAAAAATAAAAGTTCCTTTAACTTAGTGAGGAGAAGATGTAATCAAAACATCAAAGACAATGTTGCAAAAGCAAAAAAAATCTTCATATTCATCCCCATCTAACACATTAACTATTTTCATCTGGGCATATTCCCTTCCAGTGGGGTAGAGTGGAAAAAGCTTTGGTATAACACAGACCTGAGTTCAAATCCAAGCTCCTGGCTGTGTGACTTTGAACAAATCACTTCACTTTTCCAAGCCTTGGTCTTTCTTTCTTTCTTTCTTTCTTCTTTCTTTCTTTCTTTCTTTCTTTCTTTCTTTCTTTCTTTCTTTCTTTCTTTCTTTCTTCCTTCCTTCCTTCCTTCCTTCCTTTCTTTTCTTTCTTTCTCTTTCTTTCTTTCTTTCTTTCTTTCTTTCTTTCTTTCTTTCTTTCTTCCTTCCTTCCTTCCTTCCTTCCTTCCTTTCTTCCTTCCTTCCTTTCTTCCTTTCTTTCTTTTAAGATTTTATTTGTTTGTCAGAGAGAGAGGGAGAGAGAGAGCACAAGCGGCAGGGGCGGGGGGGGAGCAACAGGCAGAGGGAGAAACAGGCTTCCTGCTGAGCAGGGAGCCCGATGCAGGACTCGATCCCAGGACCCTGGGATCATGACCGGAGCCGAAGGCAGACGCTTAATGACTGAGCCACCCAGGCGTCCCCATCTTCTCAATTCTTATCTGCTGTCCCTCTTCAGTATTTACCTTTTCCTCAGCACCCGCCCTACACCAAGCAATATGGGAGATGAACACAGACTCTGTCCTCAAGGAGATTCTATTCTATTAACACATGTTAATTTACCAGACTAGCTGCAGAGAACAGAGAATGGAAGAGTAAACAGACAAGTTTCAAAGAAGATCGTGAGGATGTCCTATTCATAGTTAGAACATTTGATCCAGAGCCATGTTCCCTCAGCAGATGGGGTCACCGGTGACCAACTGGGCCCTGGGATGACCACTAGGCCCTGCTCCAAACTAAGCCACAGATACATGTGCCACACGTGTCCACACTGACCCGTACGCCTGGGCACAAGCACAGATGCCCATGTGCACCCCGTGCAGACATGCACCCACACACATGCGTACATACATGTGCACATATGCCCCATACACCCAAGGCAAAGGTGTACACGGATCTGAGCTCACCGTACACAGAACACAGACACGTGTATACACACGCACAGAGGGCAAGAGTGTCCATGAACGCGTGTATACCACATAGACGTGGACCATATACATGTATGCCCGTGCTCACAGGGGCATGTGTGGTAGATGCAGAGACACGTGCACAGCCAGAGGCCCCCACACATATATGCACGTGCTCTGTGTCAGCTAAATGCATCAGACGACACTCCTCAGACACCGCCCCTATGCATCTAGCTCCATGCCAGCCCTGTGCGTCAGCAGGGCTTCCTGCAGCCCCTGGTGCCCTCCCTGAGCACAACTGTGCTCCGTCAGCAAACTCCAGCTGGGCAGAAAATGGCTCTTTGGAAACAATCTGGACCCTGCAGACCTGGCTTATCATTCAGCTCCCCTTCTTGAGTAGGTGAACCCCAATATGCCTTTGGAGGCACCCCTCGGCCCGTGCTGTTCAGATAGGGCTGACCCCATCCCCTAGCCCCAAGGTTGGCCAATCTGAATCACAGTGATCTGTTCAGGAATGTGCATGTGACCTAGCCTGGGCCAATGAGAACTGACCCTGGGACTTTGGGGAATGAGAAGGACTCTTTTGCTTTTAGGGCAACTCAGCTGGGACAATGTGATCCTAGGGATGCCTGTGGCTACTTCTCCACCTTTGAGGACAGACAGCCTGAGAATGAAGCCATCTAGAGGAAAGTGGAGATAACAAATGGTAAAATGGGACAGATTCCTAGTGACATCATTTGAGCCTCTGGATTCTGCCATACATGAAGTTAGTTCTAAGTCTTTATGTTCTTGGTTACATCCACCAGTACATCTCCCTTTTATTCTGCCTGAGCCAGTTTGGGTTGTGTTTTCTCTTGCTTGCAGGTGGTCAGGAGGATCACCCCAGGAGGGGCTCCTTCTTTCTGATGCCGGTGTAGTTTCCTGTGGAGAAGCTGATTTGGGAAGCACCAGCATGTGGCCAGGTGAAGTGAAGGAGATGAGGAAGACCAGGGACAGGACGATGCATGGGGTGAGAGCAGACGCACCCAGGGCCCCGTGGAGCACACCCATTTCAGAGGCAAGCAGAGCAGAAGGAGAGCCCAAAAGGAGGAGTGAACAAATAGGATGAGAGAGGCAAGAGAGTTTCACAACGAAGCAAAAGAGTTTCACGGAGGTTCCTCACTGGCTTGGCTGCTTCCCTCTCGCCCCCTCTGTATGCTCATAATTCACCAAGCAGCCAGATTGATGGTTAGAGAATAAATCAGGTCACATCTCTCCCCTGCTTTAAACCCTCTATTTCCCCACTGTCTTGAGAATAAATTCCAATCTCCTTACTCTCCACCGCCAACAGAGTCCCATGAGATCTCACTGCTTCCCACCTTTCTCTTATCTTGTACATCCTCCATCCCCATCTGCACCCATTGTGTGCCCCAGGCCTAACACAGGTGCTTAACACCTATGCATATACTGGAACTATTTGTTGAATAAAGAAATAAATCAGTGATTGAAATGAGAACTGAAAAGTTTCCAGTGGATTCATCATCAAGGAATTGTTGCTCAACTGGTTCAAAAATCTCCAATAGAAAGGGTAAGGGGAAATCTGGATTAGAAAGATTTCTGGAATGAGTTTCTATGGAGAAAAAGCAGATACGAAATGGTTTTTTCTTCCCGGAATTTTTACGATCTTGGGGAAAAGAAGACCTCCATTATTTTGACAGCAGAAACAGAATATAAAGGAAAGACTTGAGTATATAAAGGTACCATTCTCTCTTTTTTTTTTAAGATTTTATTTACTTGACAGAGAGAAACACAGCGAGAGAGGGAACACAAGCAAGGGGAATGGGAGAGGGAGAAGCAGGCTTCCCGCCGAGCAGGGAGCCAGATGCGGGGCTCGATCCCAGGACCCTGGGATCATGACCTGAGCCAAAGGCAGACGCTCAACAACTGAGCCACCCAGGCGCCCCAAGGTACCATTTTCTGTAATTAAAAAGTCACCATATCATAGACTCTCAAACTATGCATGTGATAAAACTGCATAGAACTAAGGGCACACACACACACACAAATGCGTACAAGTAAAACCGGGGAAATCTGAATAAGATCAGTGGATTGTATCAAAGTCAATATCCTGATTGTGATCTTGTACTATAGTTTACAACATGTAACCATGAAGAGAAGCTGGGTCACGGGTACCCACAACCTCTTTGTATTATTTCTTAGAACCGCATGTGAATCTACAATTATCTTGAAAGAAAAAGCTTAATTTAAAAAACCACCATGGGGCACCTGGGTGGCTCAGTCGTTGGGCGTCTGCCTTTGGCTTGGGTCATGATCCCAGGGTCCTGGGATCGAGCCCCGCATCGGCCTCCCTGCTCGGCGGGGGGCCTGCTTCTCCCTCTCCCACTCCCCCTGCTTGTGTTCCTGCTCTCGCTATCTCTCTCTGTCAAATAAATAAATAAAATCTTAAAAAAAAAAAAAAACACCATGAAAAAAATTAAAATGTAATTTGAGTGGGGCTACTTGCCCTTCTGCAGCTCAGGGTTGAAAAAGACCCTAAAATATCCGGGAGACATCTCTGAACAGGGAGCAGAGAGACTTTGAGAGAGCAGACAGGGGAAATCAGGGAAGGCATTCTGGAAAATTAGAATCCATCCTGAGCCCTCCTGCAGGAAGGGCGGTGTGTGTGTGTGTGTGTGTGTGTGTGTGTGTGTGTGTGTGTGTGTGTGTCTTGGGGTGGGGATGGGTGGGCAGGCACCGGGAGTTAGAAATTAGTGTACATGAGGCGCCTGGGTGGCTCAGATAGTTGGGCATCTGCCTTCGGCTCAGGTCATGGCCTCAGGGTCCTGGGATCGAGCCCCGCATCGGGCTCCCTGCTTGGCGGGGAGCCTGCTTCTCCCTCTCCCTCTACTGTTCTCCCTGCTTGTGCTCTCTCGCTCTCTGTGTCAAATAAATAAATAAAATCTTTAAAAAAAAAAAAAGAAAAGAAATTAGTGTACAAACTCACAGTTAATTTATCCCATTATTCATTTTCAAAAGCATAGATGTATCAATCTGATAAGCAACTACAGTCTTGAGAATCAAGCACATTTGTATTATCAGAGGAAAATACATGGGACATAGTGACTCAACTCTTAGCTCCATGAGAGACCAGAGCAGGATCCTGACTTGTTCGGCTGGATCCCTGTTTTAAAATGTAGGTTTTATTATTATTCAGGTATGGTGAGGCCAGTAGATTAGGAGACCACTACCACTGAAGAGATAGCTATTATTTACAGTTCCCAAAAGGAAGGGCAAACCACACCAGGCAAGGATGCACTGGGAAGCACCAGGATTCATTAAGAGGTAGAGGAAGCAGGGAGCAGTGGGGAAATGTGGGCAAGCCCCTTTACTGTGGTTTCTGCCTGAAGGAATGAGGAACAGAGGAATGGGGAGGCAGGGTAAGCAGGTTTAGGATTGGCTGGTTTGAATAATTTCAGTGGCTCTGGGGCTTAGGAATTGTTCCTAGCTGTCTGGTACCTGGCTTTGGGTGATGAGGGCGAGGAGACAGTAGCCCAGAGTGTTGTGGGGAAGTAGGCTCTGGATTGGTTAGTACGCACGCATATGAAAGGTGAGTCCTTTATGACCTCTAAGAATTGGCTAACCCTGGGAGAGGCAGTCTCTCCAGAGTCAGCCAGACACCCAGAGGTCAAAGCATCAGAAATACAGGGCAATACAGTGCCCAGGGTCTAGAATAGGTCCTGGTACTTTCTAGGGGCTCAGTGAATATTTGCCGAGGGAAGGTGGGAGAGAGAGAGCCTCATATGCCTATACCATTCTCCCTGGTCCCTTGGGCAATGTGAGACCTCTCCTCTCCCCTCCCCAGCTCTCCAGGAACTGTCCTCCAAACAGGCAACTCAAATCCCTGATTATAGAAACGCATCCAATGGGCTCATCAGGGGGCAATGTTCCAGCCATCTCACCCCACCAGGCAGCTTTTCTATCCATCCACGCTCATCATTCCTTTTCTGCCTCAGACTCCGAGGAGATTTCATCGTTACTTTGTTTTGTTGGTACTGTTTGTTGGTTTGTAGACGGGTAATGCTGCAAAGGGAGAACATTCAAACAGTACTAAGGGCTGACAGTGAACAGCAAGCCCCCTACCACTGGCCTCCCCTTCCCTAGCTCCCCAGTTCCCTGTTTGCACTGTATTCCTGCATCCCTCGGGAGAGAGTCTCTGCTGAAGAGTATAACAATAATCCATCTCTCGGGCACGTACAGGATGTACACATTGTTCTCCGCTCGGCTTCTTTCATTTAACAATATATCCTGGAGCTTACTCCACATCCATACATAGGGAACCGCCTCATGCTTCCAAGTCAGAACAGTACCCATAGTTTTGGATGTGTCCTAGTTGAGTTAAGCAGACCCCTCATGACAGGCTGTTTCCAGTTCCGGCTTCTAGAAACCCTGCTGCACCAAATACCCTGTGTGTACATCCTCATGCACAGGTATGGGTATCTGCAGGAGGTCTTGTGGAAGGTATGCACGTGTTAAATTTTCAGGTTGCCACCCACAGAGATTCTATCAATTTACACCTTTTCCTTATATATGAAAGAAAACAGGTCTGACTGTCTGTTTTAATGCTCAGTTAGGAGAGCAATTCTTCAAATCCTGGAGTCTGGCTGGGAGATCAAGCCTGGGGTTTCAGGTCTGCAATCTACCCCAGCCAACTTTCTGACTCCGGGGGTGCCTGGGAGTCAGGAAGCAGATCAGGTCATCTCGATCAGCCTTAGCTTCCTCATCTAAAATGAGGAGAGGACTCTAGCTGGTGTTCTGAAAGTTCCCTTCCACCTCTAATTTTCAAGGTCCTTCTGACTCCCCAAGCCTCTCTGTCTCTATATGAATTGGGACTAATAGTCTCTACCTTGTTTACCTTGCCAGGTGATGTGAAGATGCAGTGATATGGTAGAAAGGAGTGATAATTAAACACTTCTGGAATCCCTTGCTAGAACACTAGCAGGGCTTGGGACATTCAGCAGGTGCTAAGCTAAAATGGGAGGTTGAAGACATACTGCATGGTGAAGCAGACTAATGTCGAGATCATCCAGAGGTAGGAGATGCCTTCACTGACGTCGTTCCCTCTGTCTAAAATGTGGCTCCCTCTAAGTGGGCCTGGCTAACTTCTGTGTCTCTAGGACTTACCAAGGAGCCTGGCACACTGTGGGTGCCCCTTAAATGTTTCAGGGTGGAGGCTGTGCTCAGGACTAGATGTGGCTGTGTTCTCTTCCAATGTGATTTTGGGGACTGATTGAGGGACAAGGTCCTTGTCACCTATGCTTTTCTCCTCCCTGCATCTCCTCTCCTCCTTTGCCTGGATGGGATGGGCCCCAACAGACTTCTGGTCCAAGGGCCACAAAATCCAATGTCCTGCCTTGGTGACTGGGGCAACCACGCTCAGCTCCAGCTGGCTGTTGTTGGGAAGAAATGCGGATCCATTCTTTTTCAAGAGATTTTCAAGAGAAGCCATAAATCCAATTTTTACCTGAGTTTAAATGTTACTCAGTTTTTTTTCAAATCACTGTGGGAGTCCAACGAAACCATCTGTGACTTAGTGGGGGGCCCCAGGCTACCAGTTTTGGAATTCTGAAAACTGTCCCTCTCTCCCACTGTACAGATGAGAAAATTGAGGTCCAGGGAGCAGGAGGAATTTGCTGGAGGTGACATGGTCAGAATCAGAGCCCAGGTCCCATTTGTCCCCTACTTTTTTCGTCTGTCCTCTCCCCCTTCTCTTTTTCCTTCTCGCTCTGTGTGTGTGTGTGTGTGTGTGTGTGCGTGTGTCTCTGCTCTGTCTCTGAGTACCTCTTTCAGTCTGTCTCTATCTCCTATTCTCTCCTGTGTGTCTCTTTTCAACTGTGTGATTGTCTCAGCATCTCTCTGCTTCTCTGTGTCCCCTCCAGGAGCGTTCTCTCCGACAACAAACCTTCGGAGCTGGGAGCAGACGCGACCCGACATCAGCACCACGCCCCCACCCCGCCCCACCTCGGGCTCGCGCCCCGCCGTCTCCGCCGCCCCCGCCGCCCCCGCCGCAGATTTCCGGGGGCGCTGATTTCCGGCTCCCACGGGGTCGGCTGCCGTCAGCGCCCCTTCCCGGCGGCCGCGACCCCTCCCCGCTGACCTCACCCGCGCCGCAGCCCCGCGCGGATATAAGCAGCGGCGCCGCGGAGCAGCGGGCGGCCGACTCCCGGGTCCTGCGAACGCTCCCGGCCTCCTGACCCGCCGACCCTGGACTCCGAAACTCCGAACTCGGACCCCCAGCATCTCGGACCGGCCCCGCGGAGCTCTCGCCGGGCAGGTAACCACCTCCGTCCCTTCTCCCCACGCAGGGGGCGTCCGGGAGCACTGGGAAGGGGGCCCTCTCCGCCCGCCACCGGGTGAGCCCCCGGGAGAAGCCGCGGCTTTTGTCCCCCGAGCGCCTCCCGGGAGCGTGGCGTCCGCACCCCCGGGTCTTCCACGGCGCGGGCACCTGGTGGCGCGGACACACTGGAGGCGTTCGCTCCTGTGCACTCACGTCCCGGCTTCTGGAGCTGCTCGGCGCCGAGCGGCGGCACCTTGGAAAGTTCGCCATCCCACCGCTGCCTGGATGGCAGCGTAGGTCCGCGCCCGGACGTTGGGGCAGAACCGGGCAGTCAGGGAGTCCGGCGTCAGAGCCCTGGGAGTTAGAATCCGAATCCAGATGTTAGAAACTGATTTTCGCGTTGGACTCGAATCTTAGCCTTAGAGTCTCAGTCCCACCTTAGAAACAATTTTACCGTTGAAATTGGGGATTTTAGAGTTAGAACTGGCTTCCTCGCTTGGCCATAGAATCTTAGCATTAGAAACGGAATCTTAGCTTTGGACTCGGAACGTTGACATCGGAATTAGAACGTTGGAAAGGCGCGTGGGACCAAGAATGTGGCGCAGGGAAGAGTCAGCCTGCGACGCGTCAGTTAGCATTGTGGCCGTCGGGCCGGGCGCTCTGGGTGGTTACACTCCTGGCGAGCCAGCCCTGCGCTCAGTGACACTGACGAGTGGCGGTGGCAATGGGGTTCCCACGGCTTCCAGGCTCGCGCGGCAGAACTGGGCGCGCGGCCAGTCACTCCAAGCATCTCTATGGGTGAGGACACCCAAAGCCCGAGGCTGCCCCCGCCCCACCCTAAGGTGGCAGGTGGTCCTGCCAGTGGGAGGATGTTTGAACGGTTTGTTACCCAGCTTAGGGACCCGCTGGGACAGAAAAGGGGGGAAGATGGTGCGGGTTGGGAGAGGGGTGCGGCGCGCTTATGCTCTCTCTCTCTGTCCTCCCAATTCCAGACGCCGCGATGCCCGGCCCTTGGTTGCTGCTGGCCATGGCGTTGACCCTGACCGTGGCTGGTATTCCGGGAGGTCGCGCACAGCCTGAGGTGGCCCAGCAGGAGGCAGCGATGGCCGCCGAGCACGCGGGTCTGGACGACCTCCTGCGCCAGGCGGAGCGCCTCCTACTCCTCGGCGAAGACCTCCAGCGGCTGCGAGGAAACCAGGGCGAGCCAGAATCAGGTGAGGGGCGGACGTGTCCCTCCGACCAGAGGACCTGAAGAGGGCAGGGGGGAACCAGGACGCAGAGGTGGGGAGGGATTTGGTCATCCAAACTCTTACCTTCCAGAGGCTTAGAAACTCTTGATCATAACCTTAGCAGGATCATGAGTTGACCCTTTCCTGAGATCAGATTTCTCTTCCATGTCGGTCCTGGGAATGTTTCACAGAGAACAGACTTTCAGTGGGGAAGATTCTGTGCAGGGGAGAGAGAAAAAGTCTCTGTAGGTGACAGTTTTAATTACTACTTACTAGGTGCATATATGCTAGGCACTGTTCTAAGCACTTCAAACACATTATCACACTATCTGATCTTCCTAACAAGCTCTTAGATCCACGCTATTATCCCTCATTTTGCACAGAAGAAAACTGAGGCTCAGAGAAGTTAAGTGAGTTGCTTATGGTCACACAGCTAGGGAGTGGCAGAGCTGGGACTGAAACCAAAGGCCTTTGACCATCTGTGTGGGTGCGCATGTGCGTGTGCATGTGTGTCTGCGTGTGTGTGTGTCTGCGATTTCTGAGAGGCTATGCAAGGCAGTGACTCTGGATGAGTGCTGCGGGGAATCTGCCTTAACTAGGAGCGAGGTTGGAGGGGGGGCTCAGGGGCAGAGGGTCCCTCACTGGTCTCTTTCCTTCCCCAGAGGCTCAGATCATTCAACCGGACTGGCTCTCCAAGCGTCAGCATCCAGGCAAAAGGGAGGGGGCGGCAGAAGAAGGAGTTGAAGAGGAGGAGGAAGAAGGTGGGGCTGTGGGCCCCCACAAACGGCAGCACCCTGGCCGGCGGGACGATGTGGTCGCATGGTCCGATGTAGCCCAGCAGAAGCGGCAGCATCCTGGCCGGCGCTCCTCCTGGCTGGGGTACACTGTCACCAAGAGGCAGCACCCAGGCAGACGGCTGGTGGATTCCAAGGCCCAGAGGAGCTGGGAGGCAAAGGAGAAGGAAGAGGAGGAGGAAGAGGGAGAGCCGATGCCCGAGAAACGCCAGCATCCGGGCAAGAGGGCCCTGGGAGGCCCGTGTGGGCCCGGGGGAGCCTGTGGTCAAGCCAGGCTGCTGCTGGGGCTCGTGGATGACCTGAGCAGGAGTCAGGGGGCCGAGGAGAAGCGGCAGCATCCTGGGCGGCGGGCATCCTGGGCCAGGGAGCCGCTGGAGGAGTGAACCCACTTTCCTATGAAGTTTAGAGTCTAAGAATGTCTTAAGCCCTGTGGGCCCTATCCCTTTGTGATGTCCTCTTTCCCTCCTCCTTAGATCCCTGACCGTACACCTGAGGCCCCCCCCCCATATACAACACCCAAGTCCCTGGCCTTGTCCCCCTCCCCCTTCAGGGACATGAGAAAGCGAGCCTCTGAGTTAAAACCCCATATTACTCCGCTTTCCACTGTTGGCAAGGGGGCAGATCCCAGAGTCCCTCTCCCTGCACCCCCTCAGGCTGCTCCCCTTCCTTAGCTCTGGCTAAAATGATCCTTCTGTGTCCTCTGAGCGATCCCCAGAGAGAAGCAGGGTGACTACGGATCCAGCAGCCAGTGAGGTCAGGGTGGGATTGAAGATGTGATGTCCAAATCCAGTTTCTATCCTCCCTTTCTTGGGTGTCCTTTTGTGGGTGGGCAGAGCCCCGCCCCATGGCTGTGCTGTGCTTGGGCAAAGCTTTGCAGGGAGGGGCATCCCGTGGTGTGCTGTGTGGTGGCTGTGGGAATAAATATGTGCAGGCGTATGGAAACAGCCCTGAAAACTGAACTTGTATATAACCTTCTAGCGTCTTCCCCCTGTCCATGATAATCATCCGAATGATAATAAAACATGCATCTGCATAATCTTGGAGCTCTGTGGTTGCAGTTTTGTCTCAGCTGGTGTGGGGTTTCTCTTTTTAACATTGAGTGGGACAAGATTAGAGCTCCCCGATTCTATTAAGAAAGGGCATCAAGGCCTCTGGGATTGTAATTGTCATGGTTCGATGGCAGGAATCAACAGCCTGTGTCATTCAGCAGCCACAATGAGAACAAAGGACCAGGCTGTCGTTGGGGACTCAAACTAGGGGCCTTCTGGGCCTGTGCAGGGAGGCAAGATGGGTGTAGGACAAGAGGGAGTGGTGGGGACTACGGCAAAATGAAGAGGCCAGCTAAGTGAAAACACTTAAATCCAAAAACATTGTGTGAATCAAATAACAATAACAACAATGTATTAACAACATTTATCATGTGTCAGGCACTGTCCTGAGCACTTCACATATAACCTTTTTATTTTTTTTTAAGATTTTATTTTTTTAAGTAATCTCTACACCCAACATGGGGCTCAAACAACCCCAAGACCAAGAGTCACAAGCCCCACTGACAGCCAGCTGGATGTCCCTATATTAATTCTTTTAATCTTCATAGCGGTCCTTCTAGGTATTACTATTATTATGCCCATTTTCCTAATAAGGAAACCAAGGTACAGAAAAGTTAAGTAACTTGTCTGAGGCTGAATTTGACCTACTCACTGCCAGTTTGCAACCTCTGATTTAGACTGAACTTCCCAATTTCCTCAGGCCTTAGACTCCAAATTAGGCCACCATTTGTTTGGTGGATGGATGAGCTATTCGTTTTTTCTGCAGACAGCTTTTGGTCACCCTCTTGGGCAGTGGATGAAGGGGGCTAGAAGGGTGTCTGAGCCCCAGCTCCTCCCCTTGGGGAGCTCGTGGTTCAGGTGTGGTCAGGACAGAGGGAGACTTGGGCTTTGTAAGATGTACTTACACCCATATTTTCAATATTACTCCCCCAAGCCCTCTGAAATATTAAGCATTTGATGGATTTGCTGATTTTTCTCACTTTCAGATGAGAGAACCAACACAGAGACCAGGGTACCGCCCCCGGATGCATGAAGTGTGTAGGGCTGGCATTCCTCCTCATCTGACTTTCCACTCCACTCGGCCGTCTAAAAACACCCATTGTTGCCATCAGGGCAAGTGGGGCCCTAATAACGTTCCCTCTGCTCACAGTCCCCCTCCGGAGGTGAGTGCCCTAACAGAGTCAATATGGACCATTTATGCAGTCCTTCCTTGGTGCTCAGTGCTTATAGACACTTTCTCAGTGAAGCCCATGACCACCCCAGGCCAGCTGCCATGTCCATTTACAGTTGAAAAAAGTTGAGTTGCAGTTGAGCGTGGGTAAGAGAAGCACTTGACCAAGGATATACTCTACCTTCTCTTGCTTCCAAACTTGATTGATATGCGGGATGTTGTTACCTCCTCAGATAGGGGAAGACTTGAAGAGTGTGAGAAAACCACCCTCCCAGCCATTTAAAGCTTTTCCCCCTGCTCCTGTGAGTGATTGTACCAATGCACCATGATGGAAAGGATCTGGGCATTGGCTTCAGCCCTGGGCAAATGATTAAACTAGTTTGAGCCTCAGTCTTCTCATCTGTAATATGGGCCCAGCAATCCCTACCCCTCCCTCAGAGTTGTTCTAATGATTAAATGGGACGGAGTGATAATGTGTACAGTCCTAGCACAGTGCATGGCACCAAGCAGATCCTTGGTAAATGGCATTTTGAGCTCTAGTGCCTCAGGACAAGAAGGGATTCAAAACTGAACGTTGTAGAACCACTTATTCTTTCCTTCCTTCATTCTCTAATCGCACATACAAAAAAGTTAAAAAACAAAACAAAACCCAAAAACCAGTCACTGGGGCTCTATTGTGAGTCCATGCCAGGAATTAGGGCTTTATCTTTAGGATAGTCTATGTGCTACTCCCCCAAATACCCCCTTTCCTTCCCGCTCTCGCACATGTGCCTTTCACTCAGCCTAGGATGCTGTGGCAGAGATGCTTGGTGCGCTTCCCTAAATTTCCCAGCCTCCCCTGCACTTGGGGTGGAGTCACATGACTAGCCCTGGCCAATGGGCTGTGAGCAGACAGGTGTCAGTCCCTAGCTGAGGCAGTTAGAGCCCATAAGCCTCCCTTGCCCTTTTCTTCCTGCCTTGGAAGCCTGAGAGGCCACATGTTGAGATGGCAGAATGCATGATGGAGGGATTCTGGACCCCAGAGTCACCAGATGGAAGTTAGACACTGTGCCCCGACATCAGACTTCTCATGTGTATTAAATCACTTGTATTGAGTGTATTGATACAAGCAAACTTGTATTAAGTCACTGAGATTTCAGGGTTTATTTGTTCCTCCAACAAACTTAGCCAATTCGGACTAACACAGATGCCTCCTCCCTGGGTCTCTCTCCACTGAAATCCTTCCCATCTTTCCCTTCTCATATGTATCTGCCTTCATCAGAGCTGTTTAGATCAGGGCCCAGCACGAAGTAGGTGGTCAATAAATATTAATTGAGTAGATGTGGAAAGCTTTAGGTCATTTCTATTTTAGTTCCCCAGCTTGACTTCCTGGGGGACCCTGCCCTTAAGGGGCTCCCTATCCAGTGGGGAGACAGACAAGCAAACATATGATGGCCACCCAGTGTGAGAAGTGTTGATGTCGGTGAGCAAAGCATGCAAGGAGAGCACAGACGAGGGGTCCTTGTGTGAAGCAGCCTTCCCGGAGGGGAAGCATCCACGCTGAGTCAAAGGATAAATAAAAGGAAAGACATTTCAGGCAGAAGAGAAGAGCATTAACAAAGGCTTAGTGGGAAGAAATGATGTGTTCTTGGAGTTGCTAACATTTGAAATCCGAGGTATTTTGGACCCTCCTTTTCCTCCCTCACCCTATCCTCTAGCCCTGAAGGGCATGTGCCTCATCCGGGCCTTGTGCCTTATCCAGTCCTCCCTCTCTCCCTGCTTTGGTTCAGTCCAGTCCCCACACAGGGACTCAGACTGTCATGGCTTAGATGTGTGAGGAAGTAGGGTGGTTTGGGGTGGAATCAGGGAAGCCTTCATGGGGGAAGGGGCACTTTAGAGCTTTGAAGGATGAAAGAAAAAAAAATTTTTCCTGAGCACTTCCTCTTGGGCCAGACATTAGGAAAAGGACTTTTATATGCATTGCTGGACACACAGTAGGTGATTTGTAAATATCTGTTGAACAAATGAATTACCCATCATAGTCATACCCCAGTTTAGAGAAAAGGAAACCAAGAGAGAAATAAGGTGGCTTCTCTAAGTTCATGAATCTGAAACTTGGGAGTTGTCTTTATGCTTCCCCTCCCCTATCACCCACATAGAATTTTTACCATGTTCTGTAGATTTTATCTCCTCAAATCCACCACTTCCTTCTAGCTCCTGGGCCACGACTCCGACCCTGGCCACCATCATCCTTGGCCATCATCATCTGGAGACTTCAGTGGCGTCCTCACTAGTCTTTGGCTTCCACTCTTGTCTCCCAAACCTACTCTCCACACACAGCCAGAAGGACCTTCTCAAAGTGCAAATCTGATTTTGGCAACCACCTTGCTTAAGACCTATCTGTGGCTTTCATTTCACCTAGGATAAAATCTAAATTCCTTACCGCAGCCACAACGGCCTGCCCAGTTGGCCTCTATTGTGTTACCTGCACACAACTCAGGGCCTTTGTTCATGGTATTCCCTCTGTGTAGAGGCCCCTGCGTTCCCTTCTTTTTTTTTTTTAATTTTTTATTATTTTAATTTTTAAATTAACATATAATGTATTATTTGTTTCAGGGACACAGGTCTGTGATTCATCAGTCTTACACAATTCACAGCGCTCACCATAGCACATACCCTCCCCAATGTCCATCAGCCAGCGACCTCATCCCTCCCACCCCCCTCCACTCCAGCACCCTGTGTTTCCTTCTGTGTGTCTTCCAGCATTGTGGAGGTTGGAAAGCAAAGACTACATTTCCCAGACTCCCTTGCAGCTAGAGTCTTGGATGTGCAGTAAGTTCTCCACATGGATGCTCTCGTGTGAGATTTGGAAGGCTGCTTTGACTTCGTGCTGAAAAAGCAGGGCCATAGTGAGGTGTGATATTTCTGCAACAGCTTCCCAGGGTCCAAACCCCAGCTTTGGAAGTATCTAGAGTCAATTGTTGATAGCAGCTTTCTGGCCAGAAGTATTTCTTTTTTAAGATTTTATTTATTTATTGAGAGAGAGAGAAACAGAGAATGAGCAAGGGGGAGGAGAAGACGGAGAGGGAAAAGCAGACTCCTCACTGAGCAGGTAGCCCGACGACGTGGGGCTCGATCCCAAGACCCTGAGACCACGACCCAAGCCAAAGGCAGACGCCCAACAGACTGATCCATCCAGGTGCCCCAGTATGTTTTTTTTTCCTTTTCCTTTTAAACAACTTTATTAGGCGTATATTTTACATATCATAGAATTTACCTATTGCAGGCATACAATTCAATGACTTTTAGTAAATTTTTGACCATTTTCAGACCCCCGTTATAATATCTTTTACAATGAATCTCTTTCTATACTGTCAGCCCCAAGCAACCACTTATCTACTTTTTCTCCATCAATCTGCCTTTTCTAGGCACTTTATACATATAGAATCATACAATATGTGGTTTCTTGTGCCTGGCGTCCACCCGTTAACACCTTTTTGAGTTTCATCCATGATGCAGCATGTTTTAGCAGTTTGTTCCTTTTTATTGCTGACTGGTGCTCCAAGTAGTGAGTTCTTAAACTCAATAATCCCAATGGTGGCCTCTTCATCTCCCACCTTCCTGATTGGAAACAGAGGAAACAGCTTCCCTGGCAGGTCGCTTCTGTGTATCACTCTGCAAGCCTGTTCCTCAAGCCCTTTTCATAAACACCTAATTCCAAGAGTGATTCTCAAAATATTCAACAACTGGGGGGCCCCTGGGTGGCTCAGTCAGTTAAACGTCTGCCTTTGGCTCCGGTCATGATCCCAGGGTCCTGGGATTGAGCCCCGCATCGGGCTCCCTGCTCGGCGGGAAGCCTGCTTCTCCCTCTGCCTCTGCCTGCTGCTCCCCCTGCTTGTGCGCGCACACGCTCTCTCTCTCTGTCAAATGGATAAATATCTTAAAAAATAATAATCAACAACTGGTCCACGACAGGCATCAGCCAATCAGGACACACGTCTAATTGCAACGGATGGATTCGGATACACCCGCGAGGCCACAGCAGTCCCAGGAGCCGAATGCCAGGCCTGCTGTGTTAACTCTTTTCGCTTAACATTTCCAGAATGGTTTCAGTTTGTTCGTTGAACTCTGATGATTCACACTAAGTAACTCCTACTCCTCCTTAACTGTTACTTCAGACAACACTTTGTCGGGATGTGGCACTGCATCCCTCCTGCCCCTGCCTTACAGCTATAACAGTTTGTAATTATATCTGTCTCAGGCTGGGTGCCCCCAGCACCAGACCCCTAGACAAGGACTTGAGTCCAAGTGGTTTCCTTGGAGGCTGTTCCCAGGAAGTGGTCCGGGAGTTGGGGAGTGTTTGGGAGAAGAGAGGGAAGTGGCATGTGGAATGCATTAGTGAGCACGTTTTCCTTGGGAAACTTAGACAGGCCTCAGAGTTGTCCCACTCAATGGAGTGAGGAAGGTAGAGATTTTCCGAGGATTCCCTTTGATCAGGGGCTGTGGGCTGCTCCTGGGGATGTTAACTCCCTGGTGCTTCCAGCTTGCCCTATGTGCTGACCGCAAGAAGGAGGCCATTGTGTGAAGAATCTCAGGAAGCCATTATGTGTCCTGTGAAGGTGAGAGCTGAGGGGATGAGGTGAGGTACCAGGAGCACCTGCCACAGTCTTCTTGATGATTTTTTTTTCATAAGAGGCTCCTCCTTCACCACAATCTGTGCTCCGTGAAGCAGGGACCACTCCCGCAACCCCAGCACCTAGGAGAGTGCCAGGTGCAGAGCGAGTGCTCGGCAAACGTTTGTTGAATATGAACGAAGGCCACACGTGCAAAGGTGGATCTGGGATTTGAGACCAGCCCAAGGGTAAGGTGGGAGGCAAACCCAAATGTTGTAGGATGCCGTGCAGTCACCACAAACCAGTGAACCCGGCCCCAAAGTGGGCCACGGAGCTGAGAGCCTATGTTGCAACCCAGTGTAACATCTACCCAATTACTCTACCTTTTAAAACACTTTGGAGGACACAAAAGGGCTCTCTGCACTGTGTCACCAAGATCCTACTATGTACAGGGCCCTGTGGAAGGCACGTTCCACCCACCATTTCTGCCCCCACTTTATGGATGAGAAACACTTGGCTCAGAGGTGAAGCGACTTGCCCAGGCCACACGTCTTACGTGGATGGCGCGACCGGGATCACCCGGGTTCTGTAAGACTGCAATTCCAGCTGTCCTTTCTCTCCCCCTGCTGTTGCTTGCTCAGGCAGCTTTGAAAAGCTGGGGACTGTTTCTTCAAGGAGCTGCCTCTCATGAATTCAGCGAAGCTGCCCGTCCTGCTTTGCTGGGAAACATCTTAATATCATGACTTCCTCCAATATGGTCTTCTAATTAATTCTTTCTTCGAACCTTATTTTGATTAATTAAATGCAATCAGAGGACTGGTTTGCCGAGAGATTCAGTTCCTGCTTGGGCCTCTTGGGTGGCAAGAGGACACGTGGAGCGTCTTACCTGAAGGATGTTGGCAATTAGAGCCCATTTCGATTGCCCGAGTGCGAGCTGACTGCCTTGGAGAACATCAATTAGCTCAGTGGCTGAATTGTGCTGAGTTACAGGTTACCAAGGGGACCCATGGTCAATGCCAGGATTTAAGTGGCTCTAGTCTTCAGGGATCATCTTTCCTGAATTGCAGCCACGTTCTGGGCTTGGTAATTATCAGCAGGCTGATTACGTCTTGTCCATTATGGAGAGGGACTTCCTAATTGCCAGCTGCTGGGGAGGAGAGCCTCCTGGCATCATCGCAGGTACAACTGGTCCACCGTGCCAGAGGCGGGCAGGCACACGTGGGGGAGGCTGCTTTGAGCCTGTGGCCAAAGAGATGGCACAGGCACGTGCTGGGCTCGGCCGGGTCTCCCGTGGGAGGGGCACAGGGGCTCAGAGTGGTCCTGGAGAACATGGAAGTCCAGGCCATTCTTGGGAGGTTGAACATGATCTTGGAGGGGATGCCCAACCTAGGCAAAAAGGGGAGCCCTCCTAGTGCCAGGCTCTGAGCTAGTAATAACAGTTAGTGCTTATTAGCACTTACCATGTGCCAAGCACTGCTCAAACCACTCCACAGGAAACAAGTTATTTAACCCTCTCTAGGAGGAAACTGAGTCACAGAGGTCAGGCGATTTGCCCACTTATCTGAGATTTACATGCCGACAGTCTGCTTCCAAGCTGAACAGCTATAGAGAGGCTGACTCTCATGCATCATATATAGCAGCTCTGAAGACCCCTAGGGTTCTAAGACCCTTGCAGGGGATCTACGAGGCTGTCACTTTCCTAACTACGTATCTGTGTGAGGCCAGGTTATCTTCTTATACTTCAACCAAAATTTAATCTGTTGATTAAATGCAGGAGCAGATAAGAGAATCCAGTTGTTTTCTATTAAGTCAGACATTTAAAAAGTGCATAGGGGCGCCTGGGTGGCTCAGTCGTTAAGCGACTGCCTTTGGCTCAGGTCATGATCCCAAGGTCCTGGGATCAAGCCCCGCATTGGGCTCCCTTCTCTGCGGGAAGCCTGCTTCTCCCTCTCCCACTCCCCCTGCTTGTGTTCCCTCTCTTGCTGTGTCTCTCTCCGTCAAATAAATAAATAAAATCTTTAAAAAAAAATGCATAAAAATGTAAACCAGTGTCACTCTTCTCAGTAAATTGTTTTTATTTGAAAACTGTATTTTCCATAAACGTTTTATTTATGTTAACACATAATGGATTTATTAGGTATTTTTAAGTGAGCAAATAAACATTTAAAAATTCTCAGTTTAATTTCTAATATAGGAAATATCGGTAGATATAATCCATGTAATCAAAAATTCTTTGGGGGTCCTCAATACTTTTTTTTCTTTTTTAGAGGGAGAGAGACAGAGAGAGAAAAAAAGTGCATGAGTGCACACCGGTGCACGGACAGGGGAGAAGGGCCGAGGGAGAGGAAGAGTGAGAATCTCTTCACCTCCAGGAAGTATTGCTTATACTTACAGGGGAGCGCCTGCACTGAGTGAAGGACTTGCCTGTTTTGTTGGCATCATCCCAAGTTCCCCATGACAAGTACATTTCTGCACAGAGAGATGCAGTGCCTTGCCTGGGTCACACAGCCAGGAGGGTGCCTCCTTACTCCCCAGCTCTGAGCTGGACTCGGCCCCTCCTCCCCACTCCGCCACAGTGATTGGCTCAGGGGTAGGCCAACCCAGGCCTGTGAGAGTCAGCTCCAGGACTTCTGCCGGAATTATTGGCAGGAGGCTCTTTCTTTCCTCTCACTGGTTGCTAAACTGGTAGACCGTTAGCCTGGAGCTGCTGGAGGCCATCTTGCCACTGCTGAGGAAGAGCCTTGTTGAGAAGGAAGCCCACAAGAAGACAGCAAGAGATGGAGACACAGAGACAGATGTCTGGTGACTTTGAGCACCTGGATCCAGCCATACCTTATACCCTCAGCCTTTCAGTTACACGAACCGATAAATTCCATTTTTTTCCTAGTCATTTGTGTTTCTTCCTATACAACACAACACATTTTAACACAATCTATAATGTTGCACTATTTTAACATGTTTTTTTTTTTAAACATTTTATTTATTTATTTGACAGAGAGAGACATAGCGAGAGAGGGAACACAAGCAGGTGGAGTAGGAGAGGGAGAAGCAGGCTTCCCCGCGGTGCAGGGAGCCCGATGTGGGGCTCAATCCCAGGACCCTGGGATCACGACCTGAGCCGAAGGCAGACACTTAACGACTGAGCCACCCAGGCACCCTTAACATGTTTTTGAGTGGGGAATACTCCTTCCTTTCTCCCGCCCTACCTCCTGCCAAATACTTCCCTGGGTCACTGCCCAGGTTAGAGAGCAATGTTGGGGCAGCTCCAGTCCCCATGTAGTATAGTTTCCCTGTCACCCCTTCCTTCAAAATCATAACTGCTCTTGTCAACATTTCCAACCAACGTTTCTTAAGGCCCAGCAGGGCCCTATTCTCTATCCCTGGCTGTCGCTTGATGAACTCCAGGTACTGACTCCCTTGTCCTTCGTGTTATCACCTGTTTGTGCTCCCTACCTGTTCTCTGTCCCACCTGCATCCGGCTGGCTGATCTCTGCAGACTGCCCCACGTGGGTTCCCTCTCCCTCCAGATTCTGGTGTGGTTCAGGAGGTCGGAGGGAGGGAGAGAGGAAGGTTGGGATACTTCTGCTCCTCTCCTTCCCTGCTGTGGTTTTGGCTTCATTCCTACTGCGACCACAGCTCCTGTGGGGCAGCCTGCCCTGACTGCTCCTGCTCTCCATGGGTTCTGGAAACACGGTCCTCCCCTTGCCCCTGCAGGCCACAGGGTGGTAACGACGCCCCGCTGTCGCTCACCTCGGGGTGCCACACTATCTTGTGTGCTTCTCTTCACCCTGCCCTCTCTGTGATAAAAAGTCCCCTCATTTATCTCTCTCTCTCTTGCAGTGGGTGGCTGTTTCCTGCCAGGGCCTTTAGTAGTCACAGTATTAATACCATAGTGGAGACAGAAGCCAGTCTGGCTTACAGAATCATGGGAGACTTTAATAACCCCCTTAGGCCCATTGATACCAAAGGAAAATGATTATCTTTTTTTAAATTATTGTTACAGCAGCTACATTTTCTGAGCACTCGCTGTGTGCTGCTCATGGAACTCAGAACTTTGCATGTTATCACATGGAATCCCCACAGTGATTTTATCAGGTAAGTTCTGCTATTATTCTCATTTTACAGATGAGGAAACTGAGATTCAGAGAAGCAAAGACACTTGCCAAGGATCACATAGCTAGTGAGTTGCTAAGCCAAGATGAAAAGTTCTGTATGACCTCAAAACTCAGGCTTTTCACCGCTACACTATAGATTGTGTTGACAGAGTCCAGAATCGAATTTCCGTTTGAGATTTACATTCTACCTCCATCTTGCCCTCCCAGCAGCCTTCTCTACTCTCACTTGGCGTTGATTCGAAGCACAGCCTCCCCCCTGTCCCCCCCCCCCCCCCATTCTGGCTCCTGCACCTATGTGAGCCTCTCAAACCCAAGCCCAGGGCAGCCTCTGGCCAGAGACCGGTCTCCTTCTCCTGGCCCTTCCCCTCCTCTTGTGGCCACAGCTGGAACCGAGAACCAGACAAAGGGCCTGACTTGCCTTCTCAATGAGAGGTGCTGCTTAAATTAACCACAATAATAGAAATAGCTTGCATTTATTGATCACTTGCAATGCCAAGTGCCCACACTAAACACATCACATGCATTGCTTCATTTTATCCTCACAAACAGCTTTGCAATATAGGTACTACAGTTATCCCATTTTACAGATGGGGAAACTGAGGCTCAGGGGCATTAGGTAACTTGTCCAAGGTCGGGTAAGCAGCCCATGGATGGCCTATGACTCCTGTCTTCCTAACATCATGTGCTTAACTTCTAGGAGATTCTACCACTGTGGAGACACAGTTTCTTAATGAGTCGCAACCGAGGGAGACGTTCCTAGAGGTACAGTCAACAAGAATGGGCTGTCTCTCTTTATGTGGCTCATTAGGTCTTGTGGTGTGTTTGAGATCCTATCTAAAGGGCTTCGTTGAGAAGGTCAGGCACCAGGCTAAAATTAGTATTAACTCTCAAGCTCATTTTGAAAGATAACGTGGATGCTTCTCTGTTCAGAGCTTGGGTATCTGCTTCCCTCTGACACAGGAACTCCTATTGATTCTATATTTTAAATATCTCAGGAGATTTCTGGTTGAAGATAGTTGATTGGACACATGTGGTTAGTTCCTCGCCTTCCTGAATGATCAAGGATGATCTAAATATTTCAGGAGAACTTGCAACCTACACAAGAGACCAAGATAAGCAAAACAAAACAAAACAAAACAGAAAAAATGACCCCAGAGAGAACAGAGATAATCCTGAAAACAGAAAAGGATGTTTAAAAAAAAGAGAGAGAGAGAGAAAGAAAAGAACTCTCTAATTGTTATCCTCAGAGAGATAAGATAAAATACAGCATCCATAAGACAGGCATAAGATGATATAGAAATGGAACAATCAGGGAACAAGGAAAAACTTGGAAATTAAAAATACGATTGACAAACATCTTAGAAATGCATCTTTTCCTCAATCTAGGGCAGCTTTTCACCTCTTTTACTTGGTCTATTGTTGTTGCTATTTCCTCATTGCTTCTCCTGACTTCTGAAAATCCATCTTTCTGGCCATCAGGGTGATCTTTTAAAAACACGAACTTCATTATATCTCCCTGCTTAAAACCCCTGATGACTCCTCATTTCCTTCACGATAAAGGCTTTTCATGTTCAGAATCTGTGGCAGACACTGTTAGTTGTCTTTTTAACAGGCATTTCTTCTTCTTCTTCTCTTTTTTTAAAGATTTTATTTATTTATTTGACAGAGAGAGGGAACACAAGCAGGGGGAGTGGGAGAGGGAGAAGCAGGCTTCCCGCCGAGCAGGGAGCCCGATGCGGGGCTCCATCCCAGGACCCTGGAATCATGACCGGAGCCAAAGGCAGACGCTTAACCACTGAGCCACCCAGGCGCCCCTCAACAGGCATTTCTTCTATTTCTTCTGGGTTTTGTTCAGGTATCATGCGGCCATGCGTCTCCCAAGAGGTGACTCTTGATGGATCTAAGCCAATCGTGGACATTACATTCTCTTGCCAGTGATCTGTTTAGGGGGGTCTGTGTCACTCAGTGAAATATGGAATGTCAATGGGGGAAAGGTGGGGGCCTTGGGGAAAGGTTTCCTTGCTGATAAACAAGGCACCGTGGGAAAAAAATAATCCTTCTTTTTCTACTTAATGTCATAATGGTCCTAAGGGATATCTGGAACTCTGGTAGCCATTTTGTGACCATGAGGGCGCAAGCCTGAGATGGAAGTCCACCTACGGGAGATGGCAGAGCAGAAAGAGAGATCTGACTCCCTGACAATGTCATTGAGCCTTGCAGAATTAACCAACCCTGGAGCCACCTCACCTCTGGACATCTTGTTATGTGGGGTAATAAAATTGGCTCATTGTTTAAACCACTTCTGGTTGGGGTTTCCGTTACTTGTGGCCAAAGCATTCTAACTGCTATAGGACATAACATTTCAGCCTCATCATCAGCCAGCTCCTAACTCTCATGCTCCCCACCTTTTGCTGTCACTTCTCTTAAGTGTTCACTGTCCCCAAACATGCCACATTATTCCCTGCCTCTACATCTTTGCACCCATTATCCTGTCTGCCAGGAATGCCCTTACCCATTTATCATTTAATACTCTGTGACTTAACAACATTACTACCTTTGGGATGTCCTTCCTAATACCCCTGGTTGTGTTGACTGACCTTCCTCTATGCTTCCAGCTCCGCCTTCATACCACTGATCACCAGGGAGCATGTCTGTCCCCCACTGAACTGTGAGATCAATTATGTCCCTAGCACTCAGGAAGGATGCTTTTCAGGTCCTTTGTGGGCTTATCATGTCCTGAAATTGCCTTCGGTTATGCTCGTATATATGTATGGTAGAATGAGCTGGTTAAAAGCCAGGCTTTGGAGTCAAACAGACCTGGGTCTGAGTCTGAGCTCAACCACCAACTTAGCTGTGTGGCCTCCAACACCTAACAGCCTCTCTGTATCTTAATTCCCCCACCTACTAAGTGGAGATGTCAAACCTAGGGTATCATGAAGGTTAAATGAGATAAAGCATGTAAACCATTTAACTCAGTGCCTGGCACACAGTGACTTATTCATAAATGTCAGCTTTTGGGATGATCACCTCATTAGTTTGCATTTAATTTTTGTTAGGAAAGAGTTTCCAGCTTTCATCAAATTCTCAAAGGGGTCTGTGATCCAGGAGGGTCAAGAACCAGAGTTTGGGAATAAAAGGAGCTGGGGTGGGGAAATCATGATAAATGTACACATCTTGCCTTCATAAGGGCCCCCGGGGAAGTACTGTGTAATTGCTTCTTCTGTGGGGTCAGGGTGGCTGCTGCCTGATCTTGCCATGTTGAGTTCCCCCTTTATCATCTCTCCCCCAAGGCCCTGGGTCTCTGTGACCTCTGGGCTCTCCAAATGCCTCATTAGTGCCTGCTGAGAGCAGAGCCAGCAAGTGGGGCTGGTGTCGCCTGTGCGGAGAATGCTTTTCATGCGAGCAGAGGGAAGTGGCAGCTGGGGGGGTGGGGGGCGTAGCACAGGGGCTACTGCCCCTTTGTGTCTGAGCCTGATGACTCAGGGAACATCGCACTTCTGATGTCATTGTCAGCACAGAGCAGCGACTTCGGCCCTGTGGGTTGGCACCAGCCCTCCCACCCACCCCCATGATTCCCTTGCCCCAGACCCCAGCCCTTTTCCGTAGCTGCCATCGTACCACCCTTAAAGCTGTATTTACAACAAACTCCGTGTTTACTCATTGTTCCTCCTAGTGGCCAAGAGAAGGTGGATCCGAACAAGAGGCCCCGGTGAGCTGGAGGCAGAGCCAGGATTAGTGCCCCCCCCCGCCCCGCTCTCCCTGCTCCCAGCCCATACTGGGTGGTAGGCAGAAGTGCCCATTTGGTGTCAAGCAAACCAGGGTGGGACCTGGCTCCACCTTCAGCTTTTGAGCCAAGGGTCAGGCAAATCATTTCTACTCTCTGCACCCCAGGTTCCTCATCTATAAGGAGGAGGTAAATAACCATAGCTGACCCACCGCTCCCCTACCTTGCAGAGAAATCATTTCAAAACTCAGCTTTGGTCGCATCATTCTCTTGCTCACACCTTAGTAATGTTCCCCAGCCCATTGTGATCTGGAAGTGGCCCATTGCTCCTGTCTTGGCTCCCTTCTCTTGCCCTCATCCAGTCACACTGTACGGACTTTCTATCTTAGTCCACACAATACTGTTTTGCCTGGAATTCTTTATTTTTTTATTTTTTTATTTTTTAAAGATTTTATTTACTTATTTGACAGAGAGAGACACAGCGAGAGAGGGAACACAGCAGGGGGAGTGGGAGAGGGAGAAGAAGTCTTCCCGCAGAGCAGGGAGCCCGATGCGGGGCTCGATCCCAGGACCCTGGGATCATGACCTGAGCCGAAGGCAGTCGCTTAACTGACTGAGCCACCCAGGCGCCCTTGCCTGGAATTCTTCCTGCCTGTCCTTTTGACTTGGACAATCCCAGCTTCAAACTCAACTCAGTACTTGCTCCTCCAGGAAGCCTTCTGGGACTTCCTTCCACACTGTGTCAGGCAGCTCCTCTGGGCTCACACGCACCAGAGCTGGATGGCCCTGGCCCCAGAATCCTGGGGTTCTGCAGAGCAGTGCATCTCAAAGTGTAGTCCAGCATCATCTGGAAACTTGGGAGCAATGTTAATTCTCAGGCCCCACCTCCAGAACTACAAAATCAAAAACTCTGGGAGTGGGGCCCAGCACTTCGTGTTGTAGAAGGCCCTCCAGGGAATGCTGATGCTCCCCTTTGAAAACCCCTAGTCTAATCCCGTCGTCTGACACCATGCTAGATTTCTGCACTTGAAGCACCTTGTTACATTATTAACTGCCACGTGGCCCCAACTCCAGCACCTGCGGCAGAAGGGAGAGGCCTGGGCTGAGTGGCTGGCTCCCCAGGGTGCCTTCAGCTAATGGAGTTGTTACAGATGAGACTTTTCCCCATCACATCCCCTTCTCCCACTTCCTGGAGACACTTGCCCAATTTCAAATTTCTTTTATTGGCAAAGAAGAAATCTCAGCACTTGTCTCATTTACTTCTCATCAGCCTCTCTTCCATCCAATCCTGCCAGGCTGGGGCCTGCTGAGCTTGAGGATCAAACTACTGGTCATCTGCCTCTTCAGGAATATATTGTAAATTTCATGTGGCTCCTTGCAGACACCAAATGTTGCCTGGGAAAAATACTTCTTTTTTCTCTTCTCTTGGCCAGCTCCCCACCAGTGTGGCTCAGGAAGCCGTGAAGGTCTTAGGAGTCCAAATGTTTTCTGAATTAGTTTCTCCTCCCATTAGAAAAGTTGTTTCCCTCAATCCTCCTCCCTCTACTTCTAGAATCCAGGCCTCTTTCATTTTGGGAAGTTCTTCTTGGTGTCTAACCCAACTCTTTCTTGCTGTCACCGGCTCCAAACCAGCCTGTGATACATAAAGGACAGGTATTTTATCTCTGTTTTACAGCTCTGGAAACTAGCGCAGGGCCAGGCACACAGTAGGCATTCAATAAACGTTAGTTTAGAAAATGAATGAATGGAGAGATTAGTAATGACAAAATTTGATGCCTGAAAATGAACATTTACTTGGAGGATTATGTTCAGTGTCTCAGATATATTCAAAACCAGACAACTTTATGAGATAGATACTATTTTATTCGTTTTAAATATGAAGAAACCGAGGCTCGAGATTAAGCAATTTGCCGAAGATCACACAGCAATTCCGTGAGAGAACCAGTATGTGAACCCAGTATTAGAGCTAATGGTATGACTGGGGACTCGCTTCCTGGATAGTCCCTTGCGAGCTGCTTTTCTGAGCGGCCGCTGTCATAGAAGCATCTAGCCCCTGGAGATTCAGACCGAGTGGGGGCAGGGCAGGGGCAGAGACAAATGAGCCCCGTACCTGTACCTGTCGTTGATGAAAGGCTCCTGAAGCCCGCTGGGGAGGAGGAAGAGGAACATGTCAGGAGCTGAGTGCGCTGGAGGAGGCATCAAAGACAAGTGCCCACACGTCTGGGAGCAAGAGGCCTCCTTCCCCGCCACCAGCACCAGGCCCGGCTTCTCTCAGAGCAAAGCTTCGAGACTGATGACAAGACAGCAAAAGACAGCACTTGCCGCCCCCTGCTGCCAGCCCACACAGTTGCTGCCTTAACATGCCTCTCCTCTCGCCCCCCAGCCTATCATCATTTTTTTTTTTTTAAGATTTTATTTATTTATTTGAGAGAGAGAATGAGAGACAGAGAGCACGAGAGGGAAGAGGGCAGAGGGAGAAGCAGACCCCCTGCTGAGCAGGGAGCCCGATATGGGACTCGATCCCGGGACTCCAGGATCATGACCTGAGCCGAAGGCAGTCGCCTAACCAACTGAGCCACCCAGGCGCCCCTATCATCATTTTTAATATATATTTTTTTAAGTTAACTCTTTGAAGATTTTATTTATTTATTTATTTTTGCGAGAGAAAGAGAGAGAGCAAGCGCACAAGCGGGGGGAGGGGCAGAGGCAGAGGGAGAAGCAGACTCCCCGCTGAGCAGGGAGTCCCACCCGGGGCTGGATCCCAGGACCCCAGGACCCCGGGATCATGACCTGAGCCACAGGCGGACGCCTAACCCACTGAGCCACCCAGGCACCCCATTTTTAATATTTTAGATTTACTGAAGTAACAGATTAATACATCATTTAAAAAATCATGTAACATACAGATATATAGAGCAAAAATCGGAGTCTCCTTTTATAACTCCGCACCTCTCAGCACCCCTCTGAGGAGGTGCCACAGTTCACAGTTTGGAGGCAGATGGCCCAGGGCATTGCCAGCGAGGGTGAGGAAGGACGCAGGGGAGGTAAGGAGATGTGTTAAGGGCAGTGTGGCCACGGCTTCATGAAAATCCTCGTGGGCTGCTCGTGGGGTACGTCCATTCCACACGGACCCTCTCGGGATGCACTGCACCAGAGGGAACTGGACTTCCAGTCCCACATCCCATACATGGGATTCCCCGTATCGGAATGCTTTAAAATGCTTTAAAATGTAGAATGTATTATTATCCAGGTATGGTGAGGCCAACAGAGGGAGAAGGACCGCCATTGAAAAGATAGTTTGCGGGGCACCTGGGTGGCTCAGTCAGTTAAGCATCCAACTCTTGATTTCAGCTCAGGTCAGGATCTCAGGGTCGTGAGTTCAAGCCCCATGTTGGGCTCCACTGGGTGTGGCACCTACTTAAAAAAAACAAGAAAAAGATAGTTTGTTACAGCTCTCCCAAGAGGAAGGGGCAGGCAAAGCCACAGGGCTGTGTGGTAACCCACCTGAGTCTGTCAGGAGGGAGAAGGAGCAGGAGAAAGAGGTAGGCAGGAGACTTTATCATGGTTTCTGTGGAAAGGAATGGGGAAGGCAGGGTAAGCTGGTTGAATAATTCCAGCAGGCTCTGGGACAATAGGGGCTGTCTCCAGTTGTATGGTACCCAGCCCTGGGGGGATTAGGGCAGAGGGCTCGTGGCCCAGGGTATAAGAGCCCGTAGGCAAAGGAGGTGGTGGTGATGCGGAAACACAAGCAAAAGAAACAGTTAAATTTCTTTAGTACCTACAGCCCATTGACAAGTCCTTGAGACAGAGTGACCTTCCTCTAGGAGCTCAGCTGTCTCCATGTTAATACTTTACTTAGGGCAAAAGGCAATCTTAGCTTAACATTATCCTGACTTCCAGGATCCTGTGAGTCTTCTTTAACAAATAAAAATTTCTTTGGAGGGGCACCTCGGTGGCTCAGTTGGTTAAACATCGGACTCTTGACTTTGGCTCAGGTCATATCTCAGGAGTGTGAGATCAAGACCCGCATCGGGCTCTGTGCTCAGTGTGGAGTCTGCTTCAGATTCTTTCTTGCTCTTCCTCCCCCTCTGCCTATCCGTGCTCTCTCTCTCTCTCTCAAATAAATAAATGAAATCTTTTTAAAAAAATTCCTTTGGAGGGGCGCCTGAGTGGCTCAGTCATTAAGCGTCTGCCTTCGGCTCCGGTCATGATCCCAGGGTCCTGGGATCGAGCCCCTTGTCAAGCTCCCTGCTCAGCGGGGAGCCTGCTTCTCCCTCTTGCTCTGCCTGCCGCTCCCCCTATTTGTGCTCTTTCTCTCTCTCTGACAAATAAATAAATAAATAAAATCTTTAAAAAAAAATTCCTTTGGAAACTTCCTTTATCTCTACCCCACCAAGATATATGTTGATAATCATCACCCAAGCTTATGGAACACTGATATACATCTGAAGGGTCTCATGACTAGGTTTCATTTATATATATTATACTTTTCCTAACAATAGCTAGAAGGGGTCAGACCTGCATCATGGTCTGGTGACTCAGTTTGTCTGCAGATGAGGTACTGGATGCCCAATTACATTTATACCATCTGGCAAACAATGAATATTTTTTATTTTTATTTTTTAAAGATTTTATTTATTTATTTGACAGAGAGAGACACAGTGAGAGAGGGAACACAAGCAGGGGGAGTGGGAGAGGGAGAAGCAGGCTTCCTGCCGAGCAGGGAGCCCGATGTGGGGCTCGATCCCAGGACCCTGGGATCATGACCTGAGCCGAAGGCAGATGCTTAACAACTGAGCCACCCAGGCGCCCCAATGAATACTTTTTAAATATAAGGATGCATCAGTTATATTGCATATGAAATACTTATACTAGAAAAGTGTTCATTGTTTATCTGACATTTGAATTGAACTAGATGTCCTATATTTTTGTCTACTAAATCTGGTGATCTTATTCTAGTTCCTTCCTTGTTTTCCTTCACAGGTATTTTCCCCAAAAAATCTCTTTCATGACTAATGCCATATTGGTGCCTGTTTCTCAAAGAACCCCAACTAATACATGGTGAGAATTAAATGAGAAAAAAACCCAGAAAGATCGTAGAACAGTGCCTCATCCCCAGGAAGTAAACATTTGCTCTTAGCAGACAGGAACAGTTAAATACTACCAGCTGACTCGTGGACCCAGGCCCAACTCCCCGGTCTGTGCTCCATCACCCCACAGCCCCCATCCCTACACTTAGTTGGTGCTCACTACACATTTCGTGAGAGATGTGTGCATTTGTTTGCATGTTTCTGACTAGTTCTAGAGGAAACCAGGGTTGGTGGTTGCTCCAAAGGGCAAGTATGAAAGGGAGATTCACTTTTCATTACATGACCTCGCCTCTTGTTTTAAACCTACCAAAAAAACTAACAAATTTTTAAAATTATTTTGAATTGAACTAAATTCATTGCAGTTTTTATATCTGGGAGGCCAAATTGGGCAGGAGGCCTGAGTCGGAGGCCACTGTCCCACCTGAGGCCCCACATTGCTCTGAGAGGCACTCGCTTGGAGGTTGCAAGGGCTCCCACCATCTCTTATGTTCCTGAAGGTAATTTTCCAAGGCCCAAGTTCTTACGTCAATGCCAAACAATGACCTTTGATCCTGGAAGACCCCGAGGATCTCCCCAATCATCCTATCACAGTGCTCCTGACACACCTAAGTTCTTCTTGGGAGGCAAGGAGACTGGCATGGAGGCAGGAGGGTACCTCCTACCTTCTCTCGCATTTTGCCTGCGAGTAAACGAGAAGGCAGAGCTCATGTCAGGGAGTTGGAATCCCAGAAGCTCAGCATTCAAAGAGCCTCAACGGTCAGGGAGGGTAGGAAAATTCTCCCCAACCTCCCTGGTACATGCTTACACACCTCCAGTGATGGGAACCTCACTCCTTCAAGAGCAACTTTCCTAACCAACACAACCCTGCTGGGAAGAAGAGTTCGTTCCCTTCACTGAGACCTGGTACTATGTGACTGCTTCCTGATGCCCCTGTGGGTCCTTGCTCTGTCCTCTGGGCCCCCAGACCCTGTGAGCTTGCTGTAGGGGACCCCTCAGGATGCTTCCTCCAGCTCATTGAGGCTGGTGCCTTCTTGGCCTCCTACTTGCCCTGGGCACACTCAGCCTGGCTCTCTTGTACGGCCCAGCACCTAGGAATGGGATGGAGAAACAACATGTCTTCAGAGAGAACCCGCTGAGCCAAAACTCAGAAAAAAGTTGTTTTTTAGGCCAGCCCTGGGTGAAGCCTGAGGAAACCAAAGTATCCTACACAGAAGACAGCAGATCTCCAGTGACCAAAATGCCAGGGGTCCCCACCCCAACTCTGTGCCTCTCCAGCCTGGACAGCACTGGACATCCTCAGCCAAAGTTAGAGTGTGGCACGGTCATCTCTATCTGGGACACATCCTTCTGTTCACCCATTCTTTCTCTTAAAAAAAAAAATGGGGGCACCTGGGTGGCTCAGTCAGTTAAGTGTCTGCCTTGGGCTCGGGTCATGATCCCAGGGTCCTGGGATCAAGTCCCACGTCAGGCTCCCTTCAGTGGGGAGTCTGTTTCTCCCTTTCCCTCTGCCCCTCCCCACTGCTTGTGCTCTCTTTCTCTCTCAAATAAATAAATAAAATATTTTAAAAAGATAAAATAAAAAAATAAATAAATGACTTATTTTTAAAAGTAAAAAAAAAAAAAGTCCAGAAGATCCAGAGGTAGCTACTTTTACTAGTTTCTTGTAGGTTCCCATAGAGATATTCTAAGCATTTTCAGCATACTTGTGCTGTCCTTTTTTTTTTTTTTTTAAGATTTTGTTTATTTATTTGACAGAGAGACAGATAGCAAGAGCAGGAACACAAACGGGGGAGTGGGAGAGGGAGAAGCAGGTTTCCTGCAGAGCAGGGAGCCCGATGCGGGGCTCGATCCCAGGACTCAGGGATCACAACCTGAGCCGAAGGCAGACACTTAATGACTGAGCCACCCAGGCGCCCCTGTGCTGTCCTTGATTTGGGAGTTATCCCCTCGCCTTCCTTGATGTGCAGCCCTGGAAGGCAGCCTCTAATCCCTGATCCCAGGTACCCTTGGGTGGCCCCTCCCTGCTTCCTCCCTCCCCTGGCTCTGCACAAAAGGATTTTGTGTGGCATATGGGTTTAAGTTTTAATAGTTTGGCTCTTATTTAAGTGTGTATTAAATAAAAACAGACTAGTACCTCCAATCCATTATTTCACATCTTCTTAGAATGGGGTTAAAATTTAAAAGTAAGTAGTAGTCAAAGTAAATAACAGGCAGTTTGTAGACAGGGCAAAATTACACAGGAGGCGCATGACTACTCAGAAGCCTGGAAATGTTGCTGTCGCTTATAAAAAGGGGGTGGGGGTCAGGAAAGTGAGACCCCTTGCTTAATACCAGGAAAGAGCCCACCCAGTGGTTGGTAGAGGAAGGCAGAGGCTCTGGGTCTATGATTCTCAATCTTGCTGACCATCAGAATCACATGGAGAGTGTTAAAGATCCCGATGTCCAGGCTGCGTTCCAGATCAATGGGAGGTTGCGAGACAAGCATCTGAATTCTTTAAGTACCACCAGGGACAGGTGAGTGGATCCCAGAGCTCCCCCAGGGCTCTGCCACCTCTCTCTCGAGAAGAACAGTGTTGCAGAACTCCTATTGGCAGGAGAAGCCCGCAGGCTCCCACTCTGGTGGGATTTACAGGACTCAGGGGCTCAGCTAAATTGGGGGAGATTGGTCAGCTTACATAAGTTCTGCTCCAGGCTTTATATTAACAGTTAGCAAGGGGAAGCTATTTAAAGCAGGCGGCTGGGAGGCATGTGGGAGGCCACCGGGTCTGGCACATGGGCTTAGGACGCAGGCAGAAGATGATGCCCCAAATTCTGATCCTCAAAGTGCCACCCAGGCTACACAAAAATAGGAGCGGTGAGCAGTGGCCAGACAGCCCGGGGGCGTGGAGGAGGCGCTAATTAAAATGCTTAAGGCGCTTGGTGATATTCTTTTTTTTTTTTTTAAGATTTTATTTATTTGACAGAGAGAAACACAGCGAAAGAGGGAACACAAGCAGGGGGAGTGGGAGAGGGAGAAGCAGGCCTCCCGCCGAGCAGAGAGCCCGATGCGGGGCTAGATGCGGGGCTAGATCCCAGGACCCCGGGATCATGACCTGAGCCGAAGGCAGACGCTTAATGACTGAGCCACCCAGGCGCCCCTGCTTGGTGATATTCTTATTTCTCTCTTATCCCTATGCACTCGCTTCTGCTCATGAAGTTGAAGGTCATTCATAATTCATTAATTCAGCAAATAACTCCTGGGCCAGGTCCTATTCAGGGCACCGGGGGATAATAGCACAAATAATGATAGCTTGCATTTATTGAATACTGACTTTGTGCCAGATACCATTCTATGAGCTTGGCACGTGGGAAGTCACTGGGTCCTCACCCAATTACAGGTGAAGAAATTCATGCACAGAGGGGTTAACGAACTCGCTCAAGCTCTCCCAAGTAGGGTGTGACTGGTACATGAGTAGGACAGTTCTCCTTCCTTTGAGAAGTTCATAGTCTCGTGGAGTGACAGGACTGGGAAACATGTGATTGGGGACTACATAAGAGATGAAGTGCCACCTCTGTCTGGGACGGGGAGGGGAGGGCAGACCCTTGAAATGGGTTCTTTTTTCTTTTTAAAAATTTTATTTTTTAAATAAATAAAATTTTAAAATAAATTAAAAAAATTTTTATCTGCTTCTCCCTGTCCCTCTACCCCTCCCCCCTGCTCGTGCTCGCTCTATCTCAAATAAATAAATAAAGAAATAGTTTAAAAAATATTTTACTTATCTATTCGACAGAGAGCATGAACTTGGGGGGGTAGGAGGGGGAGAGGGAAAGGGTGAGGGAGAAGCAGGCTCCCCACTGAACAGGGAACCCAATGTGGGGCTCGATCCCGGGACCTGGAGATCATGACCCAAGCTGAAGGCAGATGCTTAACCGACTGAGCCACCCAGACACCCTGGATTGGGTTCTAAAGGTTGACTAGGACTTAGCCAGGCTTAGAAGGGGTGGGAGAAAAGGGAAGGGCACTTCAGGCAAGGGAATGGCATGTGCAAAGGGAAGGCAGCAGGAAAACAGCACAGCTTATCCCATAAGTAAAAGGCAGTCTGATACGAATGTGGGAAAGATATTATTCATTGCTTTAAACCTGTGTCTGGAACAGACCAGGAATGGCACCCTGCAGGAGGCTGGGAAGTGTGCCTGAGGTCCCAAATTCAAGGTTCTCAGTTTCAAGAAATAAGCACGTGTGTTTTCAAGTCAAGGGAAGGGAGACCTGGGTGTTCTCTGTGTTTGCTCTGTCATGAGACAGGGTCCAGTGAGGAGGGGGGCTCCTGGAGGCACCACACGGTTGGCCTTTGCCCTGTTTCTCACATCAGCTTATTCAAGAAGAAGAACTGGTTTTCCAGATGACCTGTCCCCAGCTTGGGCTCTGCCCCGGAACACACCCGCTGTGGGGAAAAGAGAATGTGAGAGAGCCTTTCAGTCGGGAGGACCCGGACTTCTGTGCTGGCTCCATAAGCCACTTACCATCTGGGAGCTTCGGCTTTCTGGTGAGCAAATTGGTGACTAAGTTTATGTTGCAGGGTCATCATCATACATAGGCTAAGCTAGGTGTCCAGTGCTAGATTGAGCACAAGGCAACAGTCTCTATCCTTAATGGACTGAGTTATGTAACTTTAAAATTCATATGTTGCAGTTCTAACCCCGCCCCCCCCCCACCTGGACCTTCAGAATGTGACTGTGTTTGGAGATAGGGTCTTTAAAGGGGTAATTACGTTAAAATGAGGTCATTACAGTAAACCTGATCCGATACAGTGTCTTCATGAGAAGAGGAAATTAGGACACAGACATGTACTGAGGGAAGACCATGCGCAGACACAGAAAGAAGGTGGGCACCTGCACACCAAGGACAGGGGTCTCAGAAGAAATCAATCCCACCAGCATCTTGATCTTGGATTCCAGCCTCCAGAACTGTGAGGAAACAAATTTCTATTGTTTAAGTCACCTGGTCTGCAGTTATGGCAGCCCCCGAATGAACTCCTACCCCTTTGTGGCTCCTCCCAGAAAGAGATGGGTCTCTCTCTCCACCCTCGGATCTAGGCTGGTCTTGTGACTTGCTTTGGCCAACAGAAAGGCCAAAAGGCAGCAGAAGTGACAGTGACAGTTCTGAGCTTATGTTTCAGGAGACCTCGCCTGCTTCTGCTTGTTATCTTTTTGGGAACAAACCTGGCCTGGCCTGCTGGAAGCTGGGAGACCACGTGGAGCAGAACTCATTTCTCCCAGTCAAAGCTGTTCTAGACCAGCCAATCCCCAGACATGTGACAGAGCCCTGCTAAGATCAGCAGGCCTGCACCCCTGGGCAGTGGCTGATCTCGGATGTATGAGAGGGCCCAACCAAGACCAGAAGAACTGTCCAGCTGATATGCGGACTGATGAACAAAAATAAGTGCTTATGTCACTGAGTTCAGGAGGGTTTGTTACACAGCAATAGCTGACCGGCAGAGCTTCTGTAACAAGGGGCTCTCTCCCCAAACCAGCCTCTCAGTCCTTGTGGGCCGGTGCCTGGCCAGAGGCAGCCTCTCTTTATACAGAAGATGCTTGTGCACCACTGATTTTGAGGGGCTGCGCAGGAGTGGACACAGGGCCTTTAGGGAGGGAAGGCTCTGCTGAGGCGAGAGGCCGGTGGGAGTGTGAGAGGCTGCTTCGGGGTGGGGCCCAGCTGGATTTTAAAGCTCATATGAAAATCCTGGATTCAATAACGAGTTCTGTAGCATAGGGCTTAGGAAATTGTCTGAACCACATAGACTGAGGCAGGGGAGGGTGGTGCCCCCAAGGAATGGAGATGTTACCAGTAGGGAGGGGGTGTACGCCAGCCAGGAAAGAGCAACAGGTGTCCGCTCACCAGTGATGATGATCATGTTGAGAGGAGACAAAGGTGAGGAGTGGGGGAGATTTGGCTACCCACAGGGTCAGGGGGAAAAGAGCCCTAAACGTGTAGGGGAAGCCTTGGCCTCTCCCAGACTCTTCTCTATTTTTTCCCCAATACTTTTGGGGTCTTCTGCTCCTCACAAGTTCACTGTGATTGGCCATGCTGGGCTGTCTGATCTGCTGGGCAGAAGAGAGCTGGCCAGAAACTCAGCCTTAAAGACAGCTGGGACAAGTTGTGTCCTCACGATTCAGAGAGAGAGAGAGAGAGAGAGAGAGAGAGAGATGCTGAGGCCATGAGATTTCCACTACTATCTTTTCCAATCCAGGGGCTCACCTCCCTAGGCTGGGGTGTACACAGCTGATACCTGGGGTTGTCTCTACCACCAGCCCAGCAAAGTTGGTGACTTGACAGCCTGGCAGAGGCTCAAGCCTGAGGCTTTCAGGGAGTGTAGACCTAGTTTGAGAAACTCTCTGAGGCAGAAAGGGCCAGCTGTCCACCAGAGACGTGTGCTTCTCTAGCGTGGTGTGCAGCTTCTGGGATGTAGCTGCCCAGCCTGGTCCACAGTTCCCAGCCCTCCGTGCAGCTGGGAGGGGCCGGGTGACTGGTTCTTGCTGACCTTTATTGACTGCCCACTGTACGTCAGAAACCACATGACTGGGGCGCCTGGGTGGCTCAGTCGTTAAGCGTCTGCCTTCGGCTCAGGTCATGATCCCAGGGTCCTGGGATCGAGCCCCACATCGGGCTCCATGCTCTGCAGGAAGCCTGCTTCTCCCTCTCTCACTCCCACTGCTTGTGTTCCCTCTCTCACTGTGTTTGTCTCTGTCAAACAAATAAATAAAATCTTAAAAAAAAAAAAAGAAACCACATGACTTGTGTTAGACGCACAATCTCAGTCCTCACCACGGCTCGGGAGGGGTGGGCTCCTATAATCTCCATTTTACAGACGTGGAAAGGGCAGCCTAGAGAGACTCAGCAACCTGCTCAAGACACACATTTGTTCCCTGAGTACTTCAACAAACATTTACCGAGGGCCTGTTATGGGCCAGCACGGTTTGAGGCTCGGAATACAGCAGTAAACGAGACAAAATTCCTACCCTCCTGCAGCTGTCATCCCAGGAGGAGGGAGGTGATCAGTCAACTCTGGCACATATTCCTAAGTGAGAAAGAAAACAAATGCAGAGTAGGGACATAGAGAGTAAAGGATAAGGACGCTGGTGAACAGCCGGGAACAGGGGGAAGTGAGTGAGGCGCCCAGGGTGCAAAAAGGCACAGTCCTGGGAGGGAGTGCCCCTTAAATTCTGCACCCTGAGCACCTCACCTCTTCTGCTCCCAGCTCTGGCCCAGGATGTGCTATTTTGATAGTGTGGTCAGGCAAGAGGTGACATGTGTGTGGAGGTGAGGGAGTAAGGCATTTAAGAATCTGGGAGAGGTGCCTGGGTGGCTCAGTCTGTTAAGCATCTGACTCTTGGTTTCAGCTCAGGTTGTGATCTCAGGGTCGTGGGATCGAGCCCCGAGTCCGTCTCCGCGCTAAGTGTGGAGTCTGCTTCAGATTCGCTCTCCTCCTCTCTCTCTCCCTTCCCCTTTGTTCCTCCCCCTGCTCACTGGTACTCTCTCTCTCTCTCTCTAACATAAATTAATAATCTTAAAAAAAAAATCTTGTTAAAGAATCTGGGAGAAGAGTGTTCCAGGCACAGGACCAGCAAGTGCAGATGTCAAGAGGTGGAGCATCCTCTGCTGGAGAGCAGGAGCCTGAGGAGACCACCGCGAATGCATACCGGGGGTGGGGGAGGGTGGCAGGAGATGAGTCCGAGGGGCACAGGGGCCCAGGTCAGGTAGGGCCCTTTGGACCATCGTGAGGACTTTGGTGGGAGCCCCAGGAGGGTGCTGAGCAGAGAAGGGACGTGACTTTGGTCCAGTAGGACCCCCTCTCCCCATCTGCATGGGGAGCAGATGCTGTAGGGGTGGGTGGGGTGAGAGCAGAGACAGGGGCATCCAGGAGGAGGCTACTGCAGTCATCCAGGTGAGAGATGCTTGGGTGGTGGCAAAGTGGGCAGAAGTGGGCATATTCTAGATCCATTTCAGAGTAAAAGCTCTCAGGATTTGCTGATGGATTAGAAGCGGAGGGTGAGAGAAAGAGAGGGGTCAAAGATGACCTCAAGGTTTTTGACCGGAGCACCTGGCTGAACAGCGGCACCATTTACTGTAATGAAAGGGCTGTGGAAAGAGCAGGTTTGGGCTGGTGTCCCCGAGAGAAAAGAACCCATGAGCTCTGTTGAAGGCAGAAGGCCAGTCCAGAACATGGCTGTGCATGATGCCATCAGATGCCATCTGATGTCAGCTGCTCAGTCGAGCCCCTGCAAGAGAAAGGGGCCTCAAATTCAGCAGTGCAGGTGCTTGATGGGGGAATTGACTCTCCCACCCCACAGTGCTGGGGTCCTCACCTTCCTCTGCTGGACTGCAGGAGGGAGCCTCAGAAGGCCTCGGACAGGAACCAGCAGAACTACCTTGGCGATGAAAACCTGGGTTGCCTGCACGGCTCTCACGTGGTCCCGTGGCGCCCCCTGGTGGCTGGCTCGGCTCCTCACAGCCCTCTGCTTCCCCTACTGCAGAGCCCTCCACTTTCAGCTCCCCTTCCCAGAGGCAACTACTGTTGGATATGTGCTTGCAGCTGATACTTGTCAAGAGTTCAGTATGTGCCAAGCACACTTGGCATTTTGCCATCTGCATCTCTTCTCAGTACAGAAGCCAGAGACCAGATCCTGTCCCTCCCCTACTCCAAACATTTCCCTGGCCCCCACCTCGCAATAGCCATGACCTGCCCTCTCCCCTTGAGCTCTGGGAACGAATTCCTCTAAGTCTCTCCCTCATGCCCTCTGTTCCAGCCGTGTTGGCCTCATTACTTTTTTAAAACTGTGGTAAAATACACATAATATTTATCATTTTAACCATTTATAAGTGTACAATTCAGTGGCATTAAATACATTCACAATGCAGCATAACTAGCACCACTATCTATACCCAAAACCTTCCCATCATCCCCAATAAGAACTCCACACCCATGAAACAGCAACCTCCCCCACCTCCCCCCAGCCCCTGATAACCTCTGTTCAACTTTCCGTCTCGACGAACTTGCTTTTTCTAGGGAATCTCATATAAATGGAACCATACAGTTTTTGTCCTTCTGCTCTGGCTATTTCACTAAGCATATCAGAAAATGTCCATCCATGTTGTAGCATATGCCAAAATTTCATTTCTTTTTATGGCTGGATAATATTCCACTGTATGGATAGAGCACATTTTTTTTTTTTTAAAGATTTATTTGTTTATTTGAGAGAGCGAGAATGAGAGAGAGTACATGAGAGGGGGGAGGGTCAGAGGGAGAAGCAGGCTCCTCGCTGAGCAGGGAGCCCGATGCGGGACTCGATCCCGGGACTCCAGGATCATGACCTGAGCCGAAGGCAGTCGCTTAACCAACTGAGCCACCCAGGCGCCCCTGGAATTGGGATAACTTCTCAATCAGCCAAGCATACAGATCTCTGGAGATTGAGGTCAGAAGAATGAGATTTGAAGCTGCAGATAAGCAGTGTAATTTTTCTCTTGACCGGAGGACCGTGCTGAGGCTTCCCCCTCAACCCTGGGCCCGGGACTCCTGTGTGGGTTGTGGGCAGCACAGTAGAGGGATTGGGTGGGAGCAGACATCTAGTCCCTGCCCCACTCACCAAGTGCAGGGCGTGAGTGCAGGCACAGGGCACATCTGTTGAAGGGGGGGGTTCTCTCCCATTTACCAAAGGCCTCTACGGCTGGTGGTGGCCCTACTTTGTCAAAAGAGATGCCAGCGCTCAACCTATAGACTGGGTGGCCTTGCAGCTCACGGGCCCTCAAGCCAAGAGATCCACATGGACCTTCCTTTTCAGGTCTGTGAGGGTGCCGCTGCCCACCCCCCACTTCCCTTGAATCCATGAACGTGGTGACTACTTGATTCTCTTTTGCATTCCCATCTGGCAGGGCCGTGACTCTCAGAGATGTCTCCATGACACCAGACTGGACCCTCACACCTCCTATGGTACTGCCTGACTCAGCTTGACACAACTGCCAAGGCATTTGAATGACAGCTCCCCCCCCCTTTTTCTTTATTTAACAAACATTTCCATGGTCCTTCCTATGTGCCAGGCACTGTTCTAGCACTTTCCAAATAGTAACCGATTCCTCCAACCTAGGAGCGAGATACTATTATCCCAGTTCACTGATGAGGAAACTAGAGCTCAGAGAATTTAAGTGGCCTTCCTGGGATCACATAGCTACGGGGGCAGGGATTAACACCTGGAGTCTGTGCTTATAACCACATTGCTTTGCTACCACTTAACTTTTTTCTTCTTCTTTTCTCCTTCTTTCCCTACTTGCTTCCCTTCCTTCCTTCCCTTGTTCTAACTCTTTTTGTTCCTCCATTCTCTGCTTCCCCCCCCCGCCCCCTTACTGACCCTGAGCAGGTGCCACCGAGCTCCCGTGGACACTGCCCAAGCCGGCACACCCTCCGCCAGTGCTGCAGACCAGGCCCTGCCTCCCACGGCCCTGCCAGTTCTCACTCGTCTCCCTGTGCCGGCGGACGGGGCGTGCCTGCCTGTACGGGCTCCCCCCGCCTGCTCACCACCACAGTGGCAGTTGGCAGAGGCCCGCGGAACTGGGGCCTGGGCCAGCCTGGAGGGAAGCCAGATCTTTGGGGAGTTGCATGACGTGCTGCCCACTTTCCCCTGACGTATGTTTACAGCATCATGATTTCCCTTTCCTGCTCAGGGGTTTCAATGTGATGCCAAGATGCCTTGTGTGGGTAGACTTTGACGATAAGGGTCCAGAAAGAGAGAGACAGGAGACAGCTAGAGAGAGAGAACCATAAGGTGGAAGGCAAAGGTGAAGAGTTCCAGATTCCACCCTTAGAAGCAGCCTCCTATGGTGTTGGGAACAACGCTCTAAGCGCAAATGAACTTTTCTAAGTTGCTCAAAGGACACATGTTCTTCCCCATGATCATGCCTTTGCATACGCTGTTCTCCTAGCCTGGAAGGCTCTTCATGATCATCTTTCCCTGGGGGCTCTGCTCACGTGTTGCTGCCTCTGGGAACCCTCCCTGAATTCCCTGAATTCCCACGGGGTATTTCATCAGCCTCCCCTTTGATGCCAGAGCATCTGAACACATGTGCACACTTCTCTTTCTCTTTCTCTCTCTCTCTACACATATATATATGTGTATATATATGTATATTTTTAAACTAACTGCTGCATGAGTGTTTGTATCCTCTGCCAGCTACGGCCTCCTCCCAGACTGAGAGACCATCCTGCCTTATTCTCCTCACATCCTCTATCTCTATGCCTGGTCTGTGGTTGGTGCCTGGAACATGCCGAGAGATGCAGGAAGCCTCAGAGACCAGGCCTTCGCAGAGGAAGAAAAAGTGGAGGTTGTCACCTAATCTCTCTGTGCCTCAGATTCCTCACTTTATTTTACATTTTAAAAAGATTTTATTTATTTATTTGTCAGAGACAGACAGCGCACACAAGCAGGCGGAGAGGCAGGCAGAGGGAGAGGGAGAAGCAGGCTCCCCACTGAGCAAGGAGCCCGATTTGGGGCTCAATCCCAGGACCTGGGGATCATGACCTGAGCTGAAGGCAGACGCCTAACCGACTGGAGCCACCCAGGTGTGCCAGATTCCTCACTTTAAAAATAGGAATGATATTAGTTGGTACCACATAGAATTGTATGAGAATTAAACAAGTCCCTGCACATAAAGCACATGTAACAATGACTGGCACATGTGAATCACTCAGTAAACATTAGCCACTGTTATTATAGAAATGGAAATAGTAATAGAGTTACCCAAAGGATTTATTTATTTATTTAATCAGAGAGAGAATGAGCACAGGCAGGGGGAACGGCGGGCAGAGGCAGAAGAAGAGGGAGAAGCAGGCTCCCCACGGAACAGGGAGCCCGATGCGGGTCTCGATCCCAGGACCCCGGGATCATGACCTGAGCTGAAGGCAGACACTTAACCAACTGAGCCACCCAGGTACCCTTACCCAAAGGATTTCAATAATGAAAATGGTTTTGATAAAGTGTAAAGCATTACCATCCTCACCCTTAAAAATAGCAATAGAACAGGAGTGGCCGATCCATCATGATTTGCAGAATTAATTCACAAGCTAGCTGCAGGTCACATTGCCACTGCTTTTCTGAGCAAGTGAAATGATGAATGTGACACTGGCTTTTGTAAATGGTAGAACAAGCGGCAAAATCATAATGGTTTAATAAGAGATCCATCACCTGACCCCAAACATAGTCTTGCCTGTAAGAGCGACCTGTCCTGGAACTTATCTGGTCCCAGACACTTACACCCCACACCTTGGGGTGTTTTCACTCCCCAAGTCCTGGCTACCAGGACCTAAGACAGAGGCCAGCGACAGAGAGGCAGAGCTTGGTCTCCTGTTTTACTTCTGAGAGGTTGGCAAGGTCTCTTCCCTGTCTGTGCCAATGCACAAAGGGATACCACTGTCCATTCCTGCCAACCCTATAAAGTTCAAAAAATTGGTCATCAGGCTGAAAAAAGTAGCAGAGCTTGCAAGTCTTTGGAACTAATTTTATCTGTACAGGTGAAGAAACTGAGGCCAAGAGAGGGAAGGGAACTGTTCAAAGTCACAAAGTAAGGTGTGGCCAGGGCTAGAACCCAGGCCTCTGGACCCCTAGCTCCCTGCCTTTTCACTGGGCACTGCCTTCCACTCAATGCTTTCCCTACTGGGAGCCCTGTGTCCTTAAATGGAAGGTGCTGGAGGCCCAGTGCTAATCGCAGAAGCAGTGCTCTTGTCCAGAGCCAAAGCTAGTGTTAAAGGCGTACACACATACACACACACTCACTGCCACATACACATACCTCACTCAATAGTCATAACCCTACAAAGTGGAAACTATTATTTACTTTTTAAAAAAATATATTTTATTTATTTATTTGACAGAGAGAGAGAGAGAGCACAAGCACGGGGAGCGGCAGGCAGAAGGAGAAGCAGGCTCCCCACGGAGCAGGGAGCCCGATGCGGGACTCGATCCCAGGATCCCGGGATCATGACCTGAGCCGAAGGCAGACGCTTAACCGACTGAGCCTCCACCCAGGCGCCCCGGAAACTATTATTTGTGTCCCATTTTACAGATGGTGCTACCAGGAGGCAAAGGAGTCAAGTAACACTCCTGGAACATGAACTGAGGTCACCTTCTGATCCAAAAGCTCAGGATCTCCCCGTCATGCTCTGCAGCTCTTCTTCTGGAGCCCAGGACATTGCTGGATGCCAGCCCTTGGGCAGGGCACAAAGCAAATGGCTTCCCAGGACTGGGATGAAGTTTTGTGCCTATCTTCCCTGTGTTAACCAGCACAATGCAGAGCACAGAGTAGGTGCTGAGTGACCATCCTCTATTTTTTTTTAATTGAGGTATAATCGACATATATGTCATTATATATACATTATATATTATATACATTTCATGTACAACAAAATGATTTGAGTTTGCATATATTGTAAAATGATCATCACAATAAGTCTATTTATTCTTTTCTCCCTCTTTCCCTACTTGCTTCCTTCCTTTGTGAATTCTGCACAAATTCACCATATACAGTTACAAAATATTTTTTCTTGTGATGAGAACTGTTAAGATCTACTCTTTTTAGCAACTTTCAAATATGCAATACAGTATTATTAGCTATAGTCACCAAGCTGTACATTACATCCCCATGATTTATTTTATAACCTGAAGTTTGTACCTTTCAACTCCCTTCACCCATTTCACCCGCCCCCCCACACTTCTGACAACCACCAATTTGTTCTCTATCTATGAGCTTGGTTTTTGTTTTTGTGTTTTTTAGATTCTACATATAAGTGAGGTCATATGGTATTTGTCTTTCTCTGACTTATTTAACTTAGCATAATGCCTTCAAGGTCTATCCATGTTGTTGCCAATGGCAAGCTTTTAGTCTTTTTTTTTGTGGCTGAATAATATTCCATATATCCTTTATTCATCCATGGATGGACATTTAGGTTGTTTCCATATCTCAGCTATTGTAAATAATACTGCAAAGAACATGGTGGGAATGGTGATGGTGGTGCATATACCTTTTCAAGTTAGTGCTTTCACTTTACTTGGCTAAATATCCAGAAGTGGAATTGCTGGATGGGAGGGTAGTTCTATTTTTAATTTTTCAAGGACTCTCCATACTCTTTTCCATAGTGGCTGCATCAATTTGCTTTCCTACCCACAGTGCACAAGGGTTCACTTTTCTCTATATCCTCGCCAACATGTCATTTCTTGTCTTGTCTTTTTCTTTTTTTAAAGATTTTATTTATTTATTTGACAGAGAGAGAGACAGCGAGAGAGGGAACACAAGCAGGGGGAGAGGGAGAAGCAGGCTTCCCGCTGAGCAGGGAGCCGATGCGGGGCTCAATCCCAGGATCCTGGGATCATGACCTGAGCCGAAGGCAGACGCTTAACCACTGAGCCACCCAGGCGCCCCTCTTGTCTTTTCAATAAGAGCTATTCTAACAGGTGTCGGGTGATATAGCTCATTGCGGTTTTGATTTGCATTTGAAAATGCCACAGGTTTCCCACAGATTCGACCATGCTATATACCCTCGGGATGGATACTCCACGTTTAACGTGGTTCTATTCTGGCTCTTTCCACATCCTCCAAGTCTCCTGAATATTCCTTTTATCTCTCAGGAACTTTAAATCGACCCAAATTTATTCAGAACAGCAGTTGCGAGTCGGGGAGGAAGTGTTAAACATCCCCCCACCTCCGCCCCCTCATCCATCGCACACGTTGGCCAAAAGCGAAAGAATCTCAGGTTTTAGTTTTCCCACCTCTACAACGGAGAAGAGAGCTAGGGTCCGACCTTAACGCGTTGCTGGTAAGCACCTGGGGCTGGAAAACCTTGGAAGATTACCGAGTCCCACCCCGTTGGTTCTTACAGCGCCTGCGCAGAAGCCGCGGGCCGCCTTGCACTGTTGGAACCCGCCTTGGCCCCTTCGCGCCCTCGGAGATTCGGTGCTCGACAGGCGTCTGTCAGCCTGTCTTCCGGTTTCAGTGCCGCGCAGGCGCGCCTGCCGAGCGTCGAGCAGCCGATGGAGATGGCGGCTGCTGCTGAGTGAGGGACTGCAAAGGCCCAGAGCCCGGGCGGGAGGACCCGACGGGCTTGCGTGCCAGTGGGAACGCGGCCGGGTACAGAGGGCCGGGCAGGGCCTGAGGGGTGGGAGCACGGCTCCCCTGAGGAACAGAGACGGGCGGGCCGTGCGGGTGTGGGATGTGTGTGGTTGTGGTGGGTGTGACGTGCGTGGTGGGAGATGTGGCTTTCGGGCCGCGAGTTTCGCCTGTGTGTGCTTGCGACGATTGGGCTCTGTTTGGTTGTGTGGTTAGGCGGGGCGTGCATAGTTGTGTTTGGTTATGCGGCTGAGGGTGGGTGGGCGGTTGTCTCCCGAGTGCTTGTGTTTGGTTCCTTGGTTGTGTGAGCTTGAGGCGTTTGGGTCCCAGTTTGTGTGGAGTTCTTTGTAGTGTTTGGTGTGGCGTCTGTGCGATGTGTGAAGTTGTCATGCCTGCTCTGTAGGCTCGGGTCTTTCATGTTGTGTGTGGTTATGCGACGTATACATAATCGTGTTGAATTATGTGGCGGGTGTTGTGTGCGGTCGAGGCGGTGATGAGTGCGACTGTGGGCTGTGTAGTGTATGCGGCATGTAGCCGGGTAGCATTCATGCTGGGTGTGTAATTTCAGGATATGTAGGTTTTATGTTTATTTTTAACGTGGTGTAGGGTGTGAGGGGCTTGCATATGTTATGGTTGTGGGGTCTGGCTTGGTGGTTTGTAGTACATTTCTTTGGTTTGTGTTGTGTTCGGTGATGTGATTTTAGAGTTCGTTCACGCATTCATTCATTCTTGAGGCTTTATTGCGTTTCTTCATGGGGATAAGGTGGTGGGAAAAACGCACATGGGCTCTGCCCTTACAGAACTTAGAGTCTTATGTACTTAGTTATTTTATGTATTTGTGATTATAAATTGATATAAGTGCCCTGAAGGAAGTGCAGGAGCTGTTCCATGGTAGAATGCCTCAATAAGGGGCATTTCCTTGAGGAAGTGAGGTTGGGTTGAGATGTGAAGGGCGTGCGTGTATGTGTGTGTGTGTGTGTGTAGTGTGTGTGTTTGATTTGTGGTTGTTAGGGTGAATGCATGGGAAGGAAGGGAGCTTTCAGAGTCAGGGCATCTGATGAACCACTAGCTGGGGTGGGAACTGGAGCTACTATTTCAGTGACTGGAAAAGGGACTGAGATCTGTGTGTATATAGTCATGGGGTTTCTTAGAGGAAAAAAAACAGGGTCCCGGTGTTTCATTTGTTTATTTTCTGGGTCACAGCTACCCTTCAGTTTTGAGGACCAGGCATTCCCTCCTCACAGGCCCTCTCATCAGCTCCATCCAAAGCTGAGGGTCATGTATTTCCTCTTACTCTTTCCTGTAGTTTGTGACCTCAGGATTTTGCGGAGAAATTTCTCCACTTTTGTGGAATGGTTTTGTCTGGATTCTCCCTGACTGGGAGTTTTTCTGAGGTGACATTGGAAGTGACTTTGCCATGGCCCAATAAAAGTGAAAATGTAACTTAATTAAGCCCTGAATTGTTTAAGCACCAAATCCTTTTGTTTTTGAAGCAGTGAGAACATTAGGCTTGCTGTTCAACTGTCATTTATTGGCTTATAAAATCTAGTAAACTCATTGTAGAGAAAATACTCTACAAATATAAAGCAAAAAGTAGATTTTTCTTTTTACCACTGGGTTTCTAATGCTCCTCCTTAGACTAAGGTTGGGATTTTTGTTTGGTTGGTGTTGGTTTTACTTTTGTTTTTTTTTTTTTTAGGGCAGACACTATTTCTTTTTCTATTTGCATTTTTGACATATGTGTAAGAGCTCAGTATATGTGGTTGGCTAAATGACCAGGGTGAAGAGTCAAAAATTTCTGTATGTTGGTAAGTACTTCAGACATTTCCCCAGCGGCTAAAATGGCATACAAATTATGAAGTTGGACCAGTTGGAGTGAATGTTAGAGAACTGCCTTGGTATTGTTTGCTTTTGAAGTTGAATTTTCTTATCTTCAGGAATCTGTGCTCCCTACTTCATTGAGTTGCCATTGTCCAGTGATGTTCTCAAATCTTTAAAGGTTTTGTGTTTTGGTGTAAGGATTTGAGAAAGCAGTTTTGTGTTTTCAAACTTGTACTGAACACACATTAAGAAATCTTGTTGAACTGTGAAAAGAACAAAGAAAACTCTCAATTGCTGCTAATTAGCCTGAATGGGCTTTTTTTTTCTTCTCCCTCTCCTCCCCCCTCTTTCCTGTTTCAGAGCTTCTCCTACTCCAAAGAGGAAACCTCATCCAGGGCCATGATACCACTTCTCCATCATCTGTGTGCTGCTTGGTTAAGCTAATGCTGTGAGAGCCCTGGTCCCTTGTGGAGGAATCAAGCTGACTGTTGGCATGAGGCCCCTGTCTTGCAGGGGTTGAAAGGGACACTGCTATGGCTTCTCTGGATGACCCTGGGGAAGTGAGGGAGGGCTTCCTTTGCCCTTTGTGCCTGAAGAACCTGCAGTCTTTCTATCAGCTTCAGTCACATTATGAGGAAGAGCACTCTGGGGAAGACCGTGATGTCAAAGGGCAAATTAAAAGTAAGAGGCAAGAATTTTTTGCCTACCCTATTCTGTCAGTGGGAGCGTTAACTCATGGGATGGTTTCATTAACTTCTATGATGCCACCAGAACATCGGTGATAAACAATAGAAAATTAATAATAATAGCAGTGAACATATATGAACATGTATCTTATGCTTACCATGTGCCAGGCATTGTTCAAAGTCTTCCCATGATTGAACTTCATTTAATTCTCACAATAACTATTGGACTGTGAGACCCACTTTACTAATGAGGGTACTAGTCACAGAGAAATTAGATAAGTTGCCTGAAATCACATAGTGAGGCAGGGCCTGGCTTTGAACTTAGTAAATATAAGTCTTATGCTTTGCTGTCTCTTGCTACACTGAATTATCTAATTGCCAGCCTGTAAGAATTTGGAGTGGAACTCCTTTCCTTTTTCTCTGAAAGTGGAGGCACATTGTACACCCATTTCCCTGTCACAAATTCAAGCCTTCTGCCATTCTTCCTTCTTCACTTATCCCTTGTCCTCTACAGGCCAGAAAAAGGAAGGTCATAGTTGAAAAGCAAGGAGAAACAACCCAAAAAGTTAAACATGGTTTTTGAGCTTCCCAGGCCTCAGGTCATAGAGAGTTGCAGAAAGATTTTTTCAAAGCAATTTTAACTATACATAGTGTTCATTTCCGGTCCTCCTAAATATGATGCCACTACTCTGGAACTCACTTTCACCTGCTTCTCCCAACTGGCAGCATTTCTGAAGGCAGTGAGATTAAAAAGGTCTGGATGTGTATTCACAATTCTGTGTTGGATGAGAGAGAAGGGGAGGATCGTGTATTTCTAAGTGGAATTTGGCCTCCACACATGTGAGTCACATGCCCCCTGTAATCATATAGTCCCACTCCATGTCTCACTTTTCAGTTCAGAAAAAATTGTTGAAATCATTAACATTTATAACCTCTGTCCAGAAACATGACAAAGTCAAATATTTTCAAAATCCTGAGGGCTGTGATAAATGAGGCTGGAGGAGAGCTGTAACTATTAGAAAGCCTCCCCAAAAATGTACATTTTATAGTTTTCAGAGTTCTCGCATAAATATTATTTCTTTTGATTCTCATAGCAACTCTGCAAGAAAGTGGTTGGTTTCATTCTGCAGAGAAAAAGTGAAGCTCAGAGATGTTGAGTGACTTATCCAAGGTCGCATAGGAATTGACAGAACTAGGCCTTGACCCCAGGTCTTCTGTCACCTCTGAGTCTAGTGCTGCTCTTTCCACTTGGTATCACTGATGATACCAGACCCTGTGTTGCAATCACAGTTTGTCCTGCAGCTAGAATGCAAACAAACTGATCGTCTAGGTTTTCTTGGACAGTTGAAGGGCCGCCGTGATTTTTAATGAGCGTCTAGCCTGAGTGTCAGCTGAACTGAGTCATATACTGTGATGTCACTAAGACTTTGATGCTAGTGGCTACAGAGGTTAGACAATGTCTTCAGCTTCCTGTGGTGACCTATTTATTAGAGGAAAAATGTTTAAGGTTACTTAGGGAATAATAGATGTGGGAATCCACTTAAAGAATAATAGAATAGAAATTTTACGAGTTGTGAAAAACACTTGAAAGAATTCTCTTGTGTTTTTCTAGAAAGAACTAAGAAATTGAGAACGAAGAAAGAACTAAGAAATTGAGTTAAGCATTCCTTTAGTCTCATGATCATTTGTTTAGTCAGGAAGGAAGTCTTGCTTTTGTGGGAGTTTTCTGTGATTTAGAATCAGGAAAGTTTTAAAGATTGACATCAAAGATTTTTGAAAAGTCCTTCAAAAAGCAGGTCATGTCTTTATTTGGTCTTTTGGTTCTTAGAAATTTTATGACATTGCTGGTTTTGTCAAGTGAAATGTTAAAACCAAAAGAACAAACCTTGGTATCAGGTTTTGGAGGTAGTTTAAGAAAGAAAATATAAATTTGTCATTAGTAGAAGTTGATCAGTGAGTTTGGGCCCCAGCCCTGGTTCAGCTTCAGTTTAGCACTTGTACAGTAAGTGTAAGAAAAGGTGGTTGAAACTTAATCGTGGCTTTTGCTTTGTGTTTTTGTTGTTATTACTTTTTTTTTCTGCTTTGTGGTTTTAAAAACATATGGGATTGTTCTTAATTGACCCCCTCTTGAAGTGCTACACCTGGGAAGGTTGCCAGAGTGTTCTTCTGTCCTCCTAAAGTGGTTAAATGGCATGGACTGCCTGTTTAACCCGACACAGTTTAGTCTTGTTTGCAAAAATGAATTAGTGAATGCCAACTCCAGTTCCTGTTTGCTAACCCTTTGTTTACATCAGGCAGTTTTCTCTCCCATGTTGTTAAGAGAGATTACTTGAATGCATTTTAGACGGTGTCCTTTAGTTCTGGTGGACCTTATTTTTTCCAGTGGGAGAAAGCCATCTCAGAGTAGCCACTAGCTTGACTGTCTAACTGAGACATATCTATGAGTATAACAGTTCCCCCTCTGCCTGCCAGCCCCTCCATATCTGCATTTCCCTAGGTTTTTGTAAAGCTATGGTAGTGTTTTTAATGTTATTCAGGTGACAGAGCACTTAAAAATTGCGGGAACTCCATGAAGTATTGATCTATTAAATCTAGAAGAATTGTATTTTGTATTAAATCTGATATTTTTGGGGCACCTGGGTGGCTCAGTCGTTAAGCGCCTGCCTTCAGCTCAGGTGATGATCTCAGGGTCCTGGAATTGAGTCCTGCATCGGGCTCCCTGCTCAGTGGGGAGTCTGCTTCTCCCTTTCCCTCTGTTGCTCCCCCTGCTTGTGCTCACTCTCTGTCAAATAAATAAATAAAATCTTTAAAAAAATAAATAAAAAGAAATCTCATATTTTCTACTAGATTCTAGGGGCAGAAAGGGATAATTACCCAAAATTTAAGAACCTTGATGAGAGCAACATAGGATCAAGAATTTTTTCCCACACAAGTTGACTGCTGTCCCTTTTTAACAAACAGCAGGTCCTCTCTCCTCAGTACAGGGAACAAAACCCTGTTCTGCAGACGCTTAGTTTTTGAATCATGCTGGCTTGGAAGAACTGGGGTTCTCAGTTTCAAACAGATGAGGTATCCACTTGTAGCCCTGTTGCCCTATAAGCTCTGTGATCTGGGGTGCGGCAAGTTTCCCCCCTCTTTTTATGTCATGTCCTCATTTATAAGTATGGATACCACCTGCTTCATAATATTGTGAGCATTCATTGTACTGATTTTTTTTAAAGCACTTTGTTTTGTGCCTGGTACATGCAAAGAATCAATCCAGGAAGCATTCATTTTCTCTTCTTACCAAGTCTGGTTCCCTTTGTGTTATGTTGTAGGTGTTATACCTGTTTCTTGAAGCTTTTTGTCAATATCCTCACACATGCATTTAGTAAGTGAGTAGGGGAAGAAGAACTCTATGTACAGCTAAGCATTATGGGGAACACTAGCCCAGGGATGTTGGTTTCGTTGAATCCCATCCTGGAAGTAAACAAAAAGGGTTTGCTCATGAGTCCATAGAGTACATAAATTAATACTATAGAATTTAATTTTTTTTAAAGGTTTTATTTATTTATTTGACAGAGAGAGACACAGTGAGAGAGGGAACACAAGCAGGGGGAGCGGGAGAGGGAGAAGCAGGCCTCCTGCTGAGCAGGGAGCCCGATGCGGGGCTTGATCCCAGGACCCTGGGATCATGACCTGAGCAGAAGGCAGACGCTTAACGACTGAGCCACCCAGGCGCCCCTGTAGAATTTAATTTTTAAAAAACTTTATTTTAATTAAGATATAGTTTACACATAAGTTTTTATGTGTACAATTTAGTGAGTTTTGAAAAATGTATATACCCATGTAACCACCTCCCCAGTTAAGGTCTAGAAAAATACATTTCCATTGCCTTGGCCCCCTCATTGAATTTGATTTTATACTTTAATTGGGTTCTTAAATTTGGCAATGAATAGTAATTTAGCTGTATATTGGCTATTATAAACCAACTTACTGCTAATATGAGTGAATGAATGCTCTGTGGTATTTGTAATACAGTGGTTGTGGACTCATTATTACAATTTATTTGGGATCCAAAATTTTTTAAATAAAGCATAGTCATTTTATCAGCTCTTGTGTTTTGAGATTTCCTTTGACTTTTTACTAGATGTTTATGGATCGATTTATGGTATTTGTTTCATTTTTTAAGGTCTTGTCCAGAAGGCTAAGAAAGCCAAGAACAGGCTGTTGAAACGAGAAGATGACCGAGCAGAATCAGGGACACAAGGATATGAGTCTTTCAGTTATGGAGGGGTCGACCCTTACATGTGGGAACCCCAGGAACTAGGTAAGAAGTTCTGTTCATTCATTCAGCAAATGTTTGAACATCTATATGTACGTGGTGATGTTTTAAGAGTTAGCTGAGAAAAAAAAGCGGGGGTGGGGCACCTGGATGGCTTAGTCAGTTAAGTGTCCAACTCTTGGTTTCGGCTCAAGTCATGATCTCATACAGGCTCTGTGTCCAGGCTCTGTGCTCAGCGGGAGTTTGCTTGAAGATCCTCTCCCTCTGGCCCTCCCCCTAATCGCATGCTCAATCTGTCTCTCTAAAATAAATAAATAAACCTTTAAAAAGGAAAAAGTCAGCTGAGGAGACATCAGTAAACCAGAACGGTCTAAGCTTCTTATGGACCTTATGTCCCAGAGTGGAGCAAAAATGGATCAGAATGAACTGAGCATCTGCTTTGTGTTAGGCACTGCATTAAATGCTTCACACGTGTACTCATGTAATCCTCACTGCACTGGACGGGGGCCTGCCCAGAGTCAAACAGCTAAGGAAGTAGAGAACTGAGGTAGGAATCCAGGTGTTTGACATCAGCCCAGGCAGAGACTCCATTGACTGGGCTGTCTTCTCATGGAGGATGTTACCTCCCTAGCAAGAGGCACTCATTGACTTATTTGTGCAACTGAATTTTCTGAAACACATAATTATGGTACCATCTACTGACTTTCAAAATAATCATCTTGGGGCGCCTGGGTGGCTCAGTCGGTTAAGCATCTGCCCTCGGCTCAGGTCATGATCTCAGGGTCCTGGGATCGAGTCCCACGTTGGGCTCTCGGCTCAGCAGGGAGTCTGCTTCTCCCTCTCGCTCTCCCTCTGTGCTTCACCTCTCTCTCTCTCTCTCAAATAAATCAATAAAATCTTTTTTTAAAAAAAAACATCTTTGTGAGGTGATGAAAATGTTCTAAGATTTATTTTGGTGATGGTTGTACAACTCTGAATATGCTAAAAACCATGGAATTTGTATGCTTTAAATGGTGGATTGTATGTCTGTGAATAACATCTCAACAGAGCTGTTACCAAAAATGCCACATGATGTTGAACTAGCTAATTTTACATGTCCTTTAACTGTTGTATGATAACAAAACTTAATATATTTTCTGTCCATACAATGGATAAATAATGATTTCCTCCTAAGGCTTTATTATACTTTCATATTCATTATCTTTTGCATCTTTCACAAAAGCTTCATGAGGTGGAATAGGTCGTGATGGCTCATTCCCATTTACAGATGAGGAAACAGGCTCTAAGGAGGGAATTGATATTTACCCAGAGTCATCTACCATATTCTTCTTATAGGGCCACAATGGAATGTGTCTTTTTGAATGAGGAGAATCTTAGAACTGCACTGTCTGATAGGATAGCCACTAACTATATGTGGCTATTTAAATTTAAATAAGTTAAAATTAAATAAAAGTAATTTCCTCAATGATACACTAGCCATATTTCAAGTGCTCAGTCTACACCCGTGGCTAGTGGCTACCATATTGGAGAGTGGAAACATTTTCATCATGGTAGGAGAAAATGGCTTTAAAAATAACACTATAGGAATGCCTGGGTGGCTCAGTTGGTTAAGCGTCTGCCTTCAGCTCAGGTCATGATCCCAGGGCCCTGGGATGGAGTCCTGCATCAGGCTCCTTGCTCAGCGGGGAGCCTCTTCTCCCTCTGCCTGCTGCTTCCCCTGCTGTGCTCTCTCTGTCTGACAAATAAATAAATAAAATATTAAAAAAAAAATAACACTGTATATGGGGTGCCTGGGTGGCTTAGTCGGTTAAGCATCTGCCTTTGATTCAGGTCATGATTGGCTCAGGTCATGATCTTGGGGTCGTGCGATCAAGCCCTGCATCAGGCTCTCTGCTCAGCAAGGAGTCTGCTTCTCCCTCTTCTTTTCCCTCTGTGTGCTCTCTCTCTAATCAGTCAATCAATCTTTAAAAAATAAATAAAAAATAAAAATAACATAATGTAACATTGTTAATTACACTTTAGTAAAAAAATAAAATAAAATAAAATTTAAGAAATTTTCAAATCAGGGGCTCCTGGCTAGTTCAGTGGAAAGAGTGTGCGACTCGTGATCTCAGGATTGTGAGTTTGAGCCCTGTGTTGGGTATAGAGATTACTTAAAATTAAAAAAATTAAAATTTTCAAATCAATATGTTGTACACCTGAAACTAATAAAACGTGATAGTATACATACAGTAATGAGTTACATATGAAAGTCAATTTGAAACATGAAGGAGAAATTTCAGGCATGTGAATTCTTATTAGCTTTTTGATAGCCTGTTTCATGATTGCCAGTGTTAAATTATCAGAGCAATTTTCTGATTAACTTGCCGGTTTCAACAACTGGAGGAAGTCACAGTTGTGGAAGGTCAAGTGAATGGCAAATTTTAAAAGTTAAGATCTGTGGTCACGCCCGGGTGCCTGGGTGGCTCAGTCGGTTAAGTGTCTGCCTTTGGTTCAGGTCATGATCCCGGCATCCTGGGATCGAGCCCCATGTTGGGCTCTCTGCTCAGCAGGGAGTCTGCTTCTCCCTCTGCCTGCCGCTCTGTTTGTGCTCTCGCACTTGCTCTTTCTCTCCCTCTCTCTGTCAAATAAATAAATAGATAAATAAAATCTTAAAAAAAGAGATCTATGGTCACGCCTAAGAATTTGAAACTAAAATTTAATTAGATGTTAGAGAGTATCGTTAGGGGAGAAAAGAGCAAGGATGGTGCAGGGTATAGTATGTGAGAAGCTCCAGGTGGGGCACAACTTATAAGTGAATAGGCCATGGTTGGGAAGAGGAAGTGGACTGTGTGCTGGGGGTGAGGGCAGCTGGGGTGCGTTGGTGCTTTGGAAGAGGGGATATTTCAGATATGCTGAAACAACAAGCTACCATTTGGTTCCATTTGTGTGAGAAGGTTTGTCCTTGGATCTTTGCTGCTGGACTGATCAAGGAATCAGTTTAACTAGCTCTTCCAGTGACATCCGTTAGCATTAACATTTTGGGGGCTTTTTGAGAAGGACTGTTCTTATTCTGATGAAAAACGATAGTGTACCAACTTGGGAAAGCACAGGAAAGTATGAGAGATTTTTAAAAATCTCCCATGTTACTGTCCTTTTTAACAAAAATTCATGTGCCAGACAGTGTTCTAAGGAGTTCATAAATTTTAACTTTTTAATGCTCCTAACAACCTTGTAGAGTAGGTACTACTGTTATCCCCATTTTGTAGAGGAGTACTCCCAAGTTACACAGACACTAAGGAGCTTGTTCAAGGTCACACAGTGTGCGGCAGAATTGAGGTTTGAGCACAGGCAGGCTCCAGTCCAGGCTCTCCTCCACCATACTCTGAGGTCTCGTATTGCTCTTTATGGCCTCCACGGTAACTGTGGTTAACATTTTAGCAAATTTGTTTCCATTTGCTTGTCTTAGAATTTTTAGCAAGACTCTAAACTCGCTGAATTTCTACTTGTGTTTAAAACTCATTGAAGGGGCGCCTGGGTGGCTCAGTTGGTTGGGTGTCTCTCTTCGGATCGAGTCATGATTTTGGGGGTCCTGGGATCAAGCCCCATGTCGGGCTTCCTGCTTGGTGGGGAGCCTGCTTCTTCCTCTCTCCCCACTTGTGCTCTCTCTCACTATCTCTGTCTCTCTCTCTCTCAAATAAATGAAATCTTAAAAAAAATAAAAATAAATAAAATTCATTGAGGATGGGGCACCTGGGTGGCTCAGTCGGTTAAGCGTCCAACTCTTGTTTTCGGCTCAGGTGATGATCTCAGGGTCCTGGGATCGAGCCCTGTGTTGGGCTCGTGCTCAGCGCAGAGTCTGCTTGGGATTCTGTCTCCCTCTCCTTCTGTTCCTCCCCCACACTCGCGCTCTGTCTCTTTCTCAAACAAATAAATAAATACAATCTTTTTTTTTTTTTTTTAAGATTTTACTTATTCATTTGACAGAGAGAGAGATAGCAAGAGCAGGAACATAAGCGGGGGGAGTGGGAGAGGGAGAAGCAGGCTTCCCGCTGAGCAGGGAGCCTGATGCGGGGCTCGATCCCAGGACCCTGGGATCATGACCTGAGCCGAAGGCAGACGCTTAACGACTGAGCCACCCAGGCGCCCCAATAAATACAATCTTAAAACAATACAAGGTCATCTGTAAAAAAAAATAAATAAAATTCATTGAAGATAAGCAACGAGGGAGAGGGGCTCTCTCAGAGAAACAACATGTCATTCATCTCCCCATTTCCTGTCCTAGGCGCTGTGAGAAGCCATCTTTCTGACTTCAAAAAACACCGAGCTGCCAGAATTGACCACTATGTTGTTGAAGTCAATAAATTAATAATCAGGTTAGAGAAGGTAAATTTTGTTGTTTTAAAACATTTTCTTTTCTGCAAGTATAAATTTTCTGGGAGAGAAAAAATTAGATTTCTGCAGTGTGTATTAGGTATGTTGTATGTATTGGATGCTGGCAGAGAAACGCCCCACCTCGAGCTCACCTAAGAGGCGCAGAGGACATGGTAGATAGTTCTAGCCTGGGCTGGTTTTACTGTAGGAGATGGCCCAGGTTGACAGACATGCCTCATATCCAGCTTTCCTTTTCCTTCCTCTGAAGCCCACTTGGCTGCTGGAAAACCTTTCTACCTTCAAATTATTTCCTCTTTTGGGTTTCCGAAGTACAGTCATGCAGTGGGACATAGTGTGTGATACTTGATAACAAACAGAAGCTTGGGACAAGGTCTGTGAGGAGTACTCATCCAGGGCCAGCATTCAGTGTGGGAATATCTGGACTGGGCCTTCTTGTCCTGTGGTACCAGAGTGTGTCTTCACACCCACAATCATTCTGTTCTACTTTGACCCTAGAAATGCTTGTTGTGTATAACCTGGATTTTATGGTGGGCATGGTAGCAACTGCAGGTATAGTTCTTGATGTGTACTTTGTAGGGCAGAAATATGTGCCCGGTTTCATTGTCTAGGAGGACCATGGAGAATCAGGAATTCCCCATTGCTTTCAGTAGCCACACCCACCACATCTGGGCTACCTCTGGTTATTGCATAAATGGAGAACTGACGAGATTGGAATCAGGTCATGGGGAAGGGAGCTGCCTTCTAGATGCAAGCTAATACTCTGTCTAGTGTGAAGTTGCTTTTGTGACTTTGTGGGGTTGGGGATGACAGATGATACTTGAGAAGTGAAGATGTGTGAATTCCTGCTTGATGCCTCTTGCCTGTGGAGAGTATGTACATCACCTGTTTAATTCCATTTGGCACCGTCTTCTCCTTGTCAGCTCACTGCATTTGACAGAACGAATACCGAATCTGCTAAGATACGAGGTAACTCTAGAATTTTGCTCACATTCATTCTATTTATCTTTCTCCCTGACCAAACCTCTTTTTAAAATGGCTGGCTAGCTTTGGGGCGCCTGGGTGGCTCAGTCATTAAGTGTCTTCCTTCGGCTCAGGTTATGATCCCGGGGTCCTGGGATCGAGCCCCGCATCGGGCTCCCTGCTCTGAGGGAAGCCTGCTTCTCCCTCTCCCCCTGCTTGTGTTCCCTCTCTCGCTGTGTCTCTCTCTGTCAAATAAATAAATAAAATCTTTAAATAAAATAAAATAGAATGGCTAGCTTTTCTGTTTGTTTGATTTTTGTTTTGTTCTTCCCAAAGCAATAGAAAAGTCTGTGGTGCCTTGGGTCAACGACCAAGATGTCCCTTTCTGTCCGGACTGTGGGAATAAGTTCAGCATCCGTAACCGCCGCCACCACTGCCGCCTCTGCGGGTCTATTATGTGCAAGAAGTGTATGGAGCTCATCAGCCTCCCTTTTGCAAGTAGGTAATGTGGAGGCGGGGCCCTAGGCCCTGTTCTTCTTGTGACTGGCTTGTTTGCTGATCACTAGTGGGTGATTTTTTGAACGTTTTTGTTTAAGTGAATGTCCCATGGGATCTTCATCCATTCGTTTATTGATTCCATGAAGCCTGCTATAGGCTAGGCACGACGCTAGCTAGGGTCCAGGGATACAGTGGTGGGTAGCAAGGGCTGGCAAACTTTTTCTGTAAAAGATCAGATAGTAAATAGTTTAAGCTTTGTGGGCTACAGATGATCTCTGTGACATTTCTTCTTCTTTTTTTAAAGATTTTATTTATTTATTTGACAGAGAGAGAGACAGCGAGAGAGGGAACACAAGCAGGGGGAGTGGGAGAGGGGGAAGCAGGCTTCCCGCTGAGCAGGGAGCCTGATGTGGGGCTCGATCCCAGGACCCTGAGATCATGACCTGAGCCGAAGGCAGATACTTAACGAGTGAGCCAACCAGGCGCCCCTCTTCTTCTTTTTTTAAACAACAAAGGTTGTTTAAAACCTTTTTTAAAAAGTTTTAAAAAGGTTTTTAAAAAACCTTTTTAAAACCATATTTAGCTCAAGGGCCATACAAAAGCAGGCTGGACTTGGTTTACAGGTCATGTTTGCCCACCTATGGTTTATAAGGCATTGTCCATTCTGCAAAGGGTCTAGTGTCTAGCAGAGGATACAGACTTACAAATAATTGCTTTATAAAGAGATAAGTATTAGGAGAGAAGTTGCATCAGACACCCAGGAGAGCTGACCAAATCGTTGTCAGCTCTGCTTGGAAGTGGCAGCTGAGGCTTTGAGAGGAGATTATAAGAAGAGTTCTTTATTTTTATTTTTTTTAAAGATTTTATTTATTTATTTGACAGAGAGAGACACAGTGAGAGAGGGAATACAAGCAGGGGGAATGGGAGAGGGAGAAGCAGGCTTCCCGTGGAGCAGGGAGCCCGACGCGGGGCTCGATCCCAGGACCCTGGGATCATGACCCGAGCCGAAGGCAGACGCCTAATGACTGAGCCACCCAGGCGCCCCAGAAAGGTTCTTTAAAAATGAGCAGGAGGCTAGTCCTTTCCTTTGAGATAAAAGTCACAGTTTATTGTCATATAGAACAGACTGTAATATCATAATATGAGAAACATTGAGTGCTGGGGGGATCAAGAGCATGGATGCTCAGGTTTGGGAGGTGATGTTTGAGAAGAGCCTTAAAAGATAGCAAGGATTGCAAAGAGGTAGGGCAGGAGGGATCCTGGGTAGAGTGCAGAGCAGGAGCAAAGTCGTGGAAGGGCCCTGGGGGAAGGTTAGTAAATGAGCAAATAGAATAGTTGGGGGAGTATAGAGGACACGTTTGAGAATTATGGGGATGGTGGCTACAATGTTAGGTGGAACCAGAGGGTGTAGAACTTTGAGTCTCAACTGGTTAAAAGTTGCTAAAGATGATCTCTTGGGCTTTGGGCCAATTCTGGGACATTTGAGGTGGTTTTGCAACCCTGGGGAGTTCTGCTGACTCTGCATGTGCTGTTGGCTATGGAGCATCTGGACAATGTGGGACAGAAGCAGATGCTTCCTCTGTCCCGTTCTGACATCCGGCAGGCACACATTACCTTGATACCTTCCCTTTCTCCCTGAAACTGACTTTCTGTTTCACCTGAGACTTCATAAGCTATGCTTTTGAGACACTATTCACCTTTCTTATCTTGTGCTAATTAACTAACATTTACTGGGCAGGTGCTATTGGGTAGCCCTGTTGGATATATTGGGGTACAAGTATGAATAAGACAGTTCCTACCCTCCCAGATTCATAGAGCAGCTCTGGGTATACATAGAACTGTCATACAGGGAGAAAAGAGGAAAGTGCTCCAAGAGGGATGACATGGTAGGACCTGATAGGAAGGGCATATTGTTTTTGCCTCAAGGAATAGAGTAGGGCTTCCAGAAGGATGTACCATTTGAGCTGAGCTTTGGAAGGGGTAGGAGTCAGATATTTGGGAGTGGGGAAGTCTGTCAGGACAGTCTGGGGAGAATGTGGATTGTGTTGGGTCAGGTTAGGAATGGGCTTCAGAGCCTCAAAGAGAGACCTTCCTAGGCTGTCTGGCTTTTTCCTGGCTGGCATTGGGAGTCCCTCCCACCACAGAGCCTGACCCCAGGAAGGCAAAGGTGTGGTGCTTCTTGCCCATAGACAGAGCCTGCATCAGCACCTGTGGCCTCCCCTCTCTTGTGAGCGGTGGGGTGATGGGATGCTGCGGGCTCATTGCCACCTGTCCTGTGTTGTGCTTTACAGACAAGCTCACCAGTGCCAGCAAAGATTCCCTGAGCACCCACACCAGCCCCAGCCAGTCACCCAACAGTGTCCATGGCTCCCGCCGGGGCAGTATCAGCAGCGTGAGCAGTGTAAGCTCCGTCCTGGATGAAAAGGATGACGACCGGATCCGCTGCTGTACACACTGCAAGGACACGCTGCTCAAGAGAGAGCAGCAGATTGATGAGAAGGAGCACACCCCCGACATTGTAAAGCTCTATGAGGTGACTCACCGGGTGTGGTCCTGGGTCTGATTTGAGATGCAGATTTGGCTGTTACATGTTATGTGCATGCCTGCATATTTTGGAGAATGCTTTGGGAAGTTGTTCCTTTGAATCATTTTTACTTTCTGCTAAAGGGCCCTGGTATGGTTTCCTAGCTAGGGCCCTGGGTGATTCACAGAGTCATCCTGGGTGTGTTGCAACAACCTTGTTCCCTCACCCCTCCTTGCCCACTTGAAAGCAGGAGGTTGGAGACTTTGGTGGCCCAGGGGCAAGAGGAGGAAGGATGGTTGCCATTCGGTGTGGACAGGATTTGCATATGAGGGGTAGTGGAGCTGGATCAGGTATGAACAGTGGGCCAGAAGAGTCCTGGGAAATTCACTTGGGAGCTTCAGGCTTTACAGGTTTGAGTGACTGCCCATGGGCATAGAGCTTCCCTTTTAAGTCCATTCAAATGCCTCAGCTGTCATTACCACCAGCAATCCCAAAACACATTCAGTAGATGCATACTTTGAGAGGAACATAGGGTCGTGCAAAAACAGGGGATTCAGAGTCAGACGGGGAGTGAGTCTACCTCACTCCCAATGGCTGAGGGGACCTGCAGGCTGAGAAGGATTAGCCAGCTGGAGGTTTCATAGGCAGGTGATGGGAGATGGGAAGGGGGAGATCAGCCTGGTGGAGGTAGCAGCTCATGTAGAACCCTGAGCAGAGGAGCGCCTGGGCCTTCCTCCACTTACAGTGGGGCCACGTCCTGATAAAGCCATCCTGAGTTGAAAATATCGCAAGTCGAAATTGCCTTTAATACACCAAACATACCAAACATCATAGTGTGGCAGCCTGGCCTACACTAACCGTGCTGGGAACAGTGACGTTAGCGTGCAGTTGGACAGAAGCCTCTAACACAAATCTGTTTGACAACAAAGTGCTGAGTGGATCGTGTAACTTACTGGATACCGTGCTGAAAGTGAAAAGCAGAAGGCTGAGTGAGTACAGGATGGTCGTAAGGGTATCGGCGGCTGACCCTGTGATCACGCGGTTGGCCTGGAGCTGCGGCAGCTGCCACCGCCCGGCGTCACGGGAAGGTGTCCTACTGCATGTCGCCAGTCTGGGCAAAGATCCACACTCAAAGCTCCAAGTTCCGTTCCTACTGAATGAGTATCCCTTTCACACCATTGTAAAGTTGAAAAATCATGAAGTCTAACCATTGTAAGTCTGGGACCATCTGTATATTTGTCTGCTGATCACTGAATGGTCACTGTTAGCAGGTCTGTGGGTCATAATGGCTGCATTTCTGGAATCACCAGAAAAATACTTAGACTACTAGAAATGGTGTTAATGAAACCCTGCCCTGAGCTGCAGATGTAGCCATTACCCATCCTATGTATGGAGTTCATGACCTGATAACTCATTTTTGTAAATGCTTTTTCCTTCCTTCATTTTTGAAGTGAGCCCTGGCAATACCATTTGCTAGTATCTTTCATCACCCGGCAGAGAGAGAATGTAGCCACCAGTTCCTTTCCTCTGCCTTGGTAAACTCCTGGCTTATGTCCTGGAAGGCCTTGCTCCCTGCAAAAACATCCTGTCAAAAGTTCTGCCCTCACTTTTTTTCCTTCCTGCAAGATTTACTGCTTGTAAAGGAGGTTTGTAAATCAGGAAATTGATAACAACAATAAGAACAAACAAAAAAACACTCTGCATATTTCCAACTGTACATTTAAAAAAAATTTTTTTTTAAGTAGGCTCCACACCCAATGTGGGGCTTGAACTCACAACCCAGAGATTGAGTCACATGCTCTACCGACTGAGCCAGCCAGGTGCCCCGGAAATTGTACATTTTAAATACATCTCTATTGATGCAGCATAACTGTCTTGTACCTTGAGAGCACCACTCACCTCTTTTGTTTTGTTCTTAGAAATTACGACTTTGCATGGAGAAAGTTGACCAAAAAGCTCCCGAATACATCAGGATGGCAGCATCATTAAAGTAAGCTATTCCTCAGTTTTTCTAATTCAGTGACGATTGTTTGCGGGCACTTTAGCGCAGCTCCTCAGTAGCTGAAAATGAAAATCTTAATTCTGGCTGCTTTTCTTCTGTGACCAACTGTGGAGAATCTTTGTCATGTCTGTATTTCTGTGTGGCACGTGTTACAGTCCTCTGGTAGCCATGTTCAAGGGGCCCCAGTTCTGATGGAGCAGGTTAGGGAAGGGCCTCTGACCGCTGCCGAGTGTGGTATCTGGAGGTGAGCAAGGACAGTGTGCCTCGGGTGCCTGCCTCGGGGCGGGAGAGGGGGGCTGCTGCTTCAGGCTTAGAGCAGGCATTTCCTTTAGAACAGGGGTTGGCACACCTCAGCCCATGGGCCAAATCTAACCTGCCATCTGTTTCTTTTTTTAACTAAAATATAACTTACACACCAAAAAAATTAATAATTTACACACCCTTTTAATGTGTACAGGTCAGTGGTTCTTCACAGAGTCATACAACCGTCATTGCTGTCTTAATTCCATTTTTATCATCCAGAGAAACCCCACCCCCATTACTAGTCATTGCGTATTTCCCCTCTCCCTGGCGACCACTGGTCTGCTTTCTGTCTATGGATTCGCCTCTTTGGGACATTTCGTATAAATACATGATCCTTTGTGTCTGGCTTCTTTCACATAGTGTAGTGTTTTCAAGATTCACCCTTGTGGCGGCACGTGTTAGCGTTCCATTCCACTCGTGCAAATGCATTGTATGGATAGACCACATTTTGTGTACCCATTAGTCCGTTGATGAACATTTGGGTTTTTCCACTTCTGGCTATTATGAATAATGCTTCAGTGAATATTCCTGTGTAAGTTTTTTTGTGGACATATAATTTTATTTCTTTTGGGTTTATACCTAGGTGTGGAGTCGCTGGGTCATATGGTAACTCTAGATTTTAAATTTTTTGAGGCACTGCCAGACTGTTTTCCAAAACGACTGCACCACTTTACATTTCCGCCAGCAATGCATGTGCGTTTCGGTTTCTCCGTATCCTTGCCAGTGCTTGTTATTGCCATTTTTTTTAATGAATAAAATTTTACTGGTGCATAGCCATGCCCATTTGTTTGATTTTATCTGCAAACTACAACTACAGCAGCAGAGTTGAATAGTTGTGACAGAGACTATCTGGCCTGCAAAGCTAAAAATATTATTATCTGGTCCTTTGCAGAAAAAATATGCTGACACTCTCTTAAGAGCATTGCTCCTTCTGCAGGTTAGTGATACGTGAGCTAGAATTTGAAGTGCTACCACTGGAATCAGATCACAGCAAGTCTTTTCCCAACCTGCAGAAAAACAGTTATGTGCTCTCTATGTGAGGATTATCGACCTTTGTCTTAAGCCTGTATTGCCCACCTGCCACCTTGGTAGTGATGCATGTGGAATTAAATGTGCCTTGTTTAGAACAAACCTGTATTTTTATTTGCCCATTTACTGTGGCAATGTGTTATATTGTCTCCACAAAACAAAGCTTGGGGCACCTGGCTGGCTCAGTCAGTAGAGCATGTGACTCTTAATCTCAGGGTCATGAGTTCAAGCCCCATGTTGGGCATGGAGCCTACTTAAAAACAAACAAAAAACACAAAGCTTGGCTTTTCCTTCATGATGGCAGTGACCACATTCTAAGTCTATCATGTGAATCTCACATGAAAAGAAAATGAACTTTTTCATTTACATGGTCCTTAAGGAGTTTCCTAACTTAGGAGTCTGTAAATGTCTGACTTACAAAATATGAACGGCTAAACCTGGTTGGTCTGTGGCAAAAACACCCCTTCTCTTGCATGTCTCCCTGCCTCTGCTCTTGCCCTGGGGCTCTTCTTCAGTTCCTGTTCCCTCCCCCAGTGTATGCCAGCCCATGGGGAGGGGAAAGAGGTGGGAAGGGAACAGACAAGAGGTAGGGAAACCATTGTAGACCACCCCCATGTCCTCCAGGCCTAGCAGCTGGGTGTCTGCAGCCCCTGGCAGCAGGCAGGATAAGGGGAGGACACCCTGTTTCTCCAGCCCTCTCAGCCGCAGCAGTCCTAGGGCCTCTCTTCCCTTATATTTGCACTTTCTATACCCCGTTCTTCCTCTTTTCATTCCAAGAGCACTGGTTCTGAAAAACAGGAGGAAAGGACACGTTTTCTTTTCTACCTGCAGTTCACTGAGCAATAATTTCAATCAATGGAGCATATAGCCTCCCTGTGAGTAGGCTGGGAGAAGCAGCGCAAGTGCTTCTGATAATCTACCTCCCCTAAATGGAGAATCCTTGGCTTGGAGCACCTGTCTCATGTTCTTTTCCTACCTGGAACTTACTGGAATCAACACCCCTCCTCCCACCTGTGCCCATTGGTCTGAAATTAGAGCAGGACTATCTTCTTCCTGGATGTCAGCAAGGAGAACTGTGTTCCTGGCAGTCTGAGCTGGCACTCAACTTTCCCTCATGACGTCGTTACCCAGGGGGCTCCTTCCCCTGAGTCTGTTGTTTTTCTTGCTTTGTGCCTCAAACGCAGCTATGGGTCACTGGGCCTCCCCATCCAGCTGGGAAACTACCATCGCTGAGCACATTTCCAGATGTCTAACTCCTACTCGCTCTCCAAAGACTGGTTCTAAAGGGCTTTAAGCACATTTTCCTCCCTCATTCATTCTGTGGGTATTTATTGAACACTAGTTATGTGCCAATACTATTTGAGGTACTGGGGATGTAGCAATGAACAGTGCAGACTGTGTCCGCTGCCCTGGAGCTTCATTACCATGGGAGCACAGCCATAACCAAGTGAACAAATCATGAGCAAGATAACTCCAGACGTGATAGGTGCTCTGTGGGGAATATGTGTGGTTGAGACTGAGACCAGGGGTGGGGGCTGGGGGGGAGGGTGCTTTCAGATTTGAGCCAACCGTGTTATTTTCCATGTGACTTGGAGATATCAAGACAAAGTGCAAGCATTCCTAATTCTGGTCTGATGTTCTTTTTGCAAACTATGCGGTTTGAGATGATGAAGCCCACATCCAATAGGATCCTCCAATTATAGCACACACCAAGATTTTTCCAGCTAGGGCTGTCTTGTAGATGGTAAACCAGGTCAGCGCAGCAGTCCTTTCTGCTTATTTAACTTAAATTGCTGCTGCCTCAGGAAGGGAGCCGAGTGGCCGTTGCTGAGGCTGCATTAACAGCTGCAAGATCTTCTGAAGTGTTTTTCTTCTCAGTGAGCACTGACGAAGCTTGGCCATGTGCTAGTTACTGAGGATAAAAACGATAAGCCATCGTCATTGCCCTTGCATTTCAGGCCTGACAGGGTGACACACTTGTAAATGAACAGTTCTAAGATCACATAATAACTGCTGTTGTTCCTCTGAGTTAAGTGGAATGAAGCCACCTCTGACCTTCCCTGCAGCCCCCTGCTCCACCCTGGGCAGTTATCCCGTCTCCTCCCTGCTTGATTTGGTGTCAAAGTGCTTTTCTCATGTAGGGAGCAATTGTTAATGAGGCCCAGGAGCATTGGCAATCGATATAATGCTGTGCTGGGTATTGCTAGGTGTTGGGGTTTCCTTGGTCAGCTTTCTCATTGTTCCTGTTCTCCCTGGGGGTAGTGTTTGAGTGAGAAAAGCCAGCTGCTGTCTCCTGGGATGTAGGGTAACCAGCTTATTTAGTAAACCACTTCATATGTCTTACTAGGTATAGTGAAATTGTTTAGGGAAAGTAAGTTGAAGTAGATTCATTTGCATTTATCTTGGTGATGAGCGTAAGAGCTAGTCCTTAAAGGCCTAGGCACAAATCTGCTCCTGTGGCGTCTGCAAATTAAAAGCAGCTTCCAGTTGATTAGCACTTAAAGGAATGAGCCCTGCATTATATACAAGAGTGTGAAATAATACCACTTGGAGAGAATTAGCTGTGTCTCCCTTTGTAAGACCCTAAACCTTTAGAGGTGAAACTTGAATCAAATATTTCCGTGATTTTTCCTTAGTGCTGGGGAGACAACCTACAGCCTGGAACATGCCAGTGACCTTCGAGTGGAAGTGCAGAAAGTGTACGAGCTCATAGATGCTTTAAGGTAAGGCCTGTTAGGTGATGTCTGACTTGCTGCCTTGAGTGGAGGAGATGCGGTTTCAGTGGGGCGGGAGGGTGGCTGTCGGGCCCGAGCTTACCCAGAGTCCTGGTGACAGAGAGTACGTGTGAGGAGCAGGCTGAGGTAGGTGCCAGCTCTGGCACTCACCACATCTCAGTAACTTGGTTAAGATTTCTAATGTTCATCATTATTAAAGAAGTAGGAACTGATTATTGACACCATCTTTGTACCAGCCATTGGTTGTATCCACATCTCATTTATTCAACCAAGTTAGCCAGGTGGTGGGGATTAATACCGTTACTTTGTAGGTGAGAAGATGCATCACAGCTAGCAAAGCGGTGGAGCCAGGATAGAAACTCAGATTCTTTCTTCAAGTCAACAGCGGCTTTTTAACCATGGACCGGCTGTTGGGGTTAAATCAGCCCTTTGAGGTATAGAAAGCATAGTTATTCAGAGGGAGAACTGAGATGAGGAGGTCTTGTCCATCCATCTGTGCAGGACTGACTATGTAATTTGTGGGACCTAGGGTAAAATGAAAAAGCAAGAATTATTAAGAATTTTAAGATGTGGGTCTTGGAGTGGCTGTGGCCTCCTGCTGCCCAGTGTTGCCCTCAGCACTGTCCACAAACCCCCTGGCCCAGTTTCAGCTTGTGTACCGGCCTGGCAAAGCCAGTTGCTTCCTGCCTTCCCCACCTCAGCCCACTCCAGGGGCCCGGGGAGTCCCTCACTGGCCCCCCAGGCCCTGCTCCCATTAAAAAAAAAAAAAAAAAGGAATTTTAAGACAGTGACACCAGAATATTAAACCAGGCACGGGTCACTCACCCATGAAGTTGGCCCTGCGTGTGTGGTCAGTTCCTCGGTGGCTGAGTGTTGGTGAGACACCCTCTGCTGTGTCAGGGGCCTTGGGTACAACCAGAGGGTAAGCAATGGGCTTTGCCTTCAAGGACATTCTGTGGAGTCTTTAACCTGCTTCCTCCACCATGGTCCTGGCACAAAAGCCCGGCAACTCAGATTTAACCCTTGTTTCTGGGGCTGGCAGCACCTGTTACATTGATGTGTTTGTTCCAATTCAGTAAGAAGATCTTAACCTTAGGCTTGAACCAGGACCCTCCACCACATCCAAACACTTTGCGGCTGCAGAGGATGATCAGATACTCAGCTACACTGTTTGTGCAGGTAAAGCCATCCTGTCTCATTTCTCAAAGAAACGTCTCATTTGCTTCCCCTGCTTTTCTGCCTCTCAGAAGGCAGACCGTGCCAATGGTTTGTTCTCTGTACATTTATTATTTTTTAAAATTGTAAATATAATTATGCCACATTTAGAGAAAAATCTGAATTACAGAAAAAAGTAAAAACTTCTTAATCCTTTGTCCCCAATACTATTACACATCATTCTGGTATATTTTCCTCCCTTTTTCATTTGCATTTGTTATATAAAGTAGTTATGATTAGTGCGTAGTTACAAATTTATGTCTTCTCTTTTTAACACTGAATTTTATATCATAAGCACTTCTTACGTAGTCTTCATTTAAATAGTTACCATTTGAATGGCTGCAGAATATGACTTTCTGTGCACCGTCCTTTATTTAATTATTCCCCTTTCATTGGGCATCTGATAGATTCCTGCTTTTTGCTAGTGTGAGTACAGCCTGACAGACATACTGATACATGCCATTTCTTCCTCAGGATAAGCTCCCGAGGAACTCTTCCTGGGCCATTGCTTGGGAGGAAACAGCTGATTGTTCATAGGCAGACTAACCCTGGGTGGTTAGAGCTGAGTTGCTTCTACCTAGAACACCCCTTGGGAGAGCCACAGTGAACCACATCTGGGCTTAATGACAGAGCGAGCTCTGTTCGGTTAGTTTTCCAACACCGTATTGCAGAGAATTAGGCCCCTCCTCCTTTTGACTAGTGTTGTATTCAGCAGTCACTCGGTGAGTGCCTACTGTGTACCAGGCAGTGTGCTAGGTGCTGCGTGTCCTGGCATGAACAAAAAGACATTCCTGTTCTCATAAAGCTTTTTTTCTGGAAGGAGATAGACAAAAAACAACTACAATATAGAATTTCTAAGATGGTGAAAAGTGCTGTGGAGAAACCTAGAGCAGGGAAGGGGTAGCGGGGGTGTGGGGCTTGGATGGAATCTTACAAACAGACTTCATTAGGCTCATTTTCTTCCTAAAAGGATTTAAATACAAAATTGTCCGTGACTCCCTACAGGAAAAGTTGCTGGGTTTGATGTCACTGCCAACCAGAGAACAGTTTGAGGAACTGAAAAAGAAAAGGAAACAGGAAATGGAGAGGAAGAGGATCCTGGAGAGACAGGCAAGTGAAAGCAGGGATGCTGGCGGCCTCTTGAGCCCAGAGGCCGCCCCAGGCTCCCAAGCGGCCCTCTTTGAGATCATGTTAAATCAGAACTCAGTGCTGTTTGGTTTGCGTCTCTCTTTTCTTTTCTGGCCTCTCCTCTGTAGACTCAGAATAGTTATTTTTCTCCCCAGGTCAGACCTATTTGCCTTTCAGAGATCCTGCTGATTTTTTCTCGTCCAGAATACCATGGAGGCTGCCAGTTCTCCCTGTAGCACAGGTTGCAGAGGACCCAGATACCAGGGAGCTCTTTGTAGAATGCTTTGGAATATGCAACACTAATCAAAATAATGTGTGCATTTAATACCGTGTGAGAGTCTAGTGTGGATGAGTGATACTAGACCTCAGAGGTTTAAGACAAGCCTACGGCCAGTGAATCTAAAATTGAGAAAATCTCATCCCTTAAGTTACTGTCATTAATTTAGTTTTTTTTTTTTTAAAGATTTTATTTATTTATTTGACAGAGAGAGATAGCGAGAGCAGGAACACAAGCAGGGGGAGTGGGAGAGGGAGAAGCAGGCTTCCCGCTGAGCAGGGAGCCCGATGCGGGACTTGATCCCAGGACCCTGGGATCATGACCTGAGCCGAAGGCAGACGCTTAACGACTGAGCCACCCAGGCGCCCTGTCATTAATTTAGTTTTGAAAATCAGGCTCTGCCCCTTCTTTCCCCTAAAACCAAAAGCGTGATTTGACTTAGCAGTTGGATACCTTAGTCCTGAGGTGGGCATTTGGAGTCTCATCAGCACAGGGACAGCGGGACTGTAGGGGTGGCTGATGGTGTGGCTGCTGTTGGCCTGGTGACTGTATTTCTTTGGCTTTGGTGTCTCCCCAGGTTGTCCTGGAATCCCAGCAACGGTTTGAGGAAAGGCGGAGTGACCTGGCGTCTCGTGCGGCCAATGGGGAAGTGGTGTCCCTTCGAGGGGGACCTGCCCCCCTGAGAAAGGCTGAGGGCTGGCTCCCGCTGTCAGGAAGTCCGGGGCAGAGTGAAGACTTGGACCCCCTCCTCCAGCAGATCCACAACATCACATCATTTATTAGGCAGGCCAAGGCTGCCGGGCGGACGGACGAAGTGCGCACACTGCAGGAAAACCTGCGGCAGTTGCAGGATGAGTATGACCAGCAGCAGACGGAGAAGGCCATTGAGCTGTCCCGGAGGCAGGCTGAGGAGGAGGACCTGCAGCGAGAACAGCTGCAGAGGCTTTGTGAACGGGAGTGGGAACGAGAGAGGGAGCAATTCCGGGCCGCGTCCCTACATACACGGACTCGGTCCCTGGACTTCCGAGAAATCAGGCCTTTTCAGCTGGAGCCTGGCAGGGAGCCTCGTACCCACCTTGCTTATGCTTTGGATCTAGGCTCTTCCTCAGTTCAGAGCAGTGCAGCTGCGGAGCCCCCTGCGCCCGGCTCAGCTCTCGAGCCAGCCAGAGTGTGGTCTGGACCCCCAGCCCTCGGCCCGGAATTCTTCCCCCAGAGCATGATTTCACAGCAAAATGAGCTGGCCTCCCTGAACCCCTTCGATGAGGAAGACCCCTCCAGCCCCACAGCAGGGGGCACTACCAGCCCTCCTGCCGCAGAGCGTTCCTTTGGCCCTTCAGTCTCCATCCTCAAAGAATACAATCCTTTTGAGGAAGAAGAAGAGGAGGCTGTCGCAGGGAATCCCTTCACTAACCCAGATAGTCCAGCGCCCAACCCCTTCGATGAGGAAGATGAGCATCCCCCCCAGAGGCCCTCAAGCCCTCCTGTTCCTGGTAACCCCTTTGAGGAAGCCACCTGTACCAACCCCTTTGAGATGGACAGTGACAGTGGGCCAGAGGGTGAGGAGCCCATAGAGGAGGAGCTCCTCCTCCAGCAGATTGATAACATCAAGGCGTACATTTTTGATGCCAAGCAGTGTGGCCGCCTGGATGAGGTGGAAGTGCTGACAGAGAACCTGAGGGAGCTGAAGCGCACCCTGGCCAAACAGAAGGGGGGCACCGACTGACCCCACTGGCTGTGGGCGGGGCATCTTTGGGCCCAGGGCCTGGCAGGAGCCTGTGGAGCAGGACAGGGCTGGTGGGCCCGATGGGGAGGGAGGAAGGGTGACAACTAAGATGCACACAGGTTAGGGCAGGGAATCTGCTGTTTCGTGCTGTGCACTTGGAGGTTTTTCCACTACAGTTGAATAATAAAGTGGAAACCAGAACAGGAAGAATCAGCATTCATTTGCTGTATTTCCTGGGGTTTTTAAAAAATATTTTTTGTTTTTGTTTTTTTGAATCGGGTTTTCCCTTTAGAAGGGATTTTAAATTTTCATTACTGAGTAGAACTAAAGGCAGTTCTCTTGGGCAGCCCTCGTGGGTCCACTTGCTCCTGCCTAGTCCTTGGTCTTGATGCAGTATTATAGGGCACTTTCTTTGGCCAAGACAGACTCGATGGATTCCTTTAAACCTTACTCTGGTCTGACAGAAGTCTGTCCCCCTAGGCTGTGGGTTCTTTCACCTGGGGCTTCCTCTGCCCTGCTGGGTACATCCCACCTGTGCAGCAGAAGGGGGAGCTACTGCTATGAAGCCAGTAGTTTAGACCCAGGAGAGCCCAGCACCTCTTTTTAAGAGGGGGTGATGGGGGGGTGATGTTTTACCAGGGCATTTCCCTGTCAGTTTAAGTCCTTGTTTGTCTCTTTCAGGAGGCTAAACTTCAGTGCAGGGGGATCACTGGGTCTGACCATGGTCTGTTTAGAAAATAGGAGTGGTGAACTTTTCGGATGACGGAGGCAGTAGTATTTGGGAGCAGAGTTGTCTACCCAAATGTTGCTCTGAATGACTGATGGAACAATTGTGTGTCCCCAGCAAAACCTCCCTCTAGAACTTTGGTGAAATTACTCTGACTTGGGCTTTTTCAGAGGGCCCAGTCTATAATTTAGGATTGGTAATCAGGAAGCTTTTGTGGAACACTGCCAGGAGAATGGAAGCTTCCCTGAGTCAGAAGATAAATTAAAATGATTTTCAGGGCTAGTTGATCAGCCTTCTTCCCTTTTGGTTCATCCTGTCCTGACCTGGGGCACCAGTGGGGTATTTTCCTACCAATGTTTAGTATTAAGAAACGGAAGTGTGTGAAGAGGCACAACCCAGGATCATTCCAGTAGCACTGAAGTACTTGAACTCTTCATCAATTAAGGGCAAAAAGGGAAATTGTTAATTTAGCTCTGGTGCTTTGGTTTACATAATCCTTAAGTGATGTTTGACATCATGATACTCAAGTGTGCTCAGCTCTAGGTAGAGTTCCTGCAATTAGGCGTTTCTGATTAAAGAACAATAACTGACCACTAGTCACTTTATACCCCTTAACTAACTATGGGTCATCCTTTCACTGATTACTGGTGTGAGAGCTGAGATTCATTTTGTTACCTTCTGGGAAGACCCCTGTTGGTCTTGAGAATGTTTGAAGAACTGTGGTGTAAAGGTAGTCTGTATTTTTGTTGACACTATTCACATTTCTTTGGCATCTGTTGGATCTTTGGGCTGAATGAAAAGATCTTGCATAGGGGTGTGGGAATGGGATATGGGTGGAGGGTGTGTGGAGGATGCTTTGCGTTGGGGTTCTGTTCACAAAGTAATATGAGTGGATTACTAATGTCAACCAAGTTCCCAGCCTTGTTGATTATTGTGGTTGGGAAGTTGACAACCAGGTATCTAAAGTATTGCCTGGTACAGGCATCTTTCTTCCTTCTTGTGCCCTTCCTACTGTCTTTGTGGAGGGTTTCATGGCTGGCTGGCATGCTTCCTACTGCTAGTCTGTCATTGCTCTCTGATCGAAGAGGACGACACTCTGCACCAAAAAGCAGGTAGTTCCGGAAGCTAAATGCTGCTTTCCATCATAATTACTTTTCTTATGAGAATATATCTCTTCATTAGCTAGTGATTTCAATTCAGACTAGTTTACTGAACCTACCCTTTTCCTGAAGTCAACCCAGGTAGCAATCTGTAAGTAACTAAGAGCATTAAGAACCACACATATAAGAAACATTATTTTTAAACTTAAAACAAAAAACAAAAAACAAAAAACACTGAATATACTAAACCAAACTAAAACCTTCTGATGTGATTGAATTCTTCCATGGGTGTATTCTTCCATGAATTCTTCCATTTAATTCTTCCGTGGCTATATTCTCCTATAGTCATAGCCCTGACCGGAATTAGAATTCTCTGTCCCCAACATTTCCCAGAACTCACACAGGCACAAAGTTGGATTTACAGAGATGGGTTATCGTCAGGGTAGATAAAGATGGCCTGTGAATCGCAGCCACAGCTTCGAGTGCTTACCTCATGTGAATATCTCACTCTTCCTGCAGCCCTTCAAGGCAGGCAGCTCCATCTCGTGAGAAAATGAGCAAGTTCTCGATGCAGCGTTGGCAAATAGCCTAGGCCTGGGTCACGTACGGAAGAGACTTTGGGAATTCAGGCATCAGATGAAGTTGGCTTTTCTTTTTTACGCCTTGTTTGTATTTTTCCATGTCTAATACACTAAGGACACTTACTCATTGTACTTGCAGCTCAATGTGTCTTTGCTGTTCGGATACTAGAGTGTACTTCTGAGTCATCATGTACCAGGTGGTAGGTTGGACATAAATTGGCATAATTAGGCCTTGGTACTCAAAGAGAGAAGCTGGTCTCTTTACCAGGTCACAGACTATCGAAGCAGATTGTACTGGTCATCTGACAATGACAGCTTGAGGGTCATTGTGTGCATGCACTACTCTGGGGCCTTGTATTGGAACCTTTTTTAAAAAATAAACTAACAGATGTTAGTGGTTGGGTGTATGTGTGTGTATGTGCACGTGTGTTGAAAGAGAATTACCAGATAACATCTCTGGCCCCGCCCCTTTCTTGATCATCATCTGAATATCAGAAGATAGCCCCAGCTCCTATGTTAACTGTGTGGTTAAGGCCTCTGGACAAAAGGTCACTAGGCTGTTAATGGGGTAAATGTGGGTTCCACTTCTGCCCTTATCCCCAGTTTTTCCTGCAGTGTTGATCAGATGAATTGTTTCACACCAGAGTAGTGCAAGACCTTTTAATGATCCTATCAACCTCATTTCAGGTTAGAAGAAACTGAGGCTCAGAGAGGTTGAGGAACCTTACTGCTGCCATTTGTGCCAGGCTGTGCGACCTTTTCACATATTCCCCTTTTAGCTCTGCCAGCAGGCCTGTGCGGTAGTTACTCGGGTATTTATCTGGCAGATAAACAGGTTGAGAGAGGTTAGCCTGGCAGGGGGTCACACGGCCTGTCAGTGGTAGAATAAGGATTTAAAGCCTGGGCTGCCTGACTCGCTTTGCCCTAAGTAGCAAGAGGGGTTCCACCTGGGTCAGGCACAGCGGGAGTGCCCAAGCACTGTGGCCTGTGTTGTATATGGACACTCATGTTTCTAATGTGGGAAGGGACATTTCATCCATAGGAAGTGCCTTCTGTGGACTTTAAGATCAAAACTTCTGCCTGAGACTCTTCAGCAGCCTAGCACGGTTTTTTAAAATACTTCAGAGAGGGGGAAATAAACACCCCACTTCAGAAAGGACTTCTGGTTTCAGGTCAGGCACACAAGGAGTTTTGAAGTTGTCACTCCTGTCCTTACATCAAGAGAAAGCTGGACAAAGAAAATCAATGACTCTCCTTGGACGCATCAGAGAACTGAGTGCAGGGCAAACTGCTGCCTTGAAATCTGGAGAGTCACCTGGAGCAGAAGCCACTGGAGCCACAGCTGGTAGGAACACTTGGAACGTGGGAGGCTGAGTGTGGACCAGCACCGGGTAGTAAGGAACTCCTGGGGGCCACAGCCCAAGGGACACCACACACCTTCATGGTTTAACTCCAGGAACCCCACCTGGTTTTCACAGCTAATTGCTGAGAAAGAGTCCCTGGTGGCTCTGGCAGGGGAAGGGGAAGAGTAATCTTTGTAAAATAAACTCTGAGCATTCCTCAGGGAAAAAGACTGTACCAGAGTCTAATCCTACCCAGGGAAGGACGTTTCTGAGCTGAAACCAACAGTGGGACGCTTAACTGACTGCACCACCCAGATGCCCCAACTCACACACGTTGGCACTAAATGTATATGGGGTTTTCCCACACCAACCAATTCTTTGACACCAGCTGGGTGTCCTACAAATTCAACTCTGTTCTGACACTATCTGGAGTTAGCATCTGATCCCACACATTAAGGGCTCAGCGCCACAAGACTGCCCCCTACTTCAGATGCCAATGACAAGTGTAAGTCTCTGGTACTTCTAGCTCACAGGCTAAAAGCCAGGGTTCCCACAAGACTCTCCTTGAGTTTGATAATTTGCTATAATGGCTTGCTAGATTACTGGTTAATTATAAAAGAATACAATATAGGAACAACTAGATAGAAGAGATGCATAGGGCAAGATATAGAATAAGGGGCATAGAGCTTCCATGCCCTCTGCACCACTCTCCCTGCACTATCACTGATGTTTTCATCCTCCTAGAAGCTCTCCCAACCCCTTTGGTTAGGGTATTTTTTAAAAAAGATTTTATTTATTTGAGAGAGAGAGAGAGAGAGAACAAGCAGGGGTGCAGCAGAGGGAGGGGGAGAAGCAGGCTCCCTGCTGAGCAAGGAGCCTGATGCGGGACTCGATCCTAGGACTCTGGGATCATGACCTGAGCTGAAGGCGGATGCTTAACCGACTGGCTGAGCCACCCAGATGCCCATGGTTAGGGTATTTTTTAATGGAGGCTTCATTACATAGGCATGATTGATTAAAATCATTGGCCATTTGTGATTAACTCAACCTCCAGCCCCTTTCCCCTCCCCAGAGGTTAGGGGGCTGGGGCTGAAAATTCCAACTAATCATCTGTGGCAACCAATCCCCCATCCTTAGGGGGTTTCCAAAAGCCCCCTCATTTGCATTAACTGGTGTGGTTAAAAGGGGCTTATTATGATAACAAAAGATGCTCTTTTCATCTTTCTCTCTCTAGAGCTAATTCAGGAACAGGGACAAAACCCAGATATTATGACAAAAAATGCTCCCGGGGGCACCTGGCTAGCTCAGTCAGTGGAGGATGTGAGTCTTGATCTCGGGGTTGTGAGTTTCAGCCCCATGATGGGTATAGAGATTACTTAAAATCTTAAAGAAATAAAAGATGCTCCTATATTATCATTAGGGAAATTACAAGGGTTTCATGAGTCAGGAAGAAAGACCAAATATATATATATATATATATATGTATAAATTATTTATTTATTTATTTATTATAATATCACAGAATGAGATTAAGAATATTTATTTATTTATTATAATATCACAGAATGAGATTAAGAATATTTATTTATTTATTTATTATAATATCAGAGAATGAGATTAAGAATACCAGGGGTGCCTGGGTGGCTCAGTCAGTTAAGCCACTGCCTTCGGCTCAGGTCATGATCCCTGGGTCCTGGGATCGAGCTCCGCATCGGGCTCCCTGCTCGGTGGAGAGCCTGCTTCTCCCTCTCCCTCTGTCTGCCGCTCTGCCTGCTTGTGCTCTCTATCTCTGTTAAAATAAATAAATAAAAATCTTAAAAAAAAAAAGAAGAAAGAAATACTTGTGAAGGTCACAGCCCAAAGACACAGGCCCACTAAATACTGAGATTTCATCAGATTATAGAATGCTTCCCCCCACACACACCTTACCACCACAAAGACACTAGAGGAATTTGAAGCCTCTGGACCTACAGCTACAGCAAACGTTAAACACAACTCAACTCCTAGCCAGATTAACATAAATCCCCATTCTAGAGGTTCATTTACTTAAGTTCCTATTATCCAATACAGCCAATATTGTTGGGCCTTCAGCAAAAAATTTTAAGCATGCTAAAAGGCAATAAAAAAAAAATAAAACACAATTGATGAGACACAGCAAGCATCAGATTTCTATGACACAGATGTTGGAATTATCAGACAGGAAATTTAAAATAACTGATAAATATATTAAAGAGTCTCAAGATAAAAAATAGTATGCAAGAACATATGGGTAATGTAAGCAGAGATAAGAAAACTCTTAGAAATAGTCAACAGGAAATGTTAGCAAATCAAAAACACTGTAACAAATGAAGAATACCTTTAAAGGGCTCATCAGCCAACTGGACACAACTGCAGAAAGAATCAGTGAGCTTGAAGATAGGTCAATAGAAACTTCCCTAACTGAAATGCTGAGAGAAAAGAATGAAAAACAAACCCAGAACAAAATATCTGAAAACAATGTGACAATTTCAGAAGATGTAATATATGTAACTGGAACACCAGAAGAAAAAAAAGAATGAAGGGAGAAGAAATATTTGCGGTAATGATGGCTGAGAACCTTCCAAAATTAATGACAGATCCTGGAAGCTCAGAGTAGGATCAATATCAAGTAGGATAAATATCAAATGTCTATACATAGGTATATCTTTTTTTTAAGATTATTTGAGAGAGGGGAGGGGAGCGGGAGGATGGGTTAGCCTGGTGATGGGTATTAAAGAGGGCACGTTCTGCATGGAGCACTGGGTGTTATACACAATGAATCATGGAACACTACATCAAAAACTAATGATGTAATGTATGGTGACTAACATAACATAATAAAATAAAAAAAGATTATTTGAGAGAAAGTGTGCTTGGGGGAGGGGCAGAGGAAGAGGGAGAATCTCAAGCAGACTCCCCGCTGAGAACCAAGCCCCACTCAGGGTTGAGATATGTGGACCCTGAGATGGTGACCTCAGCGGAAACCAAGAGGCTGAGGCTTAACATTCCCGGCCACCCAGGCGCCCCATCTGTATGTAGGTATATCTTATTCAAACTGCATAAACCAGAGAAAATCTTGAAAGAAGCCAGAAGAAGAAAAAATCTTACAGAAAAGACAAAGAATTATAGCTGACTACTCCTCAGGAACATTCAAGAAGAGTGGAGTAAAATATTTAAAGCGTTGAAAGAAAACCCCCATTCACCTAGAATTCTATATCTGGCAAAATTATCCTTCAAAAGTCAAGGAGAAGTAAAAACTTTCTGAGATCAGTAAGCATACTTCAGAAATGCATCTCATCCACCTTTCGCTTATGAACAAATTGTGGTCCAGAGCTGTTAAGTGGGTGAACCAGGAAGGGGTAGTTTCCAAACTTGCCTTTCCCCCCCCCCCTTTTGCAAATCAGTTTTTATAGTAAATGTTAGAAATTGTGCACTTGGAACACTTCATTTTGAATCCGGAGAAGTTGAGAGAGAAAAACTGACTTATTTGGGTGCCTCGGTGGCTCAGTCGTTGAGCGTCTGCCTTCGGCCCAGGTCATGATCCCAGGGTCCTGGGATGGAGCCCCGCATCGGGCTCCCTGCTCAGTGGGGAGCCTGCCTCTCCCTCTCCCACTCCCCCTGCTTGTGTTCCCTCTCTCGCTGTGTCTCTCTGTCAAATAAGTAAATAAAAATCTTAAAAAAAAAGAAAAAGAAAAACTTACTTGAGGTTGAAGAGCAAGTTAGTAGCCCACTTGGCATCTGAACGCAGCTCTTCTTGATTTATTTCCAACTGTAATTCTGTTGTTTGACTGAGTTTGAGTCTATTTAAAAATATTTTCCCTTGCGGGGTGGGCGTGGGGAGAGGCTAATTTACAGAGTGTGAAAAGCAAAAGTTCTGGGTGGGTGTTCTAAAGCGAAGATGTACTAGCGGGATCCCCGCCCCAAACCCTAAGACAACGCTGGCCGGGACTACAAGTTCCAAGCTGCTCCCCGGCGCGCGCGCGCGCTGCCCGCCGGGAGGCGTCTCCTGTGCGTCTGCGCGGGAACTGGAAACCAGCGAGGAGGCGAAGCGGTGTGAGGTCTGTCGGGCCGGCAGCGTCGGCTGCTCTGGTTCTGTCCTCGCGGCTAAGCCCGCGGCCCGACCCCTCCGCCGCCATGCCCATGAAGGGCCGCTTCCCGATCCGCCGCACCCTCCAGTACCTGGGCCAGGGAGACGTAGTGTTCAAGGACTCAGTGAAGGTCATGACGGTGAACTACAACACGCACGGGGAGCTGGGCGAGGGCGCCAGGTCAGTCGGAGCCCTTTGAGGCCGCCCCCAGGCCGCGCGGACGTACCCTGCTCGCTGTAATGACGTGCTAGTAACGCTGAGACCTGGAGCTGCTCTGGGTGCTACTTAACCGAGGCTGGCCTCCTGAGCTGGGTGCCATTGGCCCCATCTTACAGACGAGGAGACCGAGGACAGCAGGGCCGCGCTCTGCCAGGGCAGTCGTGACTGAGGTCGGGGAGCGGAGGACAAGGGTCCCCCACCCCTTCCCCTACCTCCCCGGTGGAGGACTGGGCTAACCCGGGGAGGCCGGAGTCTCCTTAACTACCTGTGCCTGGCTGGCGAGCAGTGGGAAGCAGCGGCGCACGTTCTGCTCTGGATGGAGCCAAGCCCAGAGGCCACAGACCCTGTTTAGGTCCCAGCTCTAACAACTGCTGGCTTTGGGCGAGTTGCTCCTTATTGTCCCAAACTGGCATGATACCTATGTCCAGAGCCGCTGTGGGGATGTAGTGAAAGAAGTAACAGCTGCTAGCACTTACTGAGCCCTTCTGCGTGCGGCGTGCTTCTGAATGTTTGTCATGCATTGTCTCATTTGATGTTTATAGAAGCCCCATGGTTATCCCTATTCTAGGGATGAAGAAGCGCACAGAGATGTTAGTAACTTGCTTGCCCAGGGCACCACGCTGGCCAGTGAGTGGTGGTGAGCCGTAGCTGTGAACGTGCTTCTCCGCTGCAGGACTCGTCCCTCTCATAATTGATTATGTCAGCTGTGTAGCCCCAGGCTCCATACCCCCACCGCCGCCCCCCACCCCCACCCCCACCTTAAACTCCCTGGGGTGGTTTTTCAGCATGGAGCAGAGTGAGAGCTCCTTAAATGGAAGCTTAGAAAAGAAGTGTTTGAATTGAACCTTGAGGCAGCAGCGGTGCTTTGGGCTTTTCAGGTATTAAGTATAAATTTACTGATTGCCTACTGAATGCTTGGCCCCATGCTGTGAGCTGGGGATTCACCAGTGCCTAAGAAGTCTTGTCCTTCAGAAGCTTTGGGACTGGGTGTATGGGGTGGATCAAAATGGGCTGGGGAAGTGCTCCCAGTAGGGTATGGTCCCCCCTGGTGAGGGCCCTTTGCTGCACAGCTGTTCAGGATAGCCAGAAGCTACCTCCTAGCTGTTTGTTGTCCACAGGTGAAGCCAAAAACTTGTAGCTGCTTGCATGGGAACAGGTGGGCTGATGGCTTCTGGAAGACCTGGGTCTAGGGGTGAATGGGCACCCGGATACTCCTTCATAACTCACTGTGCATCCCATCCGTCCACGCTAGGAGTCAGCAGAGGTGGGGCAGTACCAGAAAGGAGGGAAGCAGTCTGGATGGGCCCACTCAGATTGGGAAAATGTGCCCTGTCACAAGGGGCCATTCACTGCTTGGCTACGGCTTAGCCATGTGGGCCCACGGAGAATTTCTGACTTGTCAAGAAGCCAGAAATTCAGATTTTTATATAAATCTCTGGTTTTTTAAATGATCAGTCTATCAGAATAGACCTGCAGGCCTTATACTTGCAGTTCAAGTATTTTAATACCCTGTAGGTAAATAAGAGCCAAACAGCCATTCTGTGCTTCATTGTTCTGAATGGTAAGAGCCTGTGTATGCCCTTGTGGATTTCGTGCCCTTGGGTTTGAGTCTACCGGACTTGCCCTTTCCAGCCCCACCGGCCTTTGCTTGTTCATATACCCTTAGCATTTCAGCTGTCCCTCCCTGGATCACCTCCATTCCAAGTACACCAGTATACTTCCCCAGGCCAGCCATAGTCTCGGGTGTCTGCTGGGTGTGTGGGGAGCTGCCTTAGTGTCTGAGGGCTAAGTCCCTGCTCACCTTTGCCAGATGTTCTTGCCTTTCAGGTGCAATAAAAAAAGTAACAGCTGCTAGCATTTTTTGAGTTCTGTGTCCATCCTGAGCCTCAGGATCTAGGTGAATTTGGTAATTTGATGGTGACAGAAGAGTGGTTGAGGTCCAGCCGCACACAGCCCTCTTCTTTCATTTACTGGTTGTGTGACCTAGGGCAGTTTACTTTTCTGACCTGTTTGCTTAGTTATAAAACCCCACCTTGCAGGGTCATTGTGAGGATTCAAGTATTAAAATGCCTAAGGTGTCTGGCACGTACAGCATGCTCAGCTAAAGGTTACCTACCATTATCAACTTTGTTCCCAGGTTTCACAAACCGTTTACATCTTCCTGTCGAGGGGCACCTGGGTGGCTCGTTTGGTTAAGTGTCTGACTCTTGATTTTGGCTCAGGTCATGAGATGGAGGCCTACGTTGGGCTTCATGCTCAGCAGGGAGTCTCCCCGAGATTCTCCCTCCCTCTACCCCTCCCCACTGTGTGCTTTCTCTCTCTCTCTCTCAAATAAATAAATAAATCTTTTAAAACCAAAAAAACAACACAAACAAATTCCTGTTGAGTTTTTGCCCTAGTAGTTCTAGGTGTGAGCAATTCCTGCATGGATATGCCCTGGTTTCTTTGTACGATGTTGAGATCCTCTGCTGTGGGGTGGTAATTGAGCAGAGACGTCATAAGCCCAGGAAGGTAAATTCAGCTTTGGAGCTTCGAGCCTTGTGTGCTGTCGTGATGGAAGGCATACAGTAGGACCTCACCTCCACTGCCTCCCCTAGAGGCAACAACTTCTACAACTCTAACCATTTCATTAGAGTTTCCCTTGCATAGTTAAATACCAAACTTGGAGAGCTGTTTCTTCCTTTTCTAGGTTTAGGCTTTATCTGTTGTCTTGCCACTATGGAAGATGAGAATTTAGCTCTTTCCTCACTATTGCCATTCCCCAACCCAACACATGCATATTACTCAGCTCTTCATCCTCCCAGGATAGTCATTTCAGAACTTTGTCTAGAACAATATTCAATGTTTAAATTAATACGACTGTGAACACCATATACAGTTGGACCAATTAGAGTACTATGATTATTTTTTCCTTTTTGTTTTTGCAAAGCTTTTTGTTTTCCCTGGAGTTAATAATTGTCCTTGCTTTTGCTTTGTTTTGCTTGCAGATTCTGCCCCGGTTATGGAAGTCTCCCCAAGTAAATGGTCACACAGTCGCCTTCTGTTGATTCTATCAATTCATCTTAAAAACGAATTACAAGCTCCACTATGGACTGGTTGTCCTGCATTGCCAGCATCTTGGCATAAACACTGAGGCACAGAGCAGTAACTTGTCCTGGCTCAGACAGCTGAGAAGTGGTAAAGCTGGGTGACTGTGTTACTGTCCCATGTATCACTCGCACCTGTCTGTCATCTGATGTGGGGCAGGGTGGCAGGAGGAAGCAGAGGGCACATTTAAATTAGGATCATTTGGAGAGCCTTTAATTAAGGGACTATTTACAGAGGTATGGGCAAGGATGGGGAAAAGAAACCATAAGGGACCGTGCAGGACCTCAGGTCTCGGCTTGCAGAAGTGACGGGGAGAGGGCTGCCTGACAGGAGCCTGGGACTCAGCCAGGAGATGAGTCAGGGAAAGAATACTTTGCCTCTGCCCTCTCCTTTCAGTCTTGCCAGCACTCATTGTTGGCCAAACCCAACATGAAGTCAGAGGTCAAGGAAGCCCACCTCATAGCCCATGTAGGTTAGCACTTTAGGGTGGAGAGGGATCCAGACATGTAGCTGTGTCCTAATTAGTCCTCTCTCGAAGGACATTTGTTGTTTCTGTTCCTTTGCTGTAACAAATAATGTCTTTGCATTCAGGTGTAAAAATGTCTAAAAGCAGTGAAATCACTGTCAAGATCTATGCTTTCTATATTTTGCTAGTTCCAAATTGACCTCCAAAGAGGTTATACCAATTCTTAAGGAAGTGTATCCTGATTTCTGTAACTTCTTTTTGTTGTTTTTTTTAATCTTTAGCAATCTAACAGGTGGAAAAGAATCCTATTTTAACTTATATGACTATTGGGAAGGTATTGAGAATCTCTTCATAAGATGATAGGCTCTTTGGGTTTCTGCCTGTTTGTGGCTTTTGTGGCTGAATTGTAAAACATTTTTTTTAAGATTTTTATTTATTTATTTATTTGAGAGAAAGAGAGTGTGTGCGTTTGGGTGAGTGCATGGGGGCAGAGGGGAAGGGAGAGAATCCCAAGCAGACTCTGTGCTGAGCGTGGAGCCCGATGTGGGGCTCGATCCCACGACCCTGAGATCATGATGTGAGCCGAAATCAAGAGTTGGACAGTTAACCAAATGAGCCACCCAGGCGCCCCTGGATTGTAAATCTTAATGATGTGTAAAACTTTACCAAAGGAATTAGCCTTTTTGTTTTATGTTTTACAAACATTTTTCTTCTGATTTGGCAAATGTTGATTTTGTTTCTGGTAAATTTTGCCATATAAAAGTTTTAAGGTGGTCCTATTTATCTGTGTTTTAAACCTAAGTTTAAAGGTATTCTCCATGTTTGCTTTCATTTATTTTAAAATTATGGTACAATTTACATGAAGTATACAGCTTGATGAGCTTCTGCTTAGGAATGAATACACCTGTCTAACCAGCACCCAAGATCTGGAACATTTCACAGTTTTATGTTTACATTTATTCTTCTGCTCAGTGAGTTTTAGGTTAGTGTGCAGTGTGAGGTAGGGGTACAGATGTCTTTTCCCTCAGATGACAAGCCACAAGTCCTGACACCCACTGTTCAGAGAATATACTAATAAATTCCTGACGGCTGCTTTTCTCAGCCTTTTTGTGGGGCAGGGTCCCCTGAGAATTGGATGAAAGTTCTGGACTATCTCCTTCAAAAAAAAAAACAGGTGCACAGCATTTCAAATTAACTCTGTTTCACAGGTTTAATTTCTTCCCTTTTGCAGGAAGTTTGTGTTTTTCAACATACCTCAGATCCAGTACAAAAATCCTTGGGTACAGATTATGATGTTTAAGAACATGACGCCATCCCCCTTCCTGCGGTTCTATTTGGGTGAGTGTGGCCTCTGCCAAGGCCGGGGGAGGGTCTTTCTTCCCATCCCTTCCTCCCACCATAGCGCTTGGGGGACCTGAGCTATGAGCTTTTGTAAACATCCCTTACTTCCATCACTGGCTTTGTTTTTTTTTAAAGATTTTATTTATTTATCTGACAGAGAGACACAGCAAGAGAGGGAACACAAGCAGGGGAGTGGGAGAGGGAGAAGCAGGCTTTCCGCTGAGCAGAGAGCCTGATGTGGGGCTTGATCCCAGGACCCTGAGATCATGACCTGAGCTGAAGGCAGACGCTTAACGACTGAGCCACCCAGGCGCCCCTCATCACTGGCTTTGGACCGTGGCACACAGTGGCCACTGAGGTCTGGACTCTTCCCCTGTTTCTCCAGCCCGATCTCCTGTTGCCCCCACATCTTTCTACGTGCCTCACAGCGTACAGCTGGTTTTTCCAAATTCCCTTGCCACACCTCGCTTTGCTGCCTTTGCTCATGCTGGTCCCTCTGCCGGAAATCCCGTGCTGCTTTGCTTATTGATTTATTTTTAAAATCTTTCTGAGATTCCACTTGGGCACCACTTCTTCCAGGAAGCCCTCCCTGCACCCTTATGTTGTCCCTTCCCGGTCTCCCCCAGCTGCCTGCTCAGTGCTGGCCATGTCCTCTTGAGCAGTGTGTGTATCTGTGTGTGTCCTTTCCGGGCCACACACTTCCACGATGCTGTCCTTTCCCACAAGGCACAGAATGAAAGTCTGTTCGGTTCTTTTGGGCTCAGTGCCTGGAAGTCAGACCAGATGTTTGGCTCCGCTCTCTACTCAGTCATTCCAACCCTGAGCGAGTCATGTTCCCCTTGCTTTGTTTCTCAGGTGAAGGTCCAATATCTGCCTTACGTGGTTGTAAGAACCACATGAAATGTAGTTTGGGAGATGCTTCAGGAAGCAGAATGATGCTGTTCTTAAATCCATTCGGCAGATACGTGTGGCGTGGCCGCTGGGCCCAGGCACAGTGCCTGGGGTGTCGGGGAGCTGTAGGGACAAAGGTCTCTGCCCTCGTAGGGATGATACCGTAGCAGGAGGAGACCGAAAGGACAAGAAGCTTAGCCAGACAGGATCCCAGGGCATAAGTGCTATGAAAGAAACCTAGAGCGAGGTCAGGTGGGTGGAGAGAATGGTGGTGCGGTAGCAGTTTTGTGGATGTATTTTGTGTGCATTTTAAACAGTTAATTTCATTGAGGTATAATTTACCCGTAATGAAACACACGGGTCTTCTGTGTATAAATTGATCAGTTCTGACAATTGTTACGTAGCTGTGTTCCCACTTTGCAAGGGATGATACGGAGCATCTCTGACTAGAAAGTCCCCAGGTGCGGCTTTCCAGGGGATTCCCCCTGAATTCCCCCTTCCACCAGGGGCGGCCGCCGCTCGGACTTCTCCGTAGATCAGTTTTGTTTTGGAACGTCCTGCGGGTGGTTGCACGGTGTGTGTTCTGCTGGGTCTGGCTTTTACACATCGTGTTTTTGAGACTCATCTGTTACGTATGTCCGTAGTTGATTCATTTTTAGTGCCAAGTGTCCCACTGTGGGAATATATCGGTTTATTCATCCGTTCCCGTTGATGACGTGGGGTTTTTTGTTAAGTGCCGAGGCAGAGTTAGAAGATTTATTGGTGATAAGGGGAGGGGGAGGCAGGGAAAGTCCTCGGATGGCAGAGCAGGTGGGACGTCTCTGGAGGGACGTCTCTGGAGGGACGTCTGGTGGGAGGCGCCTCGGATGGCGGTGCAGGCCTGAGCCGGTCTGGGCCACCCAGCAGGGACTCCCGAAATGGCCAGGTCCCAGACGGTGGCGCTGTGGGCCGGCTGCTCCCCCGGAGCCTCCGGGGCTGTCGAGGGCCGTTTCTAGTTTTGGCTCCTTGGAGCGGGCCGGCCTCCGCACCTTCCAAAGGTTGGAGCAAGTTGTCCCGTGGACCTGGGCATGCGCCTCAGGGTGGGGCTGCTGGGCCCTCGCATCGGTGTGTAATGTTCTTAGGTGCTGCTGCACCGCTCTCTCGACCCAGCGCCCGTCTCGCCGGCGGTCAGCAGGGCGTGGGAGCCCTGGCGGCTCCCCATCCTCACCCACTGTTACCGGCGTGTTCCCTGTGGCTGCGTAACAAGTTAGCGCAGACTTGGTGGCTTACAACACACATTTCTTCCATTTCTGTAGAAGCCAAAGTGGACAGAAATCAAGGGGTGTCAGCAGAGCCTTCCTTTCTGGAGGCTCGGGGGCAAATTCGTTCACGGGGCTTTTCCAGCTCCTAGAGGCCACCCCCATTCTTTGGCTTGTGGCCCCTTCCTCCATCTTCAAGGACAGCAACATGGCCTATCTGGCTGGTCTTCCATGGTCACGTGCCCCTTGGACCACTGCCCGGATAGGTTCTCTGATGTTAAGGGCTGTGTGAGTCATTTAGGCTGTGACCCGGGAGAATGGGCCCAACTTCAGGCCTTAACTTCACTCATATCTGCACAGCCCCTTTTGCCACTAAGGTGACCTCTTCACACATTCTGGGGGAGTAGGACAGGGACAGGTTTTGGGGTCATTCTCTTTACCACGTTAAATTTCTTTTTTTTTTTTTTAAAGATTTTATTTATTTATTTGAGAGAGAGAGAATGAGAGCGAGCGAGTACATGAGAGGGGGGAGGGTCAGAGGGAGAAGCAGACTCCCCGCCGAGCAGGGAACCCGATGCGGGACTCGATCCCAAGACTCCAGGATCATGACCTGAGCCGAAGGCAGTCGCCCAACCAACTGAGCCACCCAGGCGCCCCTAAATTTCTTTTTTTTAAAGAGCGCAAGCGGGGTCAGGGTGGGGGACAGACGGAGAGGGAGAGAGAATCTTAAGCAGGCTCTGTGCCCAGCATGGACCCTGACACAGGGCTCAGTCTTATGACCCCGAGATCATGACCTGAGCCGAAACCAAGAGTAGGACGCTTAACTGACTGAGCCACCCTGGTGCCCCATAAATATTTAAAATTTTAGTCTTTTAGGGTTCATCAAAGGTTTTTCTTTTTTTTAAGATTTTATTGATTTATTTGACAGAGACACAGTGAGAGAGGGAACACAAGCAGGGGGAGTGGGAGAGGGAGAAGCAGGCCTCCTGCTGAGCAGGGAGCCCGATGCAGAGCTCGATCCCAGGACCCCGGGATCATGACCTGAGCTGAAGGCAGATGCTTAACGACTGAGCCACCCAAGCACCCCTCATCAAAGTTTTAATTTGCGTTTTCCCCGTATCTTTTCATGTGCTTATTGGCCGTTCACAGATTTCTTTCATAAAGAGTCTATTTTGAATCTTTTGTCCATTAAAAAAAAAAAAACTAGGCTGTTCGTTTTCTCACTGAATTCTCTCTCTTCTAGATGAGGTTGTTTGGTTGGGTAGGTGCATTGTGACTTTTCTCTCAGCTTCGGCTTTCTTTTCGTGATGGGGTCTTTGGGAGAGCACAAGTTTCATCTGGAAGAACTCCGGCTTGTCAGTTGTTTTCTTTTATGGTTTGTGCTTTCTGTGTCTGTCCAGGAGTCTCCGTCTACCCCAGGGTGGCAAAGATTTTCTCCTCTGTGTCCTTTGGAAGTTTTATCATTGTAGGTTTCATATTCGGGTCTTTGCTAGAGGCTGAGTTCTTTGTGGATTAAGTGTGCTGGGGACTGAGGCTTGTTTTTGGTTTTAGGTTTGGAATACTCAGGTGTTTCAGCACCACGTGGTGAATGACCCATCCTTTCCCTAATTTAGTTTCCTTGGCATTTTTATCAAAACTCAGTCAACTCTGAATGGATAAGCAAAACTTGATATAGCTCCATTCAGTGGAATATTACTCAGCCATGAAGAGGCACAAAGTACCAACAAATGCTACAACCCAGGTGAACTTGAAAACATAAGCCAAGTGAGAGAAGGCAGACACAAGAAGCCCACAGATAATATCATTCCGTTTATTTAAATGTCTGGAATGGGCAAGTCCATAGGGACAGAAAGAAACTACAGAATTACACACTTTAAGATGGTTAAAATGGTAATTTTTGTTATGTGTATTTTACCACACAAAAATACCATTTGACTTTATATTCCTGACTTCATTTTCTCACTGATCTGTATGTCCTTAGGCTTATACCACACTATCTTGGTTTGTGGCTTTATAGTAAGTCTTTAGGATCAGGTAGTTTTAAGTCTAACTTTGTTCTTTTTTTTTTCCAAAATTACTTTGGCAGTTGTACGTTCTTTGCATTTATATATTAACTTTTTAAAAAAGATCTATTTATTTATTAGAGAGTGCATGCGAGCGGGTGGGAGGGGCAGAGGGAGAGAGAAAATCCCAAGAAGACTCTGCTCTGAGCACGGAGCCCAGTGCAGGGCTTGATCTCATGACCCTCAATCATGACCTGAGGTAAAATCAAGAATCTGGATGCTTAACTGACTGTGGCATCTAGGCATCCTGCCAAGTCTGCTTATCAGTTTCTAGATAAAAGCTTGCTGGGATTTTTTTTTATTTTTTATTTTTTTATTTTTAGTAGGCTCCATGCCCAGTGTGGGGTTTGAACTCATGACCCTGCAATCGAGGGTCACATGCTCTCCTGATTGAGCCAGCCAGGCTCCCCACTTGCTGGGATTTTGATTGGAGTTACATTATAGATCACTTTGAGGAGAAATAGGCATTTTAACAATGTTGAGTATGTTTTGTGACTACTGTGAAAAGTATTTAAAAAAACAATTCATTTTCCAGTTGTTTGGTTACTTTATAGAAGCCCAGTTGATTTTTGTGTGTGGGCCTCGTGTCTTGCCACCTTGCTTATTATTTCTAGTAGGTTTTTTCTAAATTCCTTAGGATTTTCAATATACACAATTATTCTATCTGCAAATACAGTTTTAACTTCCTTTCCAATCTTTTTCTTTCTTTCCTGTCTCTGTGTATTCACTGGCTAAAGTGGCGCTTCTACCAGCCATGTAGGAAAGTTCAGTTATTCTGCATTCTCCCTGGCACTTGCGTTACAATTTGAGCCACTCCAATATCGCCCTGTGGTTTTAATTTGCATTTTAATGACTAATGATGGATGAATAGTATCTTTTTATGTGCTAATTATTAACTGTTATTAATAATTTTTGTTAAATGCTTATTTTGTATTTTTAGTTGGATAGTCTTAAGGAGTTGTGAGAGTTCTTTATGTACTCGGGATAGAAATCCTTTATCAGGTGTATGCGTTATGAATATTTTCTCCCAGACTCTGGCTTTTAGTATCTTTTTTTTTTTTTTAAGTTTATTTTTAAGTCATCTCTACACCCAATGTGGGGCCCAAACTCACGACCCCGAGATCAAGAGTCGCACGTTCCACTGACTGAGCCAGCCACACGCCCAGCTTTTAGTATCTTTTGAAACACAAGTTTTGAACTTTGATGAATTTTAATTTATCAAATTACTTCCTTAATGGACCATGTTTTTGATGTCATACCTAAAAATCTTTGCCTAGAAGGCTATGAAGACTTCCTTTGTTCTCTTCTAGAAGTTTTTTTTTTTTTTAAGATTTTATTTATTTATTTGAGAGAGAGAGTACAAGCTGGGGAGAGAGACAGAGGGAGAGGAAGAAGCAGACTCCCCACTGAGCAGGGAGCCCAATGTGGGGCTTGATCCCAGGACCCTGGGATCATGACCTGAGCCGAAGGCAGACACTTAACCGACTGAGCCACCCAGGTGCCCCTCTTCTAGAAGTTTTATAGAGGCTTTAACTCATACATTTAGGTCTCTGATCCAATTTCAGGTTTTTTTTTCCTTTTTTTTTTTTAATGCTGTGAACTAAAGGTATAAATTCATTCATTACCTTGTTTAATTGTGTTGGCATCTTTGCTGACAGTTGGCCAAAAATATGAGTTTATTTCTGGACTCAGTTCTGTTCCACTGCTCTGTAGTATGTTCTTATGCTAATACCACACTGTCTTGGTTACTGTAGCTTATAGTAAATTTGAAATTGGAACATGAACATCCTCCCATTTTCTTGTTTTTCAAAATTATTTTGGCTACTTTGGGTCCTTTGCATGAATCTGAGACTCGACTTACCAGTTTCTACAAAAACACCTGCTAGGATTTTGATAGAGATTGCACTGAATCCATGGCCTAGTTTGGGGAGAATTGTCATCTTAAGGATATTGACGATTCTATCCATGACATGGAAATGGAAAATTGCTTTCCATTAAAATAGTATGCTTTATGGGGCGCCTGGGTGGCTCAGTCGGTGAAGCGTCTGCCTTCAGCTCAGGTTATGATCTCAGGGTCCTGGGATCGAGCCTTGTGTTGGGCTCCCTGCTCAGCGGGAGTCTGCTTCTCCCTCTCCCTCTGCCCCTCCCTGCTTGTGTGTGTGCTCTTTCTCTCAAATAAATAAATAAAAGTAAGTAAATAGTATGCTTTTGCACATACCTCAGTTTTGCTCATGTTTAAAGAAATACGGAAAAAAAGAAGGGTATCATTATGGGTTATGCAGACAAACATATTTATCTTATTGTTAAAATGCTTCACCACTAAAAGCAAACTGGTCACCGTGACTTGAGGTTGAGGAGCGTGCTGCCCAATCCTTAGCACTTTTTGTCCCCTTTGCTTCCCATTTCCAGATTCTGGGGAGCAGGTCCTCGTGGATGTGGAGACCAAGAGCAATAAGGAGATCATGGAGCACATCAGAAAAATCCTAGGGAAGAACAAGTGAGTTGCTGGGCCTGACCTGGAGGGAGCAAATGTCTCAGCACGGAAGGAGGGAGAAAAGGAGCGCCAGGAGGGCGCGCACCAGCTGGAGCTCACGGGCTGCAGCGGCCGTCCCATCGGGCTTTGTCGCTCCCCAGATCCCCAGCTGTGGGGCTGTAAGTCACTGAGCCTGCGTGAGCTCTCCCTCCCTCCGCTGTGAGGTGGGGTCGGAGACCGCCCTGCCTCCTCGGCTCCACGGGAAGCTGAGGTGCTGTGGAAACACTTGCCTGGGCGGTTGCAGCCACCTGTCCTTACGAATCTCTCCTTAGAGCTGGTGGGTGTCTAACCCCGGTATGTGTTGGGGATTCGTCCTTTCTCTTTACATGGATGGAAAGAGGAAGGGGAAGGAAGCCAAGAAAGTGCGTCCTGGAGGAAGCGCACAGAGGCCTCTGCAGGCCCCTCCCCCTGACCTTGTGCTGCCTCAGAGCTGGGGCTGCCCCTGGGCCGGAGGGAGGCTGACCGCTGCTGTGTGGGCCTGTGTGGGCCGGGTGACCTGGGAGGCCTGTGGGGGAGGGCCGGCAGACTTTGGGGTCGGGGTCGGGGAGCAGGTTGAGAGGCACGGGAGAGCCAGGTCTCCCTGGCCGCTGGTGGGGTGCACTTGGCCAAGAAGTCCCACGCTGCCTAGAGGCTCAGAGCGCTGTTCCCACACCTGTTGCTCTCTGTGCTCTTCGGCAGGGAAACCCTGGAGGAGGAGGAGGAGGAGAAAAAGCAGCTTTCTCACCCAGCCCACTTTGGGCCCCGAAAGTACTGCCTGCGGGAGTGTATCTGCGAGGTGGAAGGGCAGGTGCCCTGCCCGGGCCTGGTGCCCTTACCTAAGGAGCTGACAGGGAAGTACAAAGCAATGCTGAAGGCCAGCGCCCAGGACTGAGGCCCCAGGCCACACCCAGGGAAGTCCCTGGTTCTGTCCCTGGTGGGACTCTGAAAGATCTCTTTGCCGTGAGAGGGTCCCCTTTCGCACACCTGTGTGAAAGGACGTGGCAGGGTCGGGGGAGTATCTCCGCTCTATCAGGTCAATAAAATGCGTCCTGGTCCCCGGATGGTGATGTGTGTCTGGTGCGGCAGGCACGGGAGAAAGGCCCGCGTGGGGCTGGGGGAGGTCTCAGGCCACGGCCTGCTGACGTCCCTGTGTTGGTCCTGCCGCCCTTTCCTCGTCTCTCTCGGCTTCGATTCTTCCAGGCCCTGCTCTGGAGAGTTAGGAGCTGCTGGGGTTGGATCTGGTGGGATCTGGCTGGAGCTAGGTGGTTGGCACCGTGGAAGTCCCCCTCCGCTCAGGCTCTTCGGGCTTTTTCGGAACTCCCAGGGCAAGCCTTGGGTCAGCGCTCCCCTTTTAAACTGCTGAAGCCAACCCACTCTGCTCCTGGAGGCCTGGCTGCCGGCGGCGCAGGAGGCCCCGTGACGGGCACAGACCAGCCCCCCTCTGCTGTGCGCCCCCTGCCAGCCGCCTCCCCGGCCCCAGGTTTGCAGACCAGGAGGGGGCACAGGCGGAGGGGCGGGCTGGCTGAGACTTCAGGGCCCTGCTCTGAGGGCTGGCATTGGAGGCCGCCCTCTTGCTCATTCAGGCCTTACTTCGTAAGGTTTGGAAGAGGGGGTGAGGGCTTACGGAGGGTCCGCCTAGTTCTTTCCTCACAGGCCATGGATACTGCGGTCACTTGCCGGTTTCAGCCCTCAAGCAACACCAGAGCCCTCAAGGGTTGGCTGCCTTACGGTTTAGCCGGTCACAAGTGAGGGACCAGCTGGCCCGGGGAGCCGTGGAGGCGGACATGGAGACTCTGCCCTGCGGGAAGCAGCCGCCCAGTGGGGCTGAAAGGAGCAGGGGGAGGTCAGGAGGTAGACTGCCATGGGGAAGGATGTGGAACCAGAAGGTTTGATATAAATGCTGGGGGTCAGCCCATTACATTGGGAGGGGTTTGGCTTCTTTTACATTTGATGCTCAGGTTGTGGTTTTCTGTGAGTTTGCACCTGACTGGTGTTCAGGGTTCATGGCTGGTGGGTGCATGCGTGCGTGAGTGCGGGGGACGGCTGCAGGCTCACCAGGGTTGTGTGTCTAATCGCAGGTCCGCACCACAGGGCACCCTGCCCCCCTTTACCATTTTGGAGGGTGAGCAGAGAAATCTGTCCTCCATTCTAATCCTTCTGTCTGGTTTCTAATAACCGCTCCCAGGTGACCGCAGCCGTGGTTTTCCCGCCAGCCGCTGGGGCTTTTCAGAAAGAGTCTGTTCCCTTTGGTCTGTGTGCACAGCAAGTGCGCCAGCGTTCGGGAAGTACCCCTTCCATCCATAGCCCAATGGGGGGCCCCAGAAAGGTTGCTGACCTGGAAACAGGATAGCGAGCCCTCTTTGGAGAGAAGCATCTAGTGCCTGATGGGGCAGTGCCGCCCCTCTCTTTACAGAGACTTGAAATAAGCACCACTAGGGGGCACGGTTATCTCTTTAAACCTTTGTCTTCTATTTCCGCCGCGGTTTAGTAATGATCAAAGATGGGTTTAAAATTTACGGAAACGGGAGGAAAAAATCGCTATGAGGAGTTGATATGTTTTTTTCTTTGCACAAACGATGTTCACATGGTTTTAGACCTTGTTCTCCTGAAGTGACTGATTTCATTTTGAGTACGACCTGGCAGGGCCATTTAAAGCTGTCTGGTTGCCGGGGGGTTCTGCCAGGAATCTGACTTTGCACCTCACAATCCTCACCAGTAAAATGAGAAGTCCCGTGACATACCGAGCACGTGCTTTCCAACTTCTACAACTGGAAGAACACGCCTTTATTCTGGATAGTCGTTACCCTTACAGGAGGCACGTGCTGGTTTGCAGCCTGGCTCGGGCGCATCTGTGCTGACAGCCTGTGTGGTCCGGCAGCCCACGGGTGCTCTGCTCCGGAACCAGCTGCCTGGCTTTTTGACCTCCACACCGAGGAACGGCCCCACTAGAAAAGGCCATACCTTTCCCACTAAAGGTGTTTACAAGGCCAGTGGGCCAGCACGTGGACTCTGGCTGAGACGAAGGGGAGGTGAGAGCTGTAGGGCTCTGACCACAGGCTGCTTCCTCACCACCTGCTTGGGGTGAGACAGCACGGCGCCCCTGGGGATCAGGCATTACTGCTATTACTAGTAGAAGAAATGAGAAGATGCACATTTAGTCTTTAATTCACTTTTTTAATAGTATAAACCTCATTTAGGTAGTAGTATTAAGCCACAACGATAATGCCACATTGAAACAGCATTTAATAAAATGCATAAAGCTAATTCATGCACTGCAATACTCTATATACAAACACAACAATGCAAATTCTTCTTCAAGACTGAAGACATTGATTAGATATAAAACTCAGTTTAAAAAGAACATGCTATTTTTTAAATGCCATCACATAAACAAAGCTGATTTCAAGCTACAGCTTTCAACAGGTTTTAAACCTGGAATTAAAATGTAACGGCATAACAGTATTTTCTATATTGTGAAGGGCAGAAGTTACAGAAACGGTCCCAAGAAATTAACACCCGAATTTTCCTTTAACAGATGTCTTTTAAAAGGGCTGGTAATGCAGCTACATTTTAACAGGTCCAAACTACAGGTAAAAACTATGGTTTGTACTATGAAAAATGTGCAGCTTTTCAGTTATAAAACTAGTTGAACACTGGTTTACAAGAGAATGGGGAGAACGGAGACTGTAGAAAAATATTCCAGCACTTGAGTTGTATGTGGCGGCAGCATCTGAGTCCATGGATGCTCTGGTCGTTAATGGTAATTGAGTATATGATCCTAAAGACAAGCCATTTGTAACATAAAAGTCTACTATTTCCAAATGTTATCCAAATATTAAGCTATCACAGTATGTCAGCTGATAAATGTTGCCAAACTTTTTTTCCCCAATATTTATAGCATTTTTTTCTATGCTGTATGTAGAAATATTGAGACACCGGATTATTGGTTTCTGAACTGAAAGTCTAGCTGGGCCTTAAAAATATCTCAGGCATTCCCCACCCCTAAGATACTCTTTTTAAGTTCAAAGTTTAATTATTCTTAGATTGCTGTTAAAATACCCTCCCCAAATGAAAATTTTTATTTTGAAGATTCATTTAGAGACTGTCAAGCTGCTTCTTGTATTTTAACTGGAAAGCCACCTTCAATAGTGTGATTGTCACAACAGGCAAGGACAGGGGCAAGGGTCAAATAAGCACTGTTGGATGAGGCCAGTGAAGTAGCAGAGCTTTTTTTTTTTTTACATCCAATAGAGGGGAAGCTGAAGGCTAAATGACCCACCGTCTCACAAAAGGCACTGAGTACTATGGTCTCAATGAAGTGTTTTCAAACATTTCAGTAGCTTATTTAAAAAAAAAACAAAAAACCCAAAAAACCCAAAAAACACCACCAACAAAAAACCAGAAAACCTGTGGATTATGTGAGTTTTTGCAGCTCTCCAGGGACTCCCTTCAGCGGGCCAGCTTGCAGCCCTCGGCCAGGCAGGCCCCGCTTCCCAGGTCTGTAAGCAGCTCTGCTGGGCTTGGGCCCTGGCTCCCGAGTGCCATGTCTCAGTTTAAAGCCCAATTAAGGGGGAAAATTAATCAGAACAGACCTGGACAAGAAAAATTTGGCATCTGTAGCTTTAAGGGCACAAATAGCCATATTAAAATACCATTTTTATCTAAAAATTTTAAAACAATTTATAGAAAGGATTTAGGTCAGTGGATTTTATTCACATGCTACAGTTAGAGAATTTAAAATTTGTAACTTCTATGCCATAAGTTATCTTATTCATGCTTATTTTAAAAGACTACTTGGTAGGTTTTTTTCAACTGGCATTAGAGATGGGAATCTGTTGAGCCACAGGGCAGTGCCCGCTGTTTGCTAAGTCCAGAGCAAGCAGAGACCTGGGAGGCAGGCCCCAGCACGTGGACCGTTCCGAATCTCTGACCGTGAGGCCGATCTCTGGACCACATGACAGAGCAAGTCTGGGAAGGCCGACAGCTGCAACTGCCAAGTTCCTTCCAGTCAGGCTATAAACAGGCATGCGGCACCCAGGTGAAAGATCCCCACCTAGTTTTCAACTTTCTAGCTTTCTGGCCGCTGTCTGACCCAGAGAATATACAATATACAGCAGTGTCCTCCTATCAGGACCTTTTCTGTCTGGAACTTTCCTTGGCATAGGGTGGAGATTCTGCCTTCATGGCCTTTCCCAGCCAGGCTCACCCAAAGGAAAATGGAGTTAAAATATCAGCAAATCCATCCTGCTGAGGGACCTTGGAACATCCACATCAATTTACTTTAGCAACTCTATCATAGACTCTCTTTAAAACATAAGGGAACTTTGGATACATGGCTACATGTCTGTATACATAATATATACATCTATGTACACATACACACACTATATACACTGTACATATATAGAAGATATAAACACATGTACATTCATTCAGTCATACAAGCCTATAAATCTGTACACGCACAATGCCGCTGAAGGGACCCCAGGGCTGGACACGCGCAAGTGTGCACCGACAGGAGGCACACGTGAGGATGTCCAGAACCCTGTGTACAAAAGACCCAAACCCAGTCTATCTCGATTAGGGCTTGGCTTTACAAATTTACATCAAAGTTAAGACATTTCAAAGAGCCGTACAATCTAGAAACTGGAAGTGGGACAAAGGAAGCATATGGGCATCTGCCCGGCCTGCTCCACTATCCCCCCATTCATTCATAGCCGGGATGAAAGTGAACGTCAGAAGATGACTTTTCATGGCCTAGACTTAGAGAAGAGTTGAAATGTCATCTACAGCCCCACTGCACATGAGGCCCTTTCCACCGGCAAGTGGGCTACAAGCTTCTGGACTCTGATCTGATCAGGTCCTGAAACTTGGCTCCATAGCCAAGGGCTGCGTGTCAGGCAGAGGGCAGGCTGGGGGCAAGACTGCTCTACTAGAAATTCCCCCAAAGGATTAGGATGTGGTTTTTGTCCAGAATAAAAGCACTAGATCTAGCCCTTCCGATTCTTAGCTCCCTGCTGTGATTATCCCCAACACAAGCAAAAGCACTGAGTAAGCCTGTACTATGGCCACAACCATGTCCTCTAGTGAGTGTGTGGCCACCGCATCAGGGAGCCCAAGAGAAGGCGCATCCGTCGCTCTCACCGTGGCTGGTGGCAACTGCCTCAGAACACAGTCCACATTTAATACTGACAAGCTAGACAGCAGTCCCTCTTGAGGGCATTTACATAACATCTTACAACAAGTGATTACACCTGACATTAAATATAAAAACCCAAACAACAAAGAACCCCAACCACAGCCTCATGGCAGAAGTTAGATAATAAATAATGGTAACCTCCCAACAGACACACATATAAATCTCAAATTAGAAGGGTGGAATAACCTGGAAAGTATCATTTGCTTGTGTAATTTGGACTTTTTCTAAGTCTCTTCCTGTCCTTTATGATTCTGTGTAATGACCTCCACATTTCAACACCTCACTGTCTAGCATTCTCTGCGACACCACTGCCATCAAGCAGCACGAGGCGTACTGCCACCTCCTCCCGCAGCGGACCTCTCCTCGCCAGGGAGGAAGAGCCAGGACAGCAGAGGGACATGTGGGCAGGCTGTGTGGTAAAGAACCTGCTCCTGGCTTATTTCAGTCAGAGACCCGATGGGTAGAGGGCTGGCCTGCCTTAACTAAATCTAGACTTCCACAGACTACTAACAAGAGGTAAAAGACTTGTGAAAGCCGAACCTCAGTATTTGCTTGGGATCCCTTTAAGTTCTTGACTTTGGGCTTCTCTTAGCTGATCTGACAAGACGGGACGGACCTGCTGTCAAAGTGTGAAATGATTTGGGGCAGCAAGAAATCAGCTTGTGTGAACATATCTTTAGGGAAGTCTACTTCAAAATAAGGCCAAGAGGATCTGGGAAACTAATGATGTTCAAGGCCCAAAATGGTCCACTGCAATCAGCCACCATCAGTGAAGGGACCCAAGGACCAGGACCAGGTCAGAATCAACAACCCTCCAAGCCAAATTGATTTTTCTCCAGGGCTGGCCTGCCAGGGTGCGGCACTCACTCACCCAAATGTTCGGTTTTTCTGCTGGTTATCACTTCTACCCCAAAACCCTTCAGCAGTGGCGTCGTTGGGACCTCAGTCGAGGTCTTGGCTAAGCCGTCCCAGTATCTGAAGGCCACCTGAGTCTACAAGCCGAATGGACACAAGACTCCCAGGGCCACCCCCAGGAAGAAGGGGTGGGCCTTTTCCCCAACACCGAGAATGAGATCTGGGAGATGTGACATAGCATGTAATCCCAGAGAACAGCTATGTGATCAACAGACATGCTTACATTAAAAAACCAAAAGAACAGAAAAGAGGCAACTTGCTGTGTAAGATGCATAAACACGGTTGCAGATACCCTCTGCTAAAGTCCTTCATGAGCAGAAATGAAACAGACCTGCCCTAACTTCACTGTCTTGGCTAGTTTTTTTTTTTTTTTCCTTAATTTTGAAATTTAAATCACTTCCAAGTTAGAAAACCAAAAATTTAAGCAGGCAAAATTAAATTCTTTCCATCATTTTATAACGGGCTCCCCTATTGTCTCCAAAATTTGCTTCCAAGACATGAACTATAAGTAATATAATTAAATCCAAATAGGAATTCAGAAGTTGGAGATACTGTCCCCACACTTAATTCCGACTAACGACTTTCACAAAGTGCTGCTAATGCTTCAAGAGCATTCTGTTCTGTTGTAAGGCAGCGGCCGGCAGGCTGGGTACCCACACAGCACCCGAGACCCCACCTCGACGAGGGCCTGAGCCAGGCTGGGGAGTGCCTGTGAGGCAGGGGAAGCGCATGGGATCTTTCTGGATATCATCTGATCAAAAGACATGGGAGACACAGATTTAACTTTAGCTATTTTCTTAATCTGGGCTATACAGAAAGGAAATGAAGAGTACCTGACTGGGTCTTGGACACGGCACTTTTCCCAAGCAGGAAATGCCCGCTGCTTGCATCCATGAGAATTTATGGGTGCTCTTCTCTAGATAGAACTTCCTTATAACTGCATTCTGTTCTTGTAAACGATGGTCGCTATAACTTAAGAGAAAGAAGATAACTTTGGGAGTTAAGGTTTTTTTCGTTTTGTTTTTTTGTTTTTTTTTTTTTTAAGAGCAGGTAGCTTGCTTCTGCATCCATCACCTAAAATGCTCCAGGGTTCTTTGCTGGCACACACCTGGGGGAATCAAAGTGCATGGTGTACCAGTACCATTCAAAAAATCGCCAACAGAAATGCTGAGTCTGGAGACACTTCGGAAAACCCTGATATTTAAGGTCAACAGAGAAACCTTCCATTCAGCCGCACCACCACCACCACCCTGGCCAGGCAGCAAAATCCTGCACCTCCCCCCACCCCCTGGCCCCGAATCCCCTTCACAGTTCTGAGTGAACTGCAGGAATACAGCCCTTCTTGAGGGGACGTTTGGAATGGAAACCCCATGAGAAGGGAACCTTTGTACTCCTCCGTCTGAACGAGCCAGCGCCCCAGACTGCATTCAGGAATTACTGTCGGGTTCAAAATGCCCACCTTGCACTTTTTGGTCAGAAGGCTCTGCCTGCCGTGAGTGGTGGAGGTGATGTGGGGATGTTTTCAGTTGCTGCAGGAATTGGCAGTTAATGTCTTGACTGGTTGTAATCAATTCTGAGAACCAGTCATCAGAAGAGAGCCCCAGGTTTGGAGGAGCCTGCAGATGCCAGTCACAGACCAGAAGCAGAGGTCAGGGAAGCTGACAAGCATCATCACCTCACAGCTGAGGAAGCTTCCGGTTTGGGTCACCCCCGACTGTGCCTCCACACTCCCACTTACTGCATCATACAGATGAGCCACATTTTCATTCGTTCATAGGAATTTAGTTCAACACCACCAGTGTATGCATACAATTAGGAATGATGCCATCTTTTCTTAAACATAAATGATTGTCTCCTGTACCCTAGTGCGTTTTCACAGAAATTACTAGCGTTTCGGCAAAAGACATACACAGTTTTCCATTTGTCCTGCCCGAGGGCAAGATGTTGCTAACATTACGCATTGATAAGAAGTGCTTAGAAAGTGCTAATATTATTACCCTGGTAATTAGTAGCTATTAATTCCAAGGACATTTTTAATATATATACACACATACTGTTCTCTTAGGTTCTTTTTGTTTTGTTTAATACTAGTCTCTGACATTATAAAACTCTGTTTTTTGCCCTTTGAGGATTTCTAAATACAAATTGGGTTAAAAGATTGTTCCAAAATCTGCTTCATCAAAAGGCATTATAACATTTCTTATGGCAGGAAAGGATCCTACTAGTCTTTTAGTTGCTATTGTCTGGGATTAACAGATAAGAAGAAACCAGGTAGGAAATGGCTAACATACTGGAAATATTTGCACATACCAAAATACCACTACTTTATTTTCTCTGTATCCGAGTGGTCCTGGGAGGATCCTTTTGCTTCTCTGCAGGTGTGCGGTGCGGTGCGCACTATAAGCTGGCTCCGGTGATCTGGCCGTTGTACTCTGCTGTCTCCATCTTGAGGATGTAGGGGATTATGCTGTCTATCGACACATTGCCAATGAGACCAGTGAAAAAAAGTTCTTCTGTTATGTTGGAGCTCATCAGCCTGAGTGCCGGCAGGCGAACAAGAATCCGGGCCAATCTGTGAAAGGGAGGGTCCTTAGTTAGAGAAAGGGGATTCACTGCCCTTCAGACTTCTCCCTGGACAGACTCCTGGGACCCTGTCTGCACTGCTTGGAATTAAACCAAACAAACAGACCTATGATCTACCCCCTGTATTTCAAATTTCAACAGTTCCTCTTGTAGGGATTTATCATGAAGAAAAAAAAAAGAAATCAAAACTAAGTACAAAGACGTCTGTACAAATGTTTCCTTCATTTTTAACAATTGTCCCCACCCCCACCAAAAAAGAAAAATTTGGAAATCAATAAAGGATAAGTTAAAAAAAGGTATGGTGTGTCTCCATATAAAAGATCACGATATATTCACTAAAAAATATAAAAAAGATCTATGTCACTGGTAAGGAAAGCAGTCCATGACGTATAGCTGAATAAAAGCAGACTGGGAAGCAGCAAGTACAGTGCAGTCTCACTGGTGTAGATTTATTTGTGTGACGTGCATACAAAAGTATTTGGAAGGATGTTCACCAAAATGTGAATGGTTGGCCTCTGGGTTTGGGGATTTGGAGTGCTTTTACTTATTAAACTTCTGTATTCCTGCACTCCCCTAATTCCCAGTGTTCGTACAGCATTATAATTAAAAATAAAGCAAAAGATTGTCTTCAGTTTGAAAACACCCTGGGTGGGAGGGTACACCGTGACCCTGTCGTGGTGGGCCACTGCCGCTGTATCTGGAGCATGTGACTGGCGTTCCCCGCCACTGCACAGAAGCTCACTGAGGGGCCAGCCCGGTCTGGAAACAACCTACATTCTCATCAGTGGGGAAGTGTTAAAGAAATTACAGCATCTCCTTAGCCACAAAAGATGAAGTATGCTCAGTTGAACATTAAATGAAAAAAGGGTTACAAAACCTTACTTTGTATTTTATGATTCCAATTACACAAATATAAAAAATTTCTGGAAGGAAATGCATAAAACATTAACAGGTATCTACGAAAGGTGGTATTTATATGGACGTTTTCATTTTACTTTCCAGAATGTTCTCATTTTTTTCTATAGTAAACATTGTTATTTTTTAAAAGAGAATATATGTATTATGCAAGCAGCATTCCAGCACCATCCTCCATTCGTCTAGCTACCGTGAGTCTTCCAGGACATACAAAGGTATAAGGGGACACCAGCATAGACCACGAGGGGCTGACAGGCTGAAGGGTCTCGGGAAGTCAGCAAAGGTAAATCAGGGAGGACTGCCTGGGGGAGGTGGGGTGGCATGAGAGAGATCAGCTGGGCTTAGGCTGGCTGAGGTTTCTCTCAGCAGAGATGTAAACAGTGGGGAAGAATGGGAGGATATTTCAGGAGGAGCAAACAGTACGAGAAAAGGCATAGAGATGAGAAAAAGTAAAATAATGAATGCAGAAAAAGAGGTCAGCAATCCTAGGGCCTTGTTTTGAGAACTGTCTCTGAGTGAGTTTCTGCGTCCCATGAGAAAGGGTCCCAAATCGCTTGGCTGGGTCCCTGACTGGATTTCTTCAGAAACCCCTCCTTTCCAAGGCCAGAGAGGTGCTGTCCTCACAATGCCTCTAGTGTGCAACCCCCAGAGGGGCATTTCCAGGCTCTTCTGACCGTGGGCACCGTGTGGGAGCAGGCCCGTGGCCCCGTTCCCTGTGCACTGAGGCTGGAATTACTACTCAAGAGTCATGGTGAGGTTTTCAGCGATTCCAGGAGAAAATGGATCCCGCTTTGGCAAAAGGTGTGTCTGGTCATGGAGTTGTGTCTAAAGCAGAGGAGGTTCTCTGCCAGCAGGGCCGGCAGGGCCAGCCCCCCACCCCCACCCCCCAGTCACATCACAGAAACAGTGTTCCTGGGACCTGGGGCATTTTCATTCCATGGGGGCACCTATGGACTGAGGTCTGTGAAGACGACACAAACTGAGGAAGGTGGGGCCATGTATCTTCCTGGTCAGTTTTGATCAAGTGTTTACTTTGAGGGGACAGGGCAGGGAAGGAAATATTAGTTTGCCTGACGTGACCTCAGTAATTCATGTAGCTTCTAGTGGGCTGGAAGTGGTCATGATCAAAGAGCTCCTCCACTCCTTGGCTGGAAAGCCTGGCAGGCCTTCTGCCTTAATTGAGAACAACTTTCCTGTTCAGATTTGCATGAGAACGCGGGTGGGGGGGTGGGGTGGTGGTGTGTGTGTGTGTGTGTGTGTGTGTGTGTGTGTGTACACACACACACATATTTGCTGCCCAACCATTAAAATTAACTTTTTTGCCCAAATAAAGGAACTTAAAAAAATCAGTTTATCTAAGGGCAAAATTAACTATTTTCTGTAACACACTCACTCCTTTGTAGAGGTCAGGTTTGGCTTTTGTCGATGAATACTTTTCTATGACGTGTGCTGGTTCTACCTCTTCAGTGGATGTGGGCCAGAGGGGCAGGGCTGCTCTTCTGGGCGCGGGGAGCCCCCACGAGAACTGCCACTTCGTGCACGTTAGCCCCAGAGGAAACCACACAGCAATGATTCCAGCCCCTCAGCATGTTACAGAAGAGCAACCCGAGGTCTTGCCCACAGTTTATACCCAGCAACCCTGGAATGGCCTAGGATTCCTGACCCTACCACCTAGCACTTTCCACAGTTAAACACCCATGAAATGCAGGAATTAAAATGTGATCAAAAGGAGGCTTCTACCAGGCTGCCAGGGGTGGGAAGGCTGACAATTTATATTTGTGTCTGCAGAGGCAGCTGCACTCCTTCCTGCCCCACCACGAGAGCGCGTACTGTGTGCCTCACCGGTAGGTGTCTTCTGAGTAGGTTTTCTGAACATAGTCCTGCAATTCCATCTGTGCCTTTTCTTGGAATTTTTCAATCTGGCTTGTGCTGGTCAAACCTGGATGATCTGAAAAGAGAAAAGTGCCCCCAAATTGCCCTGTGTATTTGGAAAGCCTCACTTAGCAGACTTCTTAGTACTTATTATTCGTTAAACCTCTGACAAATTTCTCAAGTACGACATAGATTGAACCCTGAAGGTGGGTCTGGTTTGGATATTACTGCTAAAACACTGACTTTTGCTCTGTACCCTGCCAAGGCCTGAAGGTTCCCAGGAGGGGGCTGGGCTCCTCAGTGGTCACATCAGCCTCAGCAGCCCCACCTGGCTTGGTTCTGGACATCTGGCTTCCTACCTCTCTAGAAAACAGAGATTTTAGAACTATCACCCAAGATTAGAAATTACCACTTACCTCCTATGTATTTAATCACATAATTTCTCCCATTTATATTAGCTATTTTGTCATTCACAAGTGGATGGCTGGGGAGGAAGGGAGGGTTAAGCTGTGCCCAAACCCCACTATTAAGGACAACAGTCAGCCTGAGTGACCTCTGGAGGTTCAGAGAGAAGAGCTGAGAGGGGGGCAGCGAGGCCAGCCGCACAGTCCTGCTGCCTTTTTCAGGTGCTGCCCTACAGGGACAGCTGAACCTGGGCACTTTCAGTCTGTACTGGAGAACATATGCTAACACAACCTGAAAACTGGCAAAAAGGAAAGCAAAAGAAATCAGAACAAAACAAAAAAGGACACTGAGGGGGCGCCTAGGTGGCTCAGACGGTTGGGCGTCTGCTTTCGGCTCAGGTTATGATCTCCGGGTCCTGGGATTGAGCCCGTCGGGCTCCCTGCTTGGTGGGGAGCCTGCTTCTCCCTCTTCTTCTGCCTCTCCCCCCTGCTCATGCTCTCTGTCTCAAATGAATTAAAAAAAAAAAAAGGACACTGGATGGTAGTAGACTCTATTTTGTATGCCAAAGTCTTATTTGGCCAATGGTCTAAATTAGGATACAGAATAAATCTATTCAACATACGAAGTCACCAGGAACCACGGCATATCTTTGGGACTGTAAAGGCAACAATTTCAAAGAATGTGTTTATGTTAGCTAGCAAAGCACACCTATTAGGAGAATATTCGGTCACAAACAATCTGGCTGATGACTTGACAAGTTCATGTTCAGAAATATTAGCAGACACAGATGGAAAACTGTTATGAGTCCCCACCACATATCTTACCGGGGCTAAAGAGAACTATAGCTTTAAGGTATGCATACTCATAGCCGTCTATATCCAGCTTCGCCATACTGTTACAGAACTCCTGAAGCTTCCAGATGTGCTCCATGACTTGCTTTATCCGGTCTCCAGAAAGTTTATCTAGAAATGAACATCACAGACCCCTGAGAAAGGCTGGTAAGAACCATGACACGAGCTTTCTTGAGGAGCCACAGATTGAAAGAGAAAATAATTTCACTTTTTAATGGAAAACCAGTTACCTTAAGATGGTGAGGAGCCTCATTTCCCAGGTGAAGGTGAAGTGACAACAGGTATACCCAAATGCCACTCTGCTGTATATTGTGTCCCAGTAACAAACCCCTAGACCACTGATTCTCCCTGGCCCTACCTTGGGGCAGGGCCTATAGGTGCAAATTGATAGTTCCTTTTATTCTGTGCTTAAGACCTGTGAGTCAACTTTTTCTTTTTTTTTTTTAGATTTTATTTGTTTGTTTATTTGTTTGACACAGAGAGAGAGACAGTGAGAGAGGGAACACAAGCAGGGGGAGTGGGAGAGGGAGAAGCAGGCTTCCCGCGGAGCAGGGAGCCCGATGCGGGACTCAATCCCAGGAGCCTGGGATCATGACCTGAGCTGAAGGCAGACGCTTAACGACTGAGCCACCCAGGTGCCCCCATAAGTCAATTCTTATCAGTGGTCAGGCTCTCTAAACTCTCTGCAGGCATTTAATAAAGGTTTATGGACCTGACCAGTAAATGCTGACATTTTTTAGTTGTGAAAACAATTTTTATGTTATGTTTTAATCTTCCTGATAATATTTGCTGAAGATATTAGTATTATCACATGCAATTAAAGATAAAGGGTAATTAAGGGGTACCTGGGTGGCTCAGTCGGTTAAGTGTCTGACTCTTGATTTTGGCTCAGGTTGTGATCTCAGGGGTGTGAAATCAAGCCCTGCTCTGGGCTCCTTGCTGGGTGTGGAGCCTGCTTAGGATTCTCTCTCTCTGCCCCTCCTCCCCCACTCTCTCTCTCTCTCAAAATAAATGAATAAATGAATGAATGAATGATAGCTAATCCTCACTTGTGAACAAATCTAACTTAAATGCAACAAGATGTTATAATATTACTATTCCAAAGGAATAACCAAAGTTGTAACTAGGTCCTCGATTCCTAGATAATCAAACATCTCGAATGCCTAATGAAAAGTGCAGCTCAAGTGCAATTTAGCATCAAGTATTAGTCCCGAATGCTGGGCATGCTCCCTTGAGACCGTGTCTTTGGTGCACTCTGGGCTCAGAGCATGTGGAGAGACTGCACTGGCTATCTCCTGGTCCAGATGCAGTTGGGACTGGGCCACCAGATGTTAGATGGTTGCCACAAATCTTTCTAGAAGAGAGTGACACGTTCATTCACGAGGGAACTGGGTGAGGCAACTAAGTCCTGGACTAGAAGTCTGCATGGCCAGATTTGTGCCCAGCTCTTCTACTTGCTGTTTCACTTGGGGCAAATCAAGGCCCTGACTGCGATCACAGTCCCTCCAGGGCTGTGAGAACTTGTTACACGGGAAACCGTAACCTGTTGTTGAGAGAACAGAAAGTATGTATGCTGGTCTCTGCCCCCCCGGTTCCTGGCACAGAGCTCTTGAAGCCCTTGTAATTTCTAAGTGATAAGAACATTAGCAGCATCTCTTGGTCTATTTGTTTTTGACCCTATCCCTGACAAAGAGCTCCTAAAACCCCTGTAAATTCTTACATGTTAAGAGCACTAGGAGCATCTTTTGTTCCACTGAGGTGACTCTGGGTGGGACCCCTAATGGCCCCTGGAAAGACTAAAGCACACTCAGAACCTTGGAATTTCCAGCCCCATCCCTCATCCTACAGAGAGGGGAGAGGGGCTAGAAATGGACTTAATAACTGATCACGCCTACGTAAGGCAGTATCCATAAAATCCCAATAATATGGGGTTGAGAGAGCTTCCAGGTTGGTGAACACATGCACACCGGAAGGGTGAAGCACCCCAAGTCCACAGGGACAGAAGCTCCTGTGCTTGAGACTCTCCTAGACCTCACGCCATATAGCTCTTCATCTGGCTGTTCATCTGTATCCTCTATTCTTGAGTTCTGTGAGCTATGCTAGTGAATTATCCAACCCAAGGGTTGCTACAACCTCCAGTCTATATAGCAGGTTGGTCAGAAGCACAAGTGATAGTCTGGAGAGAGAGAGACAGAGAGAGAGAGAGAGAGAGAGTTGGGGGGGAGGGTCTTGTGGGACTGAGCCCTTAACCTGTGGGATCTGACACCATGTCTGACTGTCAGAATGGGGCTGAACTGTTGTATACCCAGCTGGTGTCTCAGAGAATTGCCTGTTGTGGGGAAAACACCCCCCACACTGGTGACCACACATGTCAGAAGTGTTCTGTGTGAGCAGTAAAGGAGACATGCAGGGAAGAGAAACATAGTAAAGAAGAACTGGGTTTTCTTTCACCCACACAAGTGAAAAACTACAGTTTCTTCCATTTATACCTGTCAATCAAGATGAAAGTGTAAGCTGTGATTATTCTGAAAACATCACTAAATACCTATGTATCAGGAAGCTGGCAACTTTTCCAATTATCTTTTTTTTCCCTTTCATATTCCTTGTATGCAAAGCAGACAGACAGATGAAAATTTAAGTGTTCTCACTGGTAAAGGCCCCAGGACTTAGAAGTTAAGCTCCCCTCAGCCCGTGGAAGCTGCGGGACACTGGGGCCAGCCGGAACCAAGACGCGCTCCCCCACAGCCCCAGCCCTACCTTCCTGGATGCTGTTCTGCAGGTGGTTGACAATGGCTGCCAGGATAGTGGAGAGACTCATGACCTGGGCACACTGGGCCAGGCCGAGGGTGAAGAGCTCGTTCCAGCAGGCCCGCACCAGGCTGGTGTTGCAGTCCTGCCTGGGGACACAAGGTCGGGGGGGGTGTGGGTACATGCTGGTGTTCTCCAGGCCCCAGCTTGCTCCAAACAAGTAGATTCAACAAGCATTTCTTGAAAGTCTATGGTATGTCCAGGATCATTCTCCAAAAATACCACTGTCTGTGAATCTCTTAACTAAAGTCCCTCTGAGGATAAACTATTTTCTTAACAAAGACACTTTAGACTTCAGTAATGAGAAATTGAGATGGGTATGACTGAAGTGTCATCTCCTACAGCCCGCTAAGCCCACAGTAGCCCTGGCATGGCTGTTAGAGATGCTGCAGCGACCCAAAGGCTAGGAGCTGAGTGTGGCCTCTGACACAGCCTGCTCCTATGCTCAAGGACAGAGGGCCTGTGAGCCCTGCCGGGGAGGGGCCGGCCCTGGCACGCAGAGAAAGGGGCCAGCCATGCCAGCTTTCAGCCCTGCCTCGGACGATTTATACTCAGGATGGCCTCTTTGGCGCACTGCGAACGGTATGACCTTATCTGAGAAGCCCCTAGATGCAGCCTCACTCTACTTGTCTCAAGATTTCAGACAACTCCTGCCTTCTGTTCCACCCTATCCCTGGCTCTCAGCACCAAGTCCTCAGCATATGGAGAAGGCCTGAGAAAAGTTGAGGAACACTGAAGCACTGGCAGCCGTGGTCCTCTGCTCCCAGTCCACAGAGTGTATTTAATAAGAAAATCAGGGTCACTGGAGCAAGATCCTAGGTGCAAACTAGAAGGGCCCTCAGATACCTTCCAGGCCATTCCTAACAAGGAGAAGGCTCTTGCCGAAGGATACACACAGAGAAAAAGGCCACTTACCCAAGTGCCTGAAAGGCTGGGATTGACCTGGCCCAGTGCATGGAGAGGAAAAGCAGGCGGGATGCGGACTCGCAGATGTAGTGCACGTTGAGGTACTCTGGCATCGGGCTGGGCATCGTGAGCTGGAGAGGAGGAGGCACACAGCACAGGAGGTGACGGAGAGACAGGGCATGGCTTTGTCAACGTGAACTGCTGTCACGTCTCAACAACTATGAGCCTGAGCTGTGATGATCTCTGATGCTGAAGTTCCTGTGTAGACCCATCCTTATGAAGCCCGTGTCCTTTGCAGTGGGGGGCTGGCACCAACGCCCCATAATCTCTTGCCCAGTGAACTAGGCTCTGATGGCACTTGGAATGTGGTCAGTGATGGTGACCTCCCAGGTCACTCACACAGACATACTCTTCAACTCTTGCCTCAGCTAAACTGGTCTTTCTTCTAAGGCAATTCCATTTTGAGCCATAGGTTAAAATCTAAATTAAATCAGTTAACAGCGACCAAGCTCATGGCTAGAAGGCATTTGGTAGGTGGCCTCAGGGTAGCAGTGAGTGAGAGCTGAGCAGAAGCCCATGTGGTGGGAGGATGAGACCCCACCACCAGAATGTTCAGGACTGGGCTCCAGAGCTCCACCGTCCAGGAGGAGAACTAATGCCTTTGATGCTGGGACCCCACTGGTGACCTATATTCTTGGCACTGGTGGGCAACTGTGAGCAGGGACCCAGTCTTCCTCAGCGACTGGTCAGGACTCCCTAGTAAAGAACGCTGGGGGAACAGGAAGACACAGTCTGTAGCCCTAGAAACTGAGAGGGCCTTGGGGAACCTGGGATTGTCTTTCAGAAGTGAGGCCAGTGAAGGAGCACGTGGGGAAGACTAACAGCCTTCTTCAAGGATGCAGGAGGTCTGTTTCCTGTGGCTCGAGACAGCAAGCAGTCAGGACCAGTGGTTAGGAACGAGGGCTGGCTGCCTGCATGCTGGAGCAGACACAGGTGCCTGCCTGAGCCTATGCTGGAGCCAGGCCATCCCAGAAAGCAGAAGAGGCAGAGTAGTCCACTAAAAGCCCTCGATGGGCAGCACCATGTCGGCCCCACCTGGCAAGGATAGGCCACACTTGCTTCAGGGTGAGCTACCTTCAGAGCCAAAACAGTGTGTGCAAAACATGAGTGACCATTCTTTCTAATGAGAATACTGTTCTGGAACACAAGGTCCGGATCCAAACAAAAGCCAACAATATGAAAATGAGCTCACTGCAAGATTTTAGCTTCAAACTGCAGGCTGGGGAGGCTGGGGCATGTGATTAGGCTGAATGCACTCACCTTAAATGTGACATGAGTGTCTGAAAGGAGGGGCCCTTCGACCTCGATGATGGGTGTGGACTGGTCTCTGCTGATGACATGGATGCCCCCTCCACCACTGGCGTCTATCCCATCTGCTAGGCTTGGAGGTGAGGAGCTGTCTGTGGTATTAAGTGCTTTAGCTAAAGTATCAAATGCCCTGTAAGCAAAAATGAAGCAGGCAGTGTTGTGAATCCCCAGCTTTCAGGAGGAACGGAACTCTAGCTGAGACCTAATCTAGAAAAACAAGGCGATAGGGAAAAGATCATTCAAGTCTACCTGCTGGGGGAAGGGATAACGAGAGCTTCTGTGTACGGTCTATACATCATCACGGGCACTAAGCGATATAGTATTTATTTTCACACATAATTTCTATTTTTCACAACTACTCTCCAAGGTAGAACCCTCTCCGTTTTACAGATGTGAAAGCTGAGGCTTAGGGATGTTAAATAACTTTTCCAATACCAGCCACCCAGTGAGTGGTGGAACCAGAACTCTACCCAACTCGAATCCCATTCTCTTTCCACTGGATCTAGATCTTAATTTTGCTATCAGGCCGCAAGAGAATATGAGGACCAGGGTGCTTGTGTGGCCTGGCAAGATGGGCAGGAGTGGCCAGTCCCACAGGGAAGGGGCGAACATGAGAGCCAGGTCGTAGGGAAGAAACGCCATCTGCAGCCAGTTACGGGTGTCTGGGATCAGCTAATGCCGTCTGTCAGGAACACCCTGATGGACTGAAGCTGTAGACTACTTGGAAAAAAATATACATGAGAAAAATAGACTAAAACAGAAGTGGGAAAGTGGATGAACTACTAATACTTAGTCAAAATAAAGACTGATACAAGTAACACCTGTCTACTGAAAGGTTTTCCCTGCTTCCACTGAATCACTCCATTTCCTTTTTCATTGTTTGGAATGAAAAGCAGTTTTGATTGTTTTATATCATGTAATATAAATGGGTCCATGTTCCCATAGTTAAAATGTGAAAGAAGACAGATGTGCAGGAACACTGTGACGATTTTACAATCCCTGAATAAATACAGGGTGGGTGTCAAATGCTGCCACCCGCCCTCCCGCAGCAACAACTGAGTGTGCACGTCATGGGGGAGGAGCCCCCACACTCATGGCATCATACCGAGTAATCTCACTTGCAGACTGGTCCTCCGGCTGCATTTCCGAAGTGTCACCATTGTTCAGGGATTCACTTAAGTTGGCAAGGGAGGTTACTACATTTGCCAATGTGCCCAGAGCTCCCTGGCTTGTTTCAGCCTATTAAACACAAAATAAGAACATTAAAGATGAACACAAACACACACACAAAAGGCTCTCAGGCCAATGAAGGTATAATGTTAGTTTAAAAACAGCCTCTATGGGGGGCGCCTGGGTGGCTCAGTTGTTAAGCGTCTGCCTTCAGCTCAGATCATGATCCCAGAGTCCTGGGATCGAGCCCCGCACTGGGCTCCCTGCTCCGCGGGAAGCCTGCTTCTCCCTCTCCCACTCCCCCCCTGCTTGTGTTCCCTCTCTCGCTGTGTCTCTCTTTGTCAAATAAATAAAAAATCTTAAAAAAATAAATAAATAAAAATAAAAACAGCTTCTATGGGGTGTGACCTCAACAGGGCAGCAGGGGGGGGAGATCTTTTTGGTGATGGAAGAGTTCTGTGTCTTCACTGTGGTGGTAGTTACACAAATATACACGTAATAAGGTAATGGAACAAAAGACAAACTGGACATCACCAAAATTTAAACTTTTGTGCTTCAAAAGATACTAAGAAAGTTAAATGGGGCGCCTGGCTGGCTCAGCGAGTGGAACGTGTGACTCTTGATCTCAGGGTTGTGAGTTTGAGCCCCATGCTGGGTGGAGAGATGGCTTAAAAATAAAATCTTAAAAAAAAAAAAAGCCATTAAGAAAGTAAAAAGACAACCCCCCCTTTCCACACACAAAAGATAACCCACAGAATGGGAGGAGGTATTTGCAAATCATACATCTTAATAATGGTTTAGTAGCCAGAATATCTAAAAAACTCTTACAGTTAATAATAAAAAGACAAATGAGTTAAAAAAGAATGGGCCAAGGATTTAAACAGACATTTCTTCAAAGAGGTATACAAGTGGTCAATAAGCACATGAAAGGATGTTCAACATCAATGGAAATGCAAATCAAAACCACAATGAAAATGGGGAACAACCACCTCACACCCAACAGGATGGTTATAATCAAAAAGACATAATAACAGGTGTTGGGAGGATGTGGAGAAAGTGGACCCTCTCACACACTGCTGGTGGGAATGTGAAATGGTGTAGCTACTGTGGAAAACAGTCTGGCAGCTCCTCAAAAAGTTTAAACACAGAGTTACCATATGACCAGCCATTCCACTCCTAGGTACATACATAAGAGAAATCGAAACGTATGTCCACAAAAAAACTTGTACCCAAATGTTTGTAGCAGCACTATTCATAATAGACAAAAAGTAGAAACAACCCAAATGTTCGTCAGCTGATGAATGGATAAATAAAATGTGGTTCAGCCACTCAATGGCTTAGTATCTGGCAAAAAAAAGGAATGAAGTGCTGATACATGCCACAACATGGATGAACCTCTAAAACAGTACGTCAAGAGAAAGAAGCCGGTCACAAAAAGCCATATATTGAAAGATTCCCTTTATATGAAATGTCCAGAATTGACAAAACCATAGTCAGAAAGTAGAGTAGCGGTTGGTGGGGGCTGGAGCAGGGGGAGAGGGAAGTGATGGCTTAATGGGTGCAGGGCTTCTTTTTGGGGTGATGAAAATGTTCTGGAATCAGGTAGTGGTGATGGTTGTACAGCCTCATGAATGTACTAAAACCACTGCACTGTACATTAAAAGTGTGAGTTTTCTGGTACATGAATTATATCTCCATTAAAAAAAAAAATAGGAAAGCCAAAGACATATGCAAACAAATAAACCAAGACAGGTAGACACAAATGTCTGTTGTGTCTGGATCACAAAAGTGAAAAACTAGAATAGTGGAAGAGATCCTAAGCAGAGCACTGCTTCATGCATCACAGAACAACCACATAACAGAGTATCGTGCAGCTGCTGAAAGATGCGGGCCGTCACGTCAGAGAGGAAGAGAAAGACCAGTCGGCCCGCGCCGCCCAGGTGTTGGCCGGGGGCGCCTGGGATCTCTGTGAGAGCTCTGTTATTTAGTCAAAGTACACTGTTTTGAATTTTAATAATTTAAAAGTAGAAGGTTTAAAAAACAGCTTCTGGGCGCCTGGGTGGCTCAGTCGTTAAGTGTCTACCTTCGGCTCAGGTCATGGTCCCAGGCTCCTGGGATCGAGCCCCGCATCAGGCTCCCTGCTTGGCGGGAAGCCTGCTTCTCCCTCTGCCTCTGCCTGCCTCTCTGCCTACTTGTGATGTCTTCTCTCTGTTCCAAATAAATAAATCTTTAAAAACAAAAACAAAAAAGAGCTACCTTTAGGAGCTTTGTCTATATCCTATTATTCATGACACACGCCTGGGGTGGGTACGGTCACTTCCAGAGCACAGAGGAAGGAGCGGGGTGGAAGCGCGGGTCTGACTCTGCAGCTCTTGCTCGTCACTACTACTTAAATACCACACAGTGCCTGTGTCCGTTCTCTTCCGTCCTGTGACCACGACTAACTCCTCACTTCCTGAGTGCTCACTGTATGCTGCAGGCTTTATAGAAGTAACTCACTCAAGTTTACCAGCACCCCCTGTGTGGCGGTCCTGAGGGAAGCAGGGATGTAGGAAAGGGGGGGCATGGCTACCAAGAGTGGCGCTGGGCTCTGGACCCGGGGCCAGCCGACTCTGGAGTCTCTTGGTTCTCAGTCTCTGCGTGGACGGCACAACACAAGAGCTGCTGGGAAATCCTTCGGTAATCAGGTCTTACGGTTATCCGGGCCTTCCCTTCAGGCTTCTGGTTTCTCTCTACCCCGCCACGCATCCATCACTGTCCTGAGTGTCTACTTGACGACAGCAAGCCAGGTGTGATGGCCATGTCGCACGCAGCACCAGGGCCCAAAGACAGAAAGCTCGAGGCCCAGCCTCAGGACCACGGGATGGAAGGCCACTTTTGGTGCCAGCCAAGAGCTCCCACTGATGCCTTTCTTTCCCAAGAGAGGATGTTCCTCATGTACTGAGTGGGCTCGGCGATGTGCACGTGGACAGACGAGGAGCGTGCGGGTGGCGCCGCTCTGGCTCTCAGGGCAGGGCTCCGCCAGCACCGTTACCAAGTCCCTCCTTTTAGAGCAGGAAAACCGGAACTCAGCCATGGCTTGCTGCTACTTCATCATTACTGGGTCACATCAGGAACGAGATGGGAAATATAATCAATTTTCTTGCCTGGATAAAACCCTTCCCTTAGGTATCTTCATGGGGGTTAGCCAGCTTTCTCTCTCTCCTGATTGACAAACACCTCTGTTCACAACACGTTAAATTCCCTATGGCTGATTTGCTCTTAGTAGTTTTGCAATTGTCAGAATCCTGCCTGAACTTCCTCCTGCAGATCATCTAATTAAAAAGAGTGGGGTGGGGGTGGATAATGTAACACTGTGTGTCAACCATGCTTCAATTAAAAAAAAAAAAAAGGAACTAGTAAGTAGGCTTTTGCAAAAGGCCATCTGAGGATAAGCAGCCATTTCCCCAGCACACCAGTAGTTTGCTAATTCGTGTACTGGGGTGGGGTGGGGGTGGTTATTGAGATGAGAGCCACTGAATTTTCACCAAACTGAACTCTAGATCCTGACATGTAATAATGACTATAACCAGCCAGCCCTGAGTTTCTGGAAAGCTGTCAACATCCCTAAAACAAATCATAGGATGGCTGTATAAGAAATAAGAGATGTAGAAGGCCATGCTTTCAAGGTAGTCTCAGAAGGCCAAGAAGAAGGTGGGTGCACAAATTTAGAGAAGCAGTGTGCACTGCAACATAAAGGTGGACGAGAAGGCATAAGTAGAGAATATCACCTTGGAATCCGTGGCCAGGAGAACTGTACCATCCTCACGTATCAAAGGCTGTTGGATGTTCACAAGCATCCCTGGATCAAGAAGACCTGTTTGTCTATTTAAGACATAAAGAAACCCAGAGTAGCTTCCAACATTTAACACACAGTATGATCATGCTGCATTGCCCTGTCCCTTCTACATCTGCAAAACTGCCTGAATAGCAGAAAATCTCTAACCAGACTCAGCCATCGAGTGACTGAACCACACCCCCCTTCTCTCTAGAATGAGATGAGCACAAAGCTGGGCCTACAGCCTGAGATAGGATGCCACACAGATACACATCCCTTTGGTTTCCATGCAGACCTCAGACTGTGGCCACTTTGTTAAATAAAGTTAACTTGATCTTCAGAATATCACCAAGGAATTCTCAACTCTAGTTCTCACTAGGATACAGTTTGGATTTCTTGTTTTCCCTTTCTGTTCCTTTTAAATGAAGTTCGATAGATCACATGGGGAAAAAAAGACATAAGTTAACTTGTGTTAACTATTTGGGACTACCTGGGGACTTAGGCCTTTTGTCTATACTGCAGAAAAACCCCATCTTGAATTGCAGAGCAGTGTATGAATAACTATAGGACATAACCCCGAGGCAGGAGAAAAACCCCATCTTAAATCAGCCATCCTTGGGTCTGTCCACAGGCGTGACTGAAGCAGCTCCGAAAAGGGTGGGACGAGGCAAGACAAGGCTGAAGGCTGTGGCAGCGGGGAAGGAGCCACATAAGCTCCCTCCAAGGAATATCCACGCCTCCTCTAATCAGCTCAAAGGCTGATGGTAGTGTTGCCCTTTGTCAAAACAGGGACTGACCTTGCTCCGTCTTTATCTGCCACAAACGTGGGAGTGGCTATCAGAGGACTTCTCAGGTCCTTCCGGATATAGATTTTCTCAGTTGAAGCAGCACAATTGCTTGGTTTCTCCCGTTGCACATCAAAGGGCTTCCGTTCACTCTGCACAGCTTAAATCACAACATAAATATTCAGGTTTAGACGAAGGAGTCAAGTCATTAAAAACTACATCCTTTGTAGTAAAGTTAGGGATCTTCCATAGTAAGCCTGCTACTATAGGGATGATAAGCTCCAGTGCTAGGCACATCCAGCTCAATTTTCAGGGGACTTTTCAGCCAAAGCAAAGAAAAGCTCAAAGCCAAACAATGCCATGCTAAGTCTAAAGAGTTCAAGCTCACTGCCTGCTAAGAAACTTCAGCATGGCATTTGCATGGCCTTGTGGGGGGCCCACACTGAGCTTTCTGGGTTTTCACTTTTTGCTGCTCACAAAAGGCGCTCTCCAGGAAGAGAAACACCCATCTTCAAGTGGGCCCTTAACAGAGAGCTTGTCCAACGCATGTGTCATAGAGAACTTTTCTAATGTCCAACTCAAGCCTGCATGGCTTCTGCAAACTGTTTAATGGGGTGTCAGTTTTCTGTAACACTAGCAGTCTCTCCCTTCAGCAATCTGGTCTGAGAGAGGTATACGGACCAGAAACAACTGAAGGAAATAAAGATCTTTTTAAAAGAAAGAAAGGATGAACCCCAGATCCAATATGTAAGAAAGCTAAGGGGTCCTATTTAGACAAGGAACCTGTGGCTGAGAGAGGTGCCATGTCTTCCCCAGGCCTCACAGCTCCGAAGTGGCAGGGCTGGGGTTTGATACCCCAAAGCCTGTGTTCACCCCACTGCGCTGTGCTGCGTGCCGAGTTATCTGGAGGAGGTTTCCACACACACCATGGGGAAATGACCAATCACAGCAGCATGGGTGCTGGATCCCCTAGCTGACCCAGAATGGAAACAAAAGGAAGCCTCAGTGGATATTTTTCTCTTAGAGTATTTTAAAGCCAGGTATAGAAATCTCGCTTTCTCCCAACTTGCTAACCCAAGTGGCTTGTTCGTGTACAGTTACTCACATTCCATTTTCATGCCCATCTCTAAGCATTTTTTCAGCCGGCAAAACTGACAGCGGTTCCGGTGGTGTTTATTGATGATACAGTCTTGGTTGCTCCGGCAGCTGTAGGTCAGATTTTTCCTTACACTCCTTTTGAAGAAACCTTTGCAACCTTCACAACTGACAGCCCCATAGTGCCGGCCTAAAAGGAGAAAGTGTGTGTGAAACAGATCACCAAGAGAAGAGGTGATCCCTCACAGGCCCTGTGTCTCAGGTAAGGCTATCAAAGTAACTGGTGCACGGTGTCCGGTGCCGGCAGCCATGGCACAACCACGAGCCTGAGCATGAAGCACGGCACTGAGGTTCTTCCCTAATTTTCCTATAATCTTTAAAGTAGCCCTGTGATGTCATGATAGAAAAACAGAAGCTCGGATAGGTTACATGACAGCTGGTATATGGCATGATCTTAATGCTTTTAGCACACGAAGGACCTAACATGCAGCAGCAGCTCACGGAGGACGGCTGGGCCATCCCGCCCACTGTGCACACCTGCTCCTGGCTCCAGAGCTGGGCTGTGAAGCCACTCGGCACTCCTGTCCTGCTGACGGTGGGACGCAGCAGAAGCATGCATGAGCTGCTTGAGCACAAGGGCCCTACTCCTCCCTGTACTCCCTCGGTGTGAGTCACATCCTGGGCCCTACAGCTACCCTGGGGGAAGCGCAGGGGCTGTGCTTATGTAGGCCCAAGGTGAAGGAAGGGTGCATGCTGTATGGCTCACTTGGATTAGGTATTCAGACTCTTTTGGAAACACAGTTCTAGAAATACATTTATTACATACAGTTCTTTTTTTCTAATCTTGTTTACTTTGGTGTCACTAACTTCTAATGACCGGTGACATTAAAAAGAGCCCCCCATCTCAGTTTACCCTTCCAAATACACCAAGCGCTTCCACATGCATCACACCTCCTTTGCTCCCAGCTGGCACAGACCATGGATACGCTCTCCTGGTTTGATCTTCTGTAACTCAATACCATAGCTACATTGCTGAGAAGAAACATTTCATAGGATCATCGCTGATGGCAGCTACTGAGCGTCCCACTGTCCTGAGCTCGAGCATGCAGAGCCATTCCCCAAGTGTGTACTTGGAGGGTCTCAATTTTGTGCCTTGAAGAGTAGTACTAAAATTGCTGTGTAGACGTCATTTTTCCTTCCTTGCGGTGTATTTCCTTAGCCTCTCTAGCCCTTAGAGTGACCTCTGATATCTGGAGACTGTGGCACTGCAAGCCTATGACTAGGCCATTCCTTTAAGCCCAGAAGGCGACTGACAAATGGGGAAGCCAAGCAGACTCTGTGGCCTCTTTGTTATGTCCATGCTTCATTCATTTGTTTAAAAGTTTGCAGAGTGCCTCTCCTGGCTGAGCAAGATATAGAGATGGAGGGGCCAGACATGGTTCTTGCTCTAACAAAAAGAGCCCCTTTTGGTGTGGAAGACAGGCCTGTAAGAATCAATTATAAGAGAATGTAACAAATGCCAGAGCAGTCTATACAAAAGGACGATGAGGACACAGACAGCACTGGCTTCAGAAAAGGGATGGGATGGGCTAGGTTTTGCCTTGTTCAAGATAAGGAGTGGGAACAGAGGCAGGGCACCCTGGCACAGCAAATGGTACCATGAGCTAGGAGGGCGCTGGAGCTTCTGACTTCTGTGGATGTCTGGGCTGTCTTCCTAAGATGCTTGGTCCAACCTTTTTTTTGCTTGTTTTAACTAGGACCACAAAGTGTCCAAAGTTCCTGGGAATTCTGTGACTACAGAATAAAGTGGAACCAATCACAAAACTCAGGCCTGTGCCCGTAGCACAGCTGGAAGAATACCTTATTAAATCCTTCTCTATCCTGTGCTCATTTCAGTGGCACATATACTAAATACTCCTCCATCCTTCCTGCCTGCCTCACCTTCTACGGCTTCCCGGCATTAGCAGGCTGAAGTCTGAACTTTTGGACCAGACATCTTCTCCAGTTTCCTTTCACCCACATCCTAACCACAGAAGTCCAGGAGCTCTTCCCCAAAGACACCATGGGTGTGGACAGTAAATTCACTGGGCCCTGGCTCCACCAGCCAGAATGCCCTCCTGCTTTACACAACACACACACACACACACACACCCCCCCTCAACCTCCAAGCTTCACAGAATGTGACTGCTGCTGGGGGACCTTGCCTGACCCTATGGCTCCAGCTAGAATCTCATGCTCCCTCCTCCTTCATTACAGTAGTTACCATACTGGTTTATAGTGAGGGGATGGCAGACAGAGTAAGGATGAAGAAGAAATAGAAAACACATCTTGTGAAACAGCAAAGCACTGTGCTAATACTACCTAGATTAAAGAAATGATTGCTTTCTTGGTAGTATGTAAATATGTGACACATAACCAAGATTTATAAGTCACAGAAACAGTATCTTGACTCCTCCTTTTGATTCTAATAATCTGACAAACTGGTTTGCTTATTTATATCACTACCCCACTCAGAAAAATGGAGTTCATATTTTGAAACCTACAAACAAACAGAAAATGTTCTCTTTCCAATAATCCTCCAACCCCCACTTGGTTCATGATGTTGGACCATGATGTGCGCCTATAACCTAGGGTTACTTACCGGAGGCTTTGTCGCCACAGACCACACAGTACTCTACCACTTGTGGCCGCTGGACGTCGGCCTTACCCAGCAAGCGCTCCACAGAAGCAGAGTCCGTGACGATCTAAAAAGAATCAGGAAACAAGCAAAGTGCTGGTTAAAAACCAGATCGTTAAACAAACTAATGTTTAACTATAAATTCCTAATCTTGGGTTTCTAAGCAGGAAAACCCTGGGCAGAACTGGGAAAATCCCACCTGACAACTTACCCTGATATCAAGAATGGCCCTGTTGCTCACCTAGACAGCGCCCCTTCAGCAGTGATGGTAGTGGGCTGGGGGGGGGGGGGGGGTTGTCCAAGGTCAGGCCCTGGTTTTTACTCACTCTCCTATCTGGCTAGCAAATCGCCCAGGATGGGGGGGCCATGTGGAGAATCACATGCAGATGCTCCGACATGAACATACTGTAGGTCTTTCTGGCTCCTTCTCTATTCCCATGAAACAGCTTGGAATGTATGCCGAGAGGCATATTTGGCAGAGAAAGAATCAAGCTTTTTTTTTTTCCCCCAAGATTTTATTTATTCATTTGAGAGAGAGAGAGAGCAAGCAAAAGCATGAGCAGGGGGGAGGGGCAGAGGGAGAAGCAGGCTCCCTGCTCAGCAGGTAGCCCTATGTGGCGCTTGATCCCAGGACCTTGGGATCATGACCTGAGCCCAAGGCAGACACTTAACCTACTGAGCCACCCAGGTGCCCCAGAATCAAGCTTTATTAATTAAATAACTAGGTCTCTCCTTGAGGCAGCTGGGAGTAGAAGGACTAGAACAGGCGACCTCTGAAACCTGTTATTTCTCCTTCACTTGCAGGTGACTTTCTAGGTGACAGTGTTACTCATCCGGAAGAATACTGTAACTGACACCAATATGAGAAAGTGAAAAATAGCTGTTATTAAATAATGTACCAACAATAACCCTTACAATTATTTCTGTATGGTGGGAATATATATAGAAATTGCTATGTAGAATGACCTCTTATAAAACATGCAACAAAATCCACAGCCACCTTCTCATGAACAACATAAAAAAGCAGGGAGGAATTTTAATTTCAGTTGGTCAGAATGTACTCTGGGAAAGGAGGCAGTATTTACTAACTGCACTATGAGGAGTCTCAAAAGTGCAGTTCTGAAAGCTGAACATCACTTGTGCTCTCAACCCAGTCCTATCAGAAGAAAAAACATCCTTTCTTTTCCTTATTTTTCTCCATAGTAGAAAGTTCCTCCCCACTCAAAACACATGGATTCTTAGCAGCATTATTCACAAGAGCCAGAAGGGAGAAGCACCCCAAACATCCAACAACAGATGACTATATAAGTAAAGTGTGGTCTATACATACAGTGGAATATTATTCAGCCTTAAAAAGGAATGAAATTCTGACACAGGCTACAACATGGGTGAACCTTGAGGACATTATGCTCAATGAAATGAACCAAATGCAAAAGAAAAAATATTGTAGGGTTCCACTTATGTGAAGTCCCTAGAATGGCCAAAGTCATAAAGACAGAAAGGAGGAGGATGGTTGCCAGGGCTGCAGGGAGAGGAGAGACCCAGAGGCAGCAGTTCACAGGAGCAGGTAAGGACAGAATGAAGAGCTGGGACCAGGCCTGACGATCTGGAAAAGATGAAGTGAGATTTAGGAACAAGTCAGTCCTCATCTGGCTGTGGTCAGCCCTAGGTGGGGCCCCTAAAATATCAGGGCCGAGAACTGCCACCGTGCAGCCTTAGGTTAGTTAGAACAATTCTCCAGTGGCCTTAGTACCAGCTTGCTCATGCCAGTCTCCTGTGGGCCACTGACTGTCCTGGCTCAACTTCCATCGCATCTGAGCACTGCAGCTGGCTGCCTCCTGGGCCTTGCCACTCACTTGCTGGTTTTTTACTTTAGCCAAAGCAGCAACCTGCCATACTTGTAGGTCCTCGAAGGACCTTCTAGAGATGGATTTGGCCTTCAAGGCAGAGGAAGAGTCACAAACCAATTTGGTAGCATAAGTGCTGAAAGGAATGCCTGTCAACAGCCTTACCTGGATCCTGCCAGGGACAAGGTTGTCCGAGGTGGTGAATATGAGCTGCTTGGCACTGGATGTCTCCGGGGAAGCCAGGATCACCTTCCCAGTTCCAGCTCCATCTGGGCTGGTCAGGATGAACTGCTGCTTGGGGGATCCGGAGGCGTCCACTGCGGTGACTATCTGGATCTTCTGTCCTGTCTGCTGGTCTGTTACAATCTACAAGACACAACATGGAGGCTGCTCTCACGGAGTATCATGCAACTCGTGTACTTGCAGGTGGTGCTCAAAGTGGTGATTGCCCAGTGCCGTCGTGGAGTCAATGCTGGTCCAAGATGCAGTTTCACCAGTGCATGGTGAAATGAGAAAAATAAAACACAACCGTGAGCTTTTCAGAAACCAATTTCCATGGAGTTAATTTTATTTTAGGATGATATCATTCCTACTATTTTAATTAAAATGTCCTTTGGGGCGGTGGTGGGGTACTAGATGAAGGTGGTCAAAAGATACAAACTTCCAGTTTTAAGATAAAAAAAGTACTGGGATATGATGTATGGCATGGTGACTGTAGCTAACTCTGCTGTATGGTGCATCTGAAAGTTGTTAAGAAGGTAGATCCTAAGAGTTCTCATCACAAGGAATAAGCCATTTTTTCTTTTTCTTTTGTATCTATATGAGATGATGGATGTTAACTAAACTTATAGTGGCCATCATTTCATAATATATGTAAGTGAAGTCATTAAGCTGTACACCTTGGACTTACACACTACTGTGTGTCAATTATATCTCAATAAAACTGGAAAAAGTCCTTTCTTCTATGAAATGGAGATAATAATTGTAGATGATAAGTTTAACTTAAAAAAAAAAAAAAAAAAGCCATGGGCGCCTGGGTGGCTCAGTTGGTTAAGCGACTGCCTTCGGCTCAGGTCATGATCCTGGAGTCCCTGGATCGAGTCCCGCATCGGGCTCCCTGCTCGGCAGGGAGCCTGCTTCTCCCTCTGACCCTCCCCCCCTCTCATGTGCTCTCTCTCTCTCATTCTCTCTGTCTCAAATAAATAAATAAAATCTTTAAAAAAAAAAAGCCCTGTCCTAGGCATAATAAAGTCCAGAGAAGTCCTGACCCTGACTCCTCCAGAGGCTCCCACCGTTCACCATCCAGGGGGCCAGCTGTCGGAGTCCGCCTCTTTCCAGAATCCCTGCCTAACTGCATCAGTTACAACTGAAATAGTTGCTACAGCAAGAGGGACTTGTCATTCCTGCTCCTGAAATTCTCTGAAGCTGTTCTACTCCCTGTCCTGCCTTCCTCGAGGCCAAGTGCCCAGCTTTGGAACACTGCCCACCCTCTCCCTGGGGCACCAGCAGGCCCTCACAGCAAATAGGATTTTGGGGGCTGTTGTGGCTGGGCCTTGGATAAGGGGAGAGGTACTACATTTCTAGCTGGAACTCCCTTCCCTCTACCATATTTATGGGCAGGTCTGGCATCCGTGCTACATCTTGACGGATGCTGACTTGTGACACAGCATTCCAAAGTTCAGACAGCAAACTCACAAAGAATCTAGCACAACAGCTTTGCCAACTATCCAATATGGAAAATCAGACAATGCTGGTTAGTTAAAAAAAAAAAAAAATGACAAAGATCCAATCACTTTATTATGTTTACGGAGTGTCCACTATATGTCAAGCTCTGTTCTTTGTACTAGGGATAGGGACATGAACACAACAGAGCTCCTACCTCGTGGAGTTAACCTTATATGGGGGAAACAGACCATGAACACTGATATTGCAGAATATCAGTCATGGTAGGTGTCATAAAGAAAACTTAAAAGCAGAGTAAATGGACAAAGCATGTCAAGGGGAAGGAGGCAGGGGGACTGCTTTAGAAAGAAAGATCTCTCTGATGGAGGTGATGTTGAGCAAAGACCTGAATGAAGCAAGAGAGGAAGCCATGCAAGTATGTGGCAAAGTATTTTATAGGCTGAGGGCACAGCAAGTTCAAGACCAGAAAGAGCAGACTGGGAACAGAAGATGCATGAACAAATCCTTAGCTGATGGTGGTGCATGAATCCCAGCATAGCATCATTTGCAACTGATCAAGGTCAAAAGATCTTGAAGGCTGAAGAACAGATTTAGAGAACGAAAGGAAGTACCTTTCATTGTTACAACCTGTGGCATACACACTCAGAGTCCCCTGGAAAAGTAAAACATGAGACAGAAAACTTTTTTTTTTTTAAAGATTTTATTTATTTATTTGACAGAGAGAGACATAGTGAGAGCAGGAACACAAGCAGGGGGAGTGGGAGAGGGAGAAGCAGGCTTCCCGCGGAGCAGGGAGCCCGATGTGGGACTCGATCCCAGGACGCTGGGATCATGACCTGAGCCGAAGGCAGACGCTTAACGACTGAGCCACCCAGGCACCCTGAGACAGAAAACTTTATAAGAAGAATTCTCTTACACTTTCCTACCCAATGCTGAACTGAAAGACTGCAGACAGACGGCTGACACACACTTCTCTCAGCTGCCACAGAAGGGACTCTTACCTTAGTTAAAAGGTAACAAGCTGGCCTTTGGAAGGCCCTTATAACCTTGAGATCTGGGAGTAAAATGTCTGACTTCCTTTTCATGTCTATCAAAACTTATCTACTTCCTAAATTACCTTCCCTGTTAACAAATGAAATAGTCATGTGATTGAGAGGGATCTCCAATCACCAGCTATAACCAAGGCAAGGCTAGTTGAAGTCCTTCACGTGTTCAGAGGTAAGACACTCTGCACCTGAGTACACACAGTCAGTCACTGGCCTGTCACCACCTTTGATGCTATTCCCCAGGCCTCTTGGTCGAGACATGGCAGGTACGGGGCTGGGGCAGGGGTGGGAGGTAGGAGTAACTGGGTCCAGCTGCTCTTGGTGGCTCTATGTAACATATCCCAAAGCTCAGATTATTCTTTTCTTTTTTCTCCAAAAGATTCAGGCTCACAAAACCCCAGGATGACCCTCAGGCAAACAAAGGCCTTGCTGACAAGTATCAGCAGGCAGATACCTGTTTAATGACACCAAGGAAACATCAAATTGAGGATGTATCCAGACTTATTAAATCTCCCGAGGAGGGGTGGTGAAAAGGTGCTGTTGGTAGAATCATGTCCCCCCAAAAGAGATGGTTACATCCTAACCCCCCAGGGCCTGTGAATGCGACCTTATTTGGAAACAGGACCTTTGCAAGTGTGATCAAGTTGAGTCCATAATGGAAGAGGGTGGGCCCCAAATCCAGTGAGTGGTGTCCTTACTAGCAGGCCTGTGATGACAGAGGCAGAGGCTGGAGTGCTGCAGTTGCAGGCAAGGAACACTGAGGATTTCCGGTCACTACCAGAAGCTAGGAAGGCACAGAGGGATGCTTCCCTAGAATCTTAGAGAGAGCATGCCCCTAGCAAATACCTGAATTTGGGCTTCTGGGCTCCAGAATTGCGAGAAAATAAATTTCTGTTGTTTTAAGGCACCAAGTTTGTTGTAATTTGTTATGGCAGCCCTAGGAAACGAACATAAGAGGCAAACTTTATTTAATCTCTTCACTTGGAACAAATGTTCATACTCTCTGCTTGCAAACAGTAACAAATGGGGGGAGGGGAAGAACCTAAGGAGGAATGTCTTGTTTTCTCTGTGATTTTTTTTTTTAAGAGAGAGAGTGAGCAGGCAGGAGGGGCAGAAGGAGAGGGAGAGAGAGAATCTCAAGCAGCCTCCATGTTCAGCACGGAGCCCAACACAGGGCTTGATCCCACGGCCCTGAGATCATGACCCGAGCTAAAAATTGGACGTTTAACTGACTGAGCCACCCAGGTGCCCCTCTGTGACTCTTAAGGCCTTCCAAGGCTGGCTACATGGTTAGTACTGCTACAACTCTTGTTTTGAAAAGGTACATTTGTTCCAGTGTGACTGATATATTAGGGACTATTCTGTGCATAAAATAAATCTTGTGTTTATGCATGACTTCTCCTGAGAAACAGTACACACACAGAGAATGACCCCCAGGTGAAGTGAGCGGAGTGGGAATAGCCAGCTCAGTGCATGTGCTGTTAACAGCTTTCCCTGATTTCAGATCACCCCACTCACAGCAGCTCAGGAGCTACAATCCTCCCACATCCCCTCCACAAGCAAGCTTCAGGTCTCTTTCAAGGAAAAGTGCCACATTTATGGTCGTCATTATGTATTTCTTAACCATTTAATGTATGTAAAATCGCAATTTAAATCAAATCAAATTCATACCTGCTTTTTAATGTGTCACCAACAATTTCTGAATATTATGCCACTAACCCCACATACCCCCATAAGCCCTGTGGTTTCCACTGTAGAATTTTGCACAGTATGGGAATTTTTAGAACACGTAAGTCACATTATAGCAGAGATGACTACATACTCTACTGGCCCAAGGCCCTCTCTACTTCTACCCCAAAAGGACCTCAAAGATCTGACTTACTGCCATTCTCCTCCATGTTACCCACTCTCTGTTCCAGCCAAGCTGGGCTCATCATTCATGCTGTAAAGAAAAGTCTGCAAATGGACAGCCTGAAGGCAAAAAACAGCCACTGGATAACTTTTGCTTGACCTCCCAGAGTTTAAAATTTTAAAAACTGGTTGGCACTACCTGAGGATAGAGTATTTACCATAAAAATCAGATTCACAGTTCTTTTGACAAGCTGTCCCCATCCTTGCCCCCAAGTTCCCCTGTGGTTATCAACTGGCTGTGTGTGGTTGCTCCTTTGGATGGGGCACAGGCGCTCTGTTTGGCCCTAATTCCCACCCTGCCCACCTTCTTCACTGCCAGCTGGTCCTGTAAACACAGGTTTGTGATCCTGAAATAGGGCTTTGCAGCTAGAGCTGCGAATGGAATGCTCATTCTACTGCTTCCCAACTGGGTCACTGTGGAACAGTTATATGTGCTTTCTGAGCCCCTGTTTACATATCTTTAAAAAAGAATTATTACGTCTGAAGGCAGTTGGTATGAGCCCCAGAATATAAGAGGACCTTGCTAAAAATATTTCCTGCTCTAAGCTCTCACATACTTGTCTCCTCATTCAGAAGCCTTTTTTACTCCTTTCATCTCATTGAATCTCTCCCTCCGACTTCGGCTCACTCACTCACTCATTCATTCCTCAAATGCTTACAAAGGGTCTACTCTATGCCGGGCACTTTGCTAGATTATAGGCATGATGGAGATGGCAGGAGCTCTCGTGAAGCTTCTAAGTTTAGTGGAAAAGTGGCAAAAGACAAGTAAACAGAACAGCCAATGAACAATTTATGATAAATGTTATGAGGGAAAAGATCTGGCTAGAGTAGGAGAGAGTAACACAGGCACTTAACTTTTTAGAAAGAGAGGTCAAGAGAGGTCAAGGAAGGCTTCTGTGTCAAGGTGGCATTTAACTCAGGATTCAAGGCTAAGAAGGGAGTCAGATAAAGGTTTAGGGAAAAGTGTGTTCCAAGCAATGGGAAATGTTCTGGCATATGGAAAGCCCTAAGAGGAAGGAACTCTTAGAACTGACATCAGGCCTATGGACAATGAAGAGTGGCCCAGGAACCTAGCGAGGGAGGTGGGCTGGCCCTAGTGGAAGTCAGGATTTCATTCCAAGTACAACAGGAGCCACTCAGGGGTTTTGCCCTCCTAAATCAGAGTCTTCAGGTTTCTTATGCTATTTTATATCTATCTTATATAGTATGCTATACAAACACATATATTTTTAAATATATATATATAAAATTTGTCAGATTATTATAAGTCGGCATATTAAAGCATAACAAAGGACAATAGAAGAGATACTTAAAAGGCAAAGAAAATCTGTTAAAAATTTTTTTGACCTATGCAAAAAGGTACATGAATCTTTTACTCAAATATAAATTTTAACTCATGAGTAGTTAGTGCTGCTCACAGGCAAAGATCAAACAAATATATTCTCCATTCAGCCTAACTCAATCCCTAGAACGTTTACGTAGATAAAATATTTGACAAAGATTTCCTCCCTGAATAACACAAAACAGTGTTTTCTAAATACAGTCAAGACTTGAAGTGAGGGAATGATGGACTTTGCATTTTAAACAGATATTCCTGGATGTTGGATGGAAAAAACATAGAACAAAAAAAAGTGGAAACTGAGAAACTGTTCAGATGTCCCTGGAGGAGCCCAGGTGGGAGGTGAAGATGGGGGCTGTGGGTCTGGAGAGCAGAGGATCACTGCAGGATGTGTGCTGGAAGGAGAAGCGACAGCACATGCAAGTGGGTACAGATGTGAGGACTGGAGAATGAAGAGCCAGGAATGACTCTCGGGTTTCTAGCCTGAACAATGAATGGCATGGTGGAGGGAGCGAGGGTTGGTAGGAATTCAGAAGTCCGTTTTTGGCCTATCAAATACGAGATGCCTAAATAGATATGTCAAGTAAAATACCAGATAGATGAGTGTGGAGCTCAAAGTATATTTCTGGTTTCAACTTCAATATAAAGAGCTTAGAAGTTGCCATTTCATCTTTACAACAAGAAAAAGCAAGATAAACTGAAAATCAATGACCTTCCTTGGACTTATCAGAGAACTTGAGTGTGCAGGGCAAATCCGTCCCCAAATCTGGAGAGGTAGATTCACAAAGTCTGAGATCTGCTTAGGTGGAGCAGAAGCCAACCTGGAGGAATATTTAAAAGGTAATTACAAAGAACTGCTGGAGACTTAGCACAGACTAGGATGGGAGTAAGAAACTCCTGGGGGCCACAGTCTTGGGAGGGTCAGGGATTTTAGACCTAGGAATCCCACTTGGTTCTCAAGGTGAAGAGATGAGAAAGATTCCCTGGTGGCTCTGGTAGGGGTAGGGGAAGAATTTTTGTAAAATAAACTCAAGGGTTTCTTCTGTAAAAGAAACACAGGTCTATTCCCCAGGGGAAAACACTTTACTTGAGTCCTATCCCACCTGGGGAAAGGGCATTTCTTCAACTCCAGGCCTCTCGGACCTTTCTATCTTAGAGAAAGGGGTGGGCAGTAAGGGAATAATACACACTTGTGAAGGTTACAGCCTGCAATATGATTTATAAGAAAAATATAATTGGTCATTCAGATGACAAAAATATATTTTTCAGATATATTCAATCTTCACCCACAGCTCCTAAAAATGCTTTAGAGCCAAAAAAGTGAAACGAGTGTCTTGTTATTAATGAAGGTGACTTTTGGGACCCCTCCCAAGGGCAGGGGCTGGTTGCCAGAAGGATCAACCATGTGATTAAAAGGTTGGAACTTTCAGTACCACCCCCTCCGGGGGGGTTGGGGTGTGGGGGAGGGGCTGGAGGTTGAATCAGCCAGTGGTCAATTACTTAATCAATCATGCCTATGTAATAAAGCCTCCATAAAAACCCAAGAGAACAGCTTTTTGGCCCTTTACAGAGAGCCTCCATGCTTGGTGAACCAGAACACTTCCATGTGTCACCAAGCTGGCCCCAAGCTTCACGAGGGCAGAAGCTCCCTCGTTTGGCACCTTGCCCAAGGTATCTTCATCTGGCTGGTGATCTGTATCCTTTAACAAACTGGTAACCATGAGTAAGTGCTTCCCTGAGTTCTGTGAGCTGCTCTAGCAAATTAATTGAACCTAAGAACATCACTGGAACCTCTAATCTGTAACTGGTTGGTCAGAAGCTCAGCTAATAGCCTGGGACTTGTGACTGGTGTCTGAGGTGAGAGTAGGGGTCAGTCTTACAGGGCTGAATCATTAGTCTGTAGAATCTGATGCTATCTCTGCGCTGATAGTGTCAGAACTGCTTGGTGTTGTGTATGCGGGACCCCTCCAACCCCACCTCAAAGTTGGAACTGGGTCCTGGAACTCATACAGGTAGCCCAGGGACACAGGCCTACTAAATACTGCGATTTCATCATAAGATGATAGAATGCTTTCCCTCCCTGACACCTTACCACCCTACCAACAGGGCTCCAGTATAACAGTGGATTACAGATGGAAGAGCTTCAAGACACACACTCTCTGAGGAAGAATATCCAAGGAAGCCCAAAGTCAAGAGGAGAGACTAAGACAGAGACACTAGAGGAATCTGAAGCCTCTGGACCTACAGCCACAGCAAACACCACACACAGTTTAACCCTAGCCAGATTAACATAAATCCTCATAGTAGAGGTTTATTTACTTCACTTCTTATTACCTAACAGCAGATACTGTCTGGTTTTAAAAAGAATATGTATAAGGCATGCCAAAAGGCAAGAAAACACAATCGGAAGAGATAAAACAAGCAGCAGAATCAGACTCCAAAAGGACAAAAATCTTGGAATGACCAAACAAGAAACTTAAAATAGAAAGATCAATATGTAAGGTCTCTAGAGGAAAAAGTAGACAACATGCAAGAACAGATGAGAAATGTAAGAAGATGGAAATTCTCAGAAAGCAGGAAATGCTAAAAATCAAAAACACAGTAAAAAAATGAAGAATGCCTTGATGGGCTCGTCAGTATACTGGATACAACCAAGGAAAGAATGAAATGCAAAGGGAGAAAACAATGAGGGAAAACAAAACAAACAAAAAAACCAGAACAGAGTATCCAAGAACTATGGGACAATTTCAAGATATAACATACGCATAACTGGAATACCAGGAGAATGGGGAAATGTTTGAATACTAGCTGAGAACTTTAAAAAATTAATGACAAACAACAAAGCACAAATCTATGAAGCTCAGAAAACATCAAGCAGATTAAATACTAAAATACTACATCTAGACATATCCTACTTGTGAGACTAAATACAAATGAAAGAGGCTTAATTTTCCCTGTTGAAAATAAAGGAAGAAACTTCTTTCCCTTCAGAACTCTTTCTCTGTCTTCTTCTTTTTTTTTTTTTTTTAAATATTTTATTTATTTATTTGAGAGAGAGAGAGAGAGAGAAACAGCATGAGAGGGGATAGGGTCAGAGGGAGAAGCAGGCTCCCCACTGAGCCGGGAGCCCAATGTGGGACTCGATCCCAGGACTCCGGGATCATGACCTGAGCCGAAGGCAGTCGTTTAACCAACTGAGCCACCCAGGCGCCCTCTCTGTCTTCTTGATATGCATGTAAATCTTTATAATGGTTGCATAAGCCTCTTGCCAGTCTCACGACTCAGGAATGTTTTCTCAAGGATCTGGGACCCATTATTTTGAAATGTAAACTTCAAGAGAGATAGCTCCCCTACCTCTTAGGCCTCTGGGAGAGGAAGGGTCTAACTGGTGGGCACCTTGCTCCTATTTGCAAATTACCTCCCATCATAAGGATTTAAGAAAATCCCTCCCCGCCTCGGTCCCCAGTAAAGCCAACTAACTAGCACAGGTGGGTTTCCACAATTTCCATGATAAAGTTAGGATCCTGAAAACATGTATGATGTAATGGGTTGTACCTACTTGGCTACACAAACAAGTGAAATTCCTTTCTGTCTTTGCAATTTCTTAGAAGACTGCCTGTAATGCACATCACATTCTGATTTAATGCTTACTAAAAAAAAAGAAAAGAAAGAGGTGCTTGGCTGGCTCAGTCAGTGGAGCACGTAACTCTTGATCTTGGGGGTGTGAGTTTGAGCCTTACATTAGGTGTAGAGATTACTTAAAAATTAAATCTTAAAAAGAAGCAAAGCAGGGGCGCCTGGGTGGCTCAGTCATTAAGCGTCTGCCTTCGGCTCAGGTCACGATCCCAGGGTCCTGGGATCAAGCCCCACATCGGGCTCCCTGCTCAGCGGGAAGCCTGCTTCTCCCCCTCCCACTCCCCCTGCTTGTGTTCCCTCTCTCGCTGTCTCTCTCTCTCTGTCAAAATAAATAAATAAAATCTTTAAAAAAAAAAAAAAGAAGCAAAGCAAAGAAAGAAACCTGTTTTCTGTCTCTTCTACCTTTACAGAGAGGTTTTCTGAGTTGGGAGAAGATTTTGTTTCTTTTAATTATATTTCCTTAACATATTCAAACCACAGAAAACCAAAGACAAAGAGAAAATACTGAAAGAAGCTGGGGGGGTGAAGGTGGGGGAAAGAGAAACAAAGGTAAGATTCACTGCAGATTTCTTACCAGAAACCACATAAGCCAGAAGATAGAAGAATGAAATAGTTCAAATGTTGAAAGAAAGAAATCACCAAAGTAGAATTCTACATTTGACAAAAGTATCCCTCAAAAGTGGAGAAGAGTCCATCAGTGGATGATGACTGGATAAATGAATTGTGGTATATCCATACAATGGGGTATTATTCAGTCATGAAAAGGAATGAAGTACTGATTCATGCGACATCACAGATAAATGAACATTATGCTAAGTGAAAGAAGCTAGACACAAATGTCACATATTATATGTATATGAAATGTCCAAAACTGATAAGTCTATAGAGACAGAATGTAGACTAGTGGTTGCCAGGGTCTAGAGAGAAGGAGGAACAAGGAGAAGAAACAGGGAGAAACTGCTTAATGGGTAAGGGATTTTATTCTGGACTGATGGAAATGTTTTGGAACTAGACAAAGGTGGTAGTTGTACAACACTGTGAATGTACTAAATGCCACTCTTCACTTTAAAATGGTTAAATTTTTTTTTAATGATTTCATTTATTTGGGAGAGAGAACGAGAGAAGAGAGCATGAGTAGGGGGGTTAGAGCAGAGAGAGAGGGATAAGCAGACAACTTGCGGAGCAGGGAGCCTGATGTGGGGCTTGATCCTAGGACTCTGGGATCATGACCTGAGCCAAAGGCAGACACTTAACCGACTGAGCCACACAGGTGCCCCTAAAATGGTTAATTTTACGTCCTATGAATTTTGCTGAAAATAATTTAAAAACCACCATAACAAAAAAGTCAATGAGAAATACTTTCTCAGACAACAAAACTAAGAGACGTCATCACCAGCAAACCTGTCCTGTAAGAAATATTAAAAGCTTTTCTTTACTTAGTAAATGATACAGGTTAGAACTTGGATGTACATAAGAATGGAAGAGCATTGTAGGAGTAAGTGAAAGTAAGATAAATCTTATTTTCTTATTCCTAATTGATCTAAAAAATAATTGTTTAAGTTAATAATAGTAACAATATATTGGGTGATTACAGCATGTGGATAAGTGAAATGAATGACAGCAGTGTCACAAGGGATGGGAGGAAGGAATTGGGAACACTGTTATAAGGAACCTATATTACATGTGAAACAGAACAGTATCATTTGAAGGTAGGCTTATAAAATGATTACTTTAAACCTCTAGAGCAACAACTGAAAACGCTTGTAAAGACGTATATTTGATACATTAAGAGATAAATGGGATCATACAAGTTGCTCAATCAAAATCAGGTAAGGCAGAAAAAGAAGCCTCTGGCAACAAAGAGAAAACAGTTACACACATGGTTGATATTAATGCATATATATCCATAACCACTTTAAATGTGGATGGTCTACATATACCACTAAAGGACTAAGACTTGTTTGGTTAAAAAAAGAATCCCCAACTATAAATTGTCAACAGGAAACCCCAGACACAGACAGATCAAAAGTAAAGGCATGGAGTAAGACACCATGCTATCATTAATGAAAAGACAGCTGGAGTAACTGAATTGAATTTAAAGACAAAGTAGACTTCAGATCAAGGAAAGTATCAGGCATAAAGAGGGGCATTACATGGTGATAAATGGGTCGATTCCCCAAAATACATAACAATCCTAAACATGTATGCACCTAACAACCGAGCTTCAAAATACATGAGGCAAAAAATGATAAAACTGCCAAGGAGAAAAAGCGAAATCAACTATTATAGTTGTAGATGTCATTGTTTCCCTGTCAGCACGGTAGATTAAGCAGGCAGAAAATCAATAAGGAGATAGTTGACTCTGAGAGCACTATCAATCAACCTGATATAACTGACATTTATAAAATAATAAATCTAACAACAGCAGGATACACATTCTTCTCAAGCTTGCATGGAACATTCAGTAAGACAGATCACATTCTGGGCCATAAAATACCCTTAAGGTAAAATAGGAATCCTAAAGTACATTCTTAGACCACAATGGAATTAAACTAGAAATCAATAATAGAAAAATAGTTTTAAAAATCCCCACATATTTAGAAATTAAACAACACACTTCTGAATAACACGTGGGTCAAAGAAGAAGTCTCAAGACAAATTTAAAATATTTTGAACCAAATGGAGTTCACAGCAGAGGTCTGGGCCATAGATATCTATTTGGGAATCACTACTATAAAATGACAATTAAGGCACGGGCTCAGAGAAAATACAGAGAGGAGAGAGTGAGCCTAGAATGGAGTCCTGAGGGATTTCAACATTTAGCAGTCTGGCAGAGAAGGTGCAGCAAAGAACTACAGCCAATACTATAAAAGTTAGTCCAGAATAATTTCCTATTTTATATATTTCCTATTTTTATAAATTATTTCCTGTAAGCTTTCCAAATATTATTCTTCCTATTAAACAGATACTTAGCTGGTTGACTGATCTTGGATATTTCAGAGCAGTGGTTCTAGAAAAGCCTAATATTTTAATATATGTATTTATACTTGGATCATAAAGTACATTTAATGTAAAAGATAATCATAATAAAATTAGACATAATTTTCAAAAAGCCTATTGGTTGAAAAGTAAAGGGGGATAGAGTTATGGTGAAAGATAGGTAAAAAAGTACTTTCTTATTTATGATTATATAAAATTTAAGTATCAGCTTAAATACTCAAAAACAGTAATTTTTGTTATTACATATTTATGGATGAATAAGTAACAGACATGCAAAACTTATACAGCAGTGATATTTCACCTAGAGAACTAAAAAAGATTAAACAGTATATACATCATAATATATAGTTAAGTATGAAGGGAAATGGGCACCCTCATACTGGGCTGGTGGGAATATAAATTGGCACAACCTCTTTGGAAGGCAGTCTGTCAGTGACTGTCAAAATTATACATGGACAACTCAGCTAACATCATACGCAAAGGTGAAAAGCTGAAAGCTTTTCCTCCAATATCAGGAATAAAACAAAGATGCCTACTGTTGGTGCTTTTATTCAACAAAGTACTGGAAGTCCTAGCCAGCGCAATTAGCCAAGAAAAATAAGAAAAAGGCATTCAAATTGAAAAGGAAGAGGTAAAACTGTCAATATTTGCAGATGCCATGATATTATGCATAGAAAATCATAAACACAAGGGGCCCCTGGGTGGCTCAGTCAGTTAAGCCTCTGACACTTGATCTCAGGGTTGTGAGTTCAAGCCCAGCATGGAGCCTACAGAAAGAAAAGAGAAAAAAAAGAAAAGAGAAGAGAAGAGAAAAGAATAAAATACCTAGGAATAAATTTAACCAAGAAGGTAAAAGATGTGCACACTGAAAACTGTAAGACATTAATAAAAGAAACTGAAAACACAAATAGAAAAATATTCTGTGCTCCTAAATTGGAAGAGTTAATACTGTCAAAATGTCTATACTACCCAAAGCAATCTACAGATTCGATGCAATTCCTATCAAAATTCCAATGGCATTTTTCATAGAACAAAGTGATCCTAAAATTTGTATGGAACCACAAAAGACAAATAGCCAAAGCAACCTTGAGAATAAAAGAACAAAGCTGGAAGCATCATGCTCCCTGATTTCAAACTATATTATAAAGCTATAGTAATCAAAACAGTATGGTACTGGCATAAAAACAGACAAGTAGATGAATGGCAAAGAAGAAAGAGCCCAGAAATAAACCCACACATATATGGGTCAATTAATTTATGACAAAGGAGCCAAGAATATACCACGGGGAAAGGACAGCCTCTTCAATAAGTGAATGATACTGGGAAAACTGGACAGCCACGTGCAGAAGAATGAAACGGGACCACTATTTTACACCATATACAAAGATCAACTCAAAATCAAAGGAAGACTTGGGGCGCCTGGGTGCTCAGTTTGTTAAGTGTCTGTCTCTTGTTTTCGGCTCAGGTCATGATCTCAGGGTTGTGAGACTGAGCCCCAGCCGGGCTCCCTGCTCACTCAGCACAGAGTCTGAGTGGCATTCTCTCTCTCCCTCTCCCTCTATGCACCCCCCCGCCATTCTCTCAAATAAATAGTCTTTTTTTTTTTTTTAAAGATTTTATTTATTTATCTGAGAGAGAGAATGGGAGACAGAGAGCATGAGAGGGGGAGGATCAGAGGGAGAAGCAGACTCCCCGCTGAGCAGGGAGCCCGATGTGGGACTTGATCCCGGGACTCCAGGATCATGACCTGAGCCGAAGGCAGTCGCTTAACCAACTGAGCCACCCAGGCGCCCCTCAAATAAATAAAGTCTTAAAAAAAAAAATCAAGACTTGATTTTAAGACCCGAAACCATAAAACTCCTATAAGAAAACATAAAAAGATGGTAAACTTGACATCAGTTTTGGTACCAAAAGCAAAATTAAACAAGTGAAACTATATGAAACTAAAAAGCTTCTGCACAGCAAAGTTTTCAAAACCATAAACAAAATGGAAAGACAACCTACTGAATGGGAGAAAATACCTGTAAATTATATATCTGTTAAGGGGTTAATAACCAAGTTATATAAAAAACTCAAACACCTCAACAGCAAAAAACAAACTGATTAAAAAATGGGCACAGGAACTGAATAGATATTTTCCAAAAGAAGACAGAAAGTTGGCCAACAAGTACTGAAAAGATGCTCAACATCACTAATCATCGGGGAAATGCAAATCAAAACCACAATGAGATACCACTTCACACCTGTCAGAATGGCTAGTATCAAATAATTATAAAAAAAGCAATAACAGTGTTGGCAAGGATGTGGAGAGAAAGGAGCCCTCATGCACAGTTGGTAGGAATATAAATTGGTGCAGCCACTACGGAAAACAGTGGCTTTAATTTTTTAAAAAATTAAAAATAGAACTATCATATAATCCAGCAATTCCACTTCTGGGTATTTATCCAAGGAAAACAAAAGCACTAGCTCAAAAAGATATATGCACCTTAATGTTCATTGCAACATTATTTACAACTGCCAACATATGGAAACAACCTAAGTGTCTATAGATGGATGAGTGGATAAAGAAAATGTATGTATGTATGTATGTGTGTGTGTATTTATTTATATAGAGTATTATACAGCCATAAAAAAGAATGCAATTTTGCCATCTGCGACAACACAGACAGACCTTGAGAGCAGTATGCTAACTGAAATAAAGACAAAGACAAATACTATATGATCTCACTTACATGTGGAATCTTAAAAAAAAAAAAATGAGCTCATAGATACAGAGCATAGATTGGTGGCTCCCTGAAGTGGGGAGGTTGGGAGGGGGGTCAAAGTGGGCAAAGGAGGTCAAAAGGTACATATTTCCAGTTATAAAATAAATGTCATGGGGATGCAATATATAGTACAGTGACTACAGTTAATAATACTGTGTGGCATACTAGAGAGTTGCTAAGAGAATAAATCTTAAAAGTTTTTAGTATGAGAAAAAAAATGTCTAACCACGTATGGTGATGAATGGTAACCAGACTCACTGTGATCATTTCACAATATAAACAAATATCAAACTATTACATTGGGGTGCCTGGGTGGCTCAGTCGGTTGGGCGTCTGCCTTCTGCTAGGGTCGTGATCCCAGCGTCCTGGGATCAAGTCCCACTCGGGCTCCCTGCTCAGCAGGGAGTCTGCTTCTCCCTCTCCCTCTGTCCCTCCGCCCCCATGCGCTCTCTCTCTCGTGCACACACTCTCTCAAATAAATAAAATCTTTTTAAAAAATCATGATGTTGTGGGCGCCTGGGTGGCTCAGTTGGTTAAGCGACTGCCTTCGGCTCAGGTCATGATCCTGGAGTCCCGGGATCGAGTCCCACATCAGGCTCCCTGCTCAGCAGGGAGTCTGCTCCTTCCTCTCATGCTCTCTGTCTCTCATTCTCTCTCTCGCAAATAAATACAATCTTAAAAAAAAAAAAAAAAAAAAAAAAAAAAATCATGATGTTGTATACCTGAAGCTAATATGATGTGATAGGTCAATTACACCTCAATAAACAAAAAATTACACATGGATACCTCCTTTCTCCCAGCAATCCTAGTTTGAAGAACTGATTCTACAGATGTGCTAAATTAAACAGGTAAAAGGTATTCACTGCAGCATCCATGGGGTATCAAAGTTGCCACTCAAGAGAAAGAAGGAGTTATTTCTACCACATAGGAACCACCTCTAAGAGATGTTAAGACAAAAGAGTAAGGTGTAGCACAGTCTAGAAAAATGTCTACATGCATGAAAAATATGCTGTACATATTTACACATGTGTTTTTAGTCTATATGTACAGCCTGTCTCTGAAAAAACAAGCAAGCAATATGGTAATAGTGGCTACCTCCTGGGAGAGACCTGGGTGACTTGGGGAAGAGGAGGAAGGGAGATGCATCATTTACTCTGTACCCTGTTTGGTGTGGTGTGATTTTTTACAGCAATGAGTACCTGAGGGGGGCCGAGAACTTCAGAGCAAGAAAGGAAACGTCAGATGGCTGAGAACATGGAAAGGACAGAAAAGTACTGACATTCAAGAAGGGATGTGCAGGAATAAAGAGCTAGTAGAAGAGAGAAATAGGGAAGGAGGTGCTTTAAGAGCACAAGTAAAGATCTCAAACTCTTAAAAAATATATAATAGCAGAAGTCCTTCCTAGTAAAATGTGAAACTTCAATATATAAAGTAGATAAAACAAGTATTTTATCATATATTTTATAAGCTCAAATTCAAACATTTCTTTAGGTCAAACACTGAATATAATGATGCTCTCAAAACATAAACTTGAAATGGGGAGTACAGAGGAGTATCTCAGGAAAACCTTAAAATACACAGAAATGGCAAGAGAAGCTTTATACCAAGGTCCGCTCCAAACAATGAACATGGCAGTACACGTGAGCACACCAGTGATCTCCAGCATGTCAAATTTGGTATATGACATGTTCAAGTGTGTTTTTCTTTTAATCTATCTTGATTGCTTTAAAAACTGGATTATATATTTCAAAAAAAAATTTGAACCTAATGTTTATGTCATGTGGGAAGCAATAAAGACAAAATTTGCAAACCACTGGCCTGGAAACACTGCACTATGATGAAAACCTATGAGATTTATTGAGAAGCTACCTGTGATTGGATGGGTTCAATTAAGCCTCATTCTCAGACAAGTGGGTGCTCTTCTATGGCTCTTCTTATCTCCCTATCTCCTTCCACAGCTCCCACCCTAGACCTCTGTATCCCCATAACAATGGCTCTCAACTCCAGCCACAAGGCTACTTCCTCCAGCCTTCCCACTTGGCCCCAAAGCCCTTTGCTGCCATTATGATGACAAGATACTGATAGACACAAGTCTATGTTCTAGATCACTCAGTGCAGGCCTGCAAAACTAGGTATGTTGGTCTTGCGCTGACTGCCACATTATCGTTATTAAAAACAGTAACACAAATCCTGGAATGAGAGAAAACAGCTATAAAGGACTTAACTATGACAACTGATGACATTTTAGAATATGAACTATGGATTAGATAATGGCATGTTTCAATATTAAATTCCCTGATTTTTGATAACTGTATTGTGATAATATAAGAAAATGTCATTATTCTTAAGAAGAACCATGAGAGATGACGGACTCTGAAAAACAAACTGAGGGTTCTAGAGGGGAGGGGGGTGGGAGGATGGGTTAGCCTGGTGATGGGTATTGAGGAGGGCACGTTCTGCATGGAGCACTGGGTTATGCACAAACAATGAATCATGGAACACTATATCTAAAACTAATGATGTAATGTATGGGGATTAACATAACAATAAAAAAAATAAAAAAAAAGAAAATGTCATTTCTTAGAAAATACATACTGAAATACTTAGGGCAAAGAGGTAGTGCTATCTCTATTCTCAAAATGATTCAGAAAAAATATACGTACATTCACTTAGAATGTTAACAGCAAACAACTGGTGAATCTGGGTAGATGTACAGGATTTCCATGTACCATTTTCTGTAAGTTTGAAATTATATAAAAATAAAACTTAAAAAAATTATAACTCTGTCGCTAAACATTGGTATTTGCTTCCTGTAAGTTTGCAAGCATTTAATCCTTTCAAAATTCTATTAAATAGGTATTATTATTGTTGTCATTTTATAGCTATAGAGGTTACAGAAACTTTCTACAGAGTCACATAGCTGAGTGGAGACAAGATTTGATCCTAAGTCTGTTCCATTCAGAGCCAAAGCTCCTAAATGTCACCTAGCCCTATCCTATCACCCTTACTGTATAATCTTTCCCTCCCAACTTTATCACAGAAGCCACCATTTGGGTTCTAAGCATTGTTATTCATGAAAACATCATAGCACTTATTCTCTTCCCAGGCCTTAGGGCTTTGGAGATTATCACTGAAGTCAGGGCTAGAAATGAAAACTCACTGAAGCCATCACCATCAACAAAGAACCAAAAAATCATCCTATAACCTTCATTTTCCTTAAAAACAAAAACAAAACAAACAAAAAAACAAACCAAACCTTGAAATACAGTCAATTCAGCTGCACTCAGGGTATGTCCAATTTTTTTTTGTTTTTTTTTTTTTAAAGATTTTTATTTATTTATTTAACAGAGATAGAGAGCACAAGTAGGCAGAGCGGCAGACAGAGGGAGAGGGAGAAGCAGGCTCTCTGCCGAGCAGGGAGCCCGATGCGGGGCTCGATCCCAGGACCCTGGGATCATGACCTGAGCTGAAGGCATCCGCTTAACTGACTGAGCCACTCAGGTGCCCAGGGTATGTCCAATTTTATTGACAGTTCACAATGAAAAGATTTCAACATTTACTATATATAAAGCTCATGCCAAAGGGTTATCTTCCCCAGAGAGACTAAAAGCTCAACACCAAGCATCTATTCTACAAGACTTCTGTTCAAGGGACCTTACTGCATTGCATTCCAGCCAGGACAACAGTGTCACCATGGGCCAAGCACCATGGCATGGGGATAGCCCACTGTAAGGAATGGGATGCTAGAATGGCCCTTAGGAAAAGAGAGATTCTTCTCATACCAAAATAGGGGGAAAGGTGTACTCTCTTGATATATACATTAGCTACTGACAGTCTCCTGGAGAACTTTCTATGTTCTCATCTGCCCTCAGATGGTTGTGAGCCCATGATGTATAGGCCATGATTAAATGAAGTTAGCTCCTTTCCCAGAGTTGGGAGAGTTATGTAGGCAGAATCCTAACACATACTCCACAAAATTATAAAGGACCCATTTTTAAGTCGTAATGATCAAATAAGAACAAAATAAAAGAGAAAAAATAATTTAGCTATAGAGTTCTTAATTCTGAGGAACAGTAAAACCTTGTTAATGCTGGGCCCATTACTTCTGAATTTCCAAACACTCAGCTATGTGTTTCCTACTGGTGTGAAGTTAAAATGACTTACTTATATGAGCTTCAGTGTTTATGATAAAATATTACACAATACAGACATAATGGGAATATAATCTTTAACTTCTTTCATTAAATAAAATGAACACTTCTATGTTTAGTTTATAATAGGTTAGTCCATGGGCGCCTGGGTGGCTCAGTTGGTTAAGCCACTGCCTTCCGCTCAGGTCATGATCCTGGAGTCCCGGGATCGAGTCCCACATCAGGCTCCCTGCTCAGCGGGGGGTCTGCTTCTCCCTCTGACCCTCCCCCTTCTCATGCTCTCTCTCTCTCATTCTCTCTCTCAAATAAATAAATAAAATCTTAAAAAAAAAAAGTAGGTTAGTCCAAAAAATCACTTTTAAGAGTAGGTAAACATTATAGAAATTATCTAGTTACGATATCATCCTGTTCACTTATACCAAGCGTGGAATAAACTGTAAATGAAGCAATCCTTTTACTTATTCACTCAAATTACCTGTCCACCCTGGTATTCTCTCAAACTCGTGTTATGTAACTAATATTTTTTCTGCCATTCATCTTTTTTCATGTTTTTTTGTTGTTGTTGTTTAGCCTTTTGATTCAGCTTGTTGAGGTAACTTTGAATCTTTAATCTGTGTGTCATCAACATATTATCCCTTCCTCCCAAGTTGTTGACAGTGACTTCAATACACACATCTTCTCAGAGCCCTGGGAAGACTAAACCTATAATAAGTGAATACCAATTAGTTAATAACAATAATACTAGCAATAATTATTGCATATAATTAGTACATACTGAACCATTAGTATGTACCAATCACTGTTCTATGCACTTTACAAGCAATATCCCATTGATTCCTCAAAATAACCTTATGAGGTTTATATACATTTTCTAAATGAAAAAAACTGAGGCACTGAAAAGTTAATTTTTAAGGTCGAAATAGCTAAAAAGTGGGGCACTGAATCTGACTTCAAGTGGGGGCCCATACACTTAACTACGAGGACATACTGCCTCTCAATTTGGAAGCATTTAAGTAATTAAATGGTACACTGATCCCAATAGTTTCAAACAATAGTTTAAACTTTTGCATAAAAAGTAAGCTAGTTCAATCAATGTAAACTTTTTCTTTTTTCTTTTTTAAAGAATAAATGAGGTTGTATTGTACTTGATGCCCAAGAAGCACAACTCCTTAGTGAAATCCTGAGGTAGGTTTGTTCTGCAAAGGATTCAGAAGACAGGACTACCTTTGGGCAGGTGGCTGGAACCAAGTGGGATTGGTGCAGGTACCTGAATTCGCTGAGGTGAAGCTACCGCAGAGTCGGTGGAGATTATCTGGATGCGCGGGGAGGGGCTGGTCATCCCTGGAGATTCCGGCCGAGAGGTCTGTGTCCGTGGTACCTGTGGGGGAGAAGTGGGCTGGATCACAATGGAGCTCAGAAAAATGCCCAGTGGTAGCTGGGGACCATGCCTCTTGCTTTCACTGTGGCTTTGAGTAATAAACTTGAGTAGTTCTGGTGTTTGCACCCAGAATGACAAAGGAACTAATGAGATAATGCCACAGGATGGCTGTAAGAAAATACAATCTTAAAAGAGCTATTTCTAATGCTGAAAATGCAAAAACAAATAACCCCCCCATAAAACAAAAAAATTCCCACAAAAAACACAGAGGAATTTCAAATCTGCTCTATACAACTTTAAATAAATAGCTACTAGAGTAACTTTTTAGAAATGATCTTTGAATGTTTTCACTGTCTCCAAAACCAGCTGTAAAACACTCCTTTAAGATGATAGTTTCCAGAAGAAAGGCTCTCATAACACCATAAAGGATGGCAAAAAGAACCAGCACTACACTGAAAAACTACTTGTGAAAGAGTCCTGGTAATCCCCCAGTCCCACTGGGATGGGGCTGGGAAAAGCCCATCAATTATACAAAGGTCTGGAATTTAGTCAATACCCACCAAAGGCAAGGTTCAAGGTCCTGAGTGGTCATCTGGGCACCTGAAGTAGGCAGTTATTACTTTTCCTTGAATAAAAGTATATCATGGGGCACCTGGGTGGCTCCACTGGTTAAGCGACTGACTCTTGATTTCGGCTCAGGTCATGATCTCAGGGTCATGAGATCAATCCCCACGTCAGCTCCACACTGGGCATTGAGCCTGCTTAAGATTCTCTCTTAAGGGGCGCGTGGGTGGCTCAGTCGGTTAAGTGCCTTCAGTTCAGGTCATGATCCCAGGGTCCTGGGATCAAACTCCATGCAGGGCTACCTGCTCAGCGGGGAGCCTGCTTCTCCCTCTCCCTGCTCATGCTATCTCTGTCACTATCTCTGTCTCTTTCCCTCTCTCAAATAAATAAATAAAATCTTAAAAAAAAAAAAAGATTCTCTCTTAAGAGATTCACCCTCTCCCTCTGCCCCTCCCCCTGTTCGCATGTGCTCGCTCTCGTAAAAAAAAAAAAAAAGAAAAAAGTATATCATGAACCATGCTTTATAAGCTCTTCCAAAAAACAGGTGGGGGAACACTTCTCAATTCATTCTATGTAACCAAAACTAGGCAAAGACATCACAAGAAAACTACAGAAGACCAATATTCCTTACGAATATAGGTGCAACAATCCTCAATAAAACATTAGCCAACTGAATCCAGAGGCATATAAAAAATTATACACCATGAGGGCACCTGGGAGGCTCAGTTGGTTAAGCAGCTGCCTTCGGCTCAGGTCATGAACTCGGAGTCCTGGGATGGAGGCCTGCATTGGCCTCCCTGCTCACCAGGGAGTCTCTTTCTCCCTATCCTTCTGCCCCTCTCCCTCCTCTCATGCGCGCATGCTCTCTAATAAATAAAATCTTAAAAAAAAATTATACACCATGATCACGTGGGATTTACCACAGAAATACAAGGCTGGCTCACCATATGTATGTAATGTAATCTGCTGTATTAATAGAGGATAAAAGCCTCAACATCTCAATTGACATAGAAAAACCATTTGACAAAATCCAACACCATTTCACAAAAAAAACCATTCAACTAACTAGAAACAAAGTTCTCAATCTGGGGCACCTGGGTGGCTCAGTTGGTTAAGCATCTGCCTTTGGCTCAGCTCATGATCTTAGGTCCTGGGATCCAGTCCAATGTTGGGCTCCCTGCTCAGTGGGGAGCCTGCTTCTCCCTCTCCCTCTGCCCCTCCCCCCGCTCATGCATACACTCTCTCTCTCTCAAGTAAATAAATAAAATAAAGAGTTCTCAATTGGATAAAGAGTATCTATAAAATACAGCTAACACAATACTTAATGGTAAAAGACTGATAGTTTTCTTTAAAAAATTTATTTATTTATTTGAGAGAGAGAGCATGTGCAAGAGTGGGGTGGGGTGAAGGGGGGTTGGGAGGAGGGGCTGAGGGAGAGAGAGAATCTTAAGCAGGCTCCATACCCAGCACAGAACTCTCACGGGGCTTGATCTCATGACCCCGAGATCATGACATGAGCCAAAACCAAGAGTTAGTTGCTTAACTGATTTGAGTCACCCAGGCACCCCAAGACTGCAAGGTTTCTAATTAAGGTCAGAAACCAAAGATTCCCCCCTCCCTGCCAAAAAAGTCTGTTAGAAAAAATAAATTCAGCAAAGCAGCAGGATACTAAGTCAACACAAAAAATCAGTAGCATTTCTATACAAAATGAACAATCTGGAAAGGAAATTACAAAAAAAAAAAAATTCCATTGTGATAGCATCAAAAAGAATCAATTACTTAGCAATTAAGTTAACCAAAGAGGTAAAAAAGACCTGTATAATAAAATCTATAAAACATTGCTAAAAGAAATTAAAGATATAAGTAAATGGAAACATATTCTGTGTTCATGGACTGAAAGACTTAATATTGCTAAGATGTCAATACTACAAAGTGATCTACAGATTTAATGCAACCCCTGTCAAAATCCCAGTGTTTTTTGCAGAAACAGAAAATCCATCCCAAAATTCGTATGGAATCTCAAGGGACCCTAAACAGATAGCCAAAACTACCTTGAAAAAGAACAAAGCTGGAGAACTCACACTTCCTGATTTTGCTACAAAGTGAAAATAATCAAAACAGTGTGATACTGGTATAAAGACAGACATAAAGACCAAAGGAACAGACTAGAGATCCCAGAAATAAAACCTGGCATATAATGGTTAAATGATTTTTGATAGAGGTGTCAAGATCATTTGGTGGGGGAAAGGACAGTCTTTTCAACAACTGGTGCTGGAAAAACTGGCTATCCACATGCAAAAGAATGAAGTTGTACCTTTATCTAACACCATATACAAAAATTAACTCAAAATGGATCAAAAATCTAAATTTAAGACCTAAAACTACAATATCCAGAATATACAAAGAACTCCTAAAATCCAACAACATAAAAAACCTAACCCAAATAAAAAATGAATAAAGGACTTGAATAGACATTTCTCCACAGAAGATACAAAACAGCCAATAAGCACATGAAAAGCCATTCAACATCACTACTAATCATTAGGGAAATAAAAACCAAAACTACATCAAAATGCCATCTCATGCATACTAGGATGGCTACTATCCAAAAAACCAGAAAATAACAAATGTTGATGAGGATGTGAAGAAACTGGAACTCTCATGCACTGCTGGCAGGAATAGAATGGTACAGCCTCTTTGGAAAACAGTCTCACCAATCTTCAAAAGTTAAACACAGAGTTGTCATATGAACCAACAGTTTCACTCCTAGGTATATACTCAAGAGAAAAGCAAACACATGTCCACACAAAAATTTGTATAGTAATGTTCAGCATTATTCAAAACAGCTCAAAAGTAGAAACCACCCAAATGACTATCAACTGATGAATGGATTAAAAAAAAAAAGTGGTATATCCATGCTATGGAATATTATTTAGTAATAAAAAGGAATGAAGTACTGATACATGCTACAACATGGATGAAATCAGTCATAAAAAACCACATATTATATGATTCCATTCATATAAAATGTAATAGGCAAATCCATAGCTAAAGAAAGTAAATTAGTGGTTCCCAGGACTGAGGGGATGGGGGAAGGTGGAATAACTGCTAATAGGCATGGAGTTTCTTTGGGGGATGATGAAAATGTTCTGGAATTAGTGGTGTTGGCTGTTCAACACTGCAAATGTATCAAATACGTATCTTTTTTTTTTTTTTAAGTAGGCTCCATGCCCAGTGTGGGGCTTGAACTCACAACCCTGAGATCAAGAGTCACATGCTCTACCAACTGAACCAGCCAGGTGCCCCAAAACTATATACTTTTAAAGGGTGAATTTTATGGTAAGTGAAACAGATCTCAGTTTTATAAAGCACATCACAATTGATTAATTGTTGGGGGTAGTTATGAAAAGCTTTTTTCTTTCACAGCATTAATTTAACCAACCAAAAAGATTACATTATAAAGACAACAGAATACAATATTCTCATAGTGATATTCAGTTTACAAAATGCTTCATGTAAATTAGGTCTGAGCTAAGATATAGGCAGGAAAGGCAAATCCTGCAAAATACATCTCCCAGTATCCATGTACACATATTTGCTAGCTCTGTTTATTTGTAATTATGAAGAAAAGACTGGCCAGTCACTTTATCAGAGCACATTCATTAAATCCTTCTTTAGTAATGAACATTTAGAATTTTGTTTGAATCTATTATTACCCTGCAAGTTAATTCTACCAATTTCAGATATATGGAATTCTTAACTGATAGAATAATATGCTAACTTTCTGATTTAGATACTCACTTTATCTGTAAGATATTTTAAAGCAATCAACATTATATGAGTACCACAGGCTATGGAATCAGATAGACCCGGGCTCTGAAATATGTACTGTCATCCTGAGCAAGTGACTTAAACCCTCTAAACTTCAATTTCCTCAAATTTAACATGGACATATTGTGACTACTTTATGAGACTGATGTGAGGGTTATTGAATATGTTAAGTATTAATTCCATTCAATACATAGTAACTATCAATACTACCACAAGCTTCCTGAAAATTTTTCTAGAACCTGAGTTATAAACTGTGTATAAATATTGTTGTTACATGTGATAAAAGTGTAATAGTGAAGCTCTCCTTGGATAGAAAATTCTTTTTTCTTCTTACTATAAAAAAATATAAGGGGCACTGGGATGGCTCAGTAGGTTAAGCATCCAACTTGTGATTTCGACTCAAGTCATGATCTCAGGGTCATGGGATTGGGCCCCGCATCAGGCTCCATGCTTGGTGGGGAATCTGCTTGAGATTCTCTCCCTCCGTCCCTCCCCCAACTCATGCTTGTGCTCTCTTTCAAATAAATAAACCTTTAAAAAAAAAAAAAAAATTCAACCCTACCTCACATCATATCCAAAAATTAGAAAACATAGGTGTAGAGTTTCTTAACCTTGGATTAGGCAATAATTTCTTACTATTACACTTAAAACACAATAAACAAAAGAAAAATACACAAAATGGTCTTTGTCAAAATTAAAAACTTTTGTGCTTCAAAGGACACTATATAGAAAGTGAAAAGTAACCCACAGAATAGGAGAAAATATTTGCAAATCATATATCTTAAGGGATTTGTATCAAGAATATATAAAAAACCCTTATAATCAATAATACCAAGAAACAATTTAGAAATGGGCATATGGAGTCAAACAAACATTTCTCCAAAGAAAATATTCAAATGACCAATAAGCCCATGAAAACTGTTCAATATCATTAGTCATTAGGGAAATGCAAAATCAAAACCACGTTAAGATACCACTTCCCACCCCTTAGGATGGTTATAATAAAAAACAAAGATAACAAGAGTTGGCAAGGATGTGCAGAAACTGGAATTCTCATACACTGCTGGGGAGAATACAGAATGGTATGGACACTTTGGAAATAAGTATCAGTTCTGCAAAAGGTTAAACATAAGAGTTGCCATACTATTTAGCAATTCTACTTCTAGGTATATACACCAGAGAAATAAAAACATCTGTCTACACAAAAATTTGTACATAAATGTTCATAGCAGCATTATTCATAATAGTAAAAAAATGCAAACAACCCAATGCCCATCAAGTGATAAATAAAATGTGGTATATACATACAATGAACATTATCCAGCCATAAAAAGGAATGAAATGGGACACCTGGGTGGCTCAGTTGGTTAAGTGTCTGCCTTTGGCTCAGGTCATGATCCCAGGGTCGTGGGATCGAGCCCCACATTGGGCTCCTTGCTCATTGGGGAGCCTGCTTCTCCCTCTGCCTGCCACTCCCCCTGCTTGTGCTCTCTCACTACCAGCCCTCCCACAAATAAATAAATAAAATCTTTAAAAAAAAAAAAAAAAAGGAATGAAGTACTGACTCAAGCTATATTGTGGATGAACCTTGAAAACATGCTGAGAGGCCAGACATAAAAAGGCCACAGATTGTCTGATTTCATTTATATGAAATGTCCAGAATAGGCAAGTTAAAAAAAACAAAACAAAAAAAACCCCAAACAACCCCGAAAGTAAACAGTGGTTGCCTATGGCTGGGGAATAAGGAAATTGGGGGTAGGTGGGTGACGCCCAAAAGGTGTAAGAGTTTCTTTTTTGTGATAATGAAAAACGTTCCGCAACTAGATAGTGGTGATGGCTACACAACCTTATGAATATAATAAAAGCCACAGAATTATATACTTTAGGTAATTGTATGATACGTGAATTATATCTTAATAGAGCTCTTAAAATTTTTTTAAAATGAATGAAATCAACAAATAGAAAATTATTTAAGGAGTCAGGATAAAGGTCACCTTTAGGGAAGAGGGTACGGGCAGTAATTGGAAGGAGGAAGGAAATTCTATTCCGCCTTTTTTTTTTAAAAATGATCTCTATGCCCAACGTGGGGCTTGAACTCATGAGCCAGCCAGGTACCGCTCTATTCTGCTCTTAACCTGAGTAGTGTTTACATGGACATGTCCTCTGTGTGATAATTCACTGTGTCACACACTTAGGAACTGTGAACTTATGTACATTACAATAAAGTTTATTTAAAAGAGTAACAGTATTAAGAAGTATTTCATAGGGTCTCAAAGAAGCTTTCTATGTCAGTAAGCCGAAAAAGACTGTTGTCTATGCTTCACTTGAACCTGCTCTGCATTAACCCTCTGCTACCCTAGAGCTTGCTGCATGCTGGGTGTGCAGAGCAATCAAAAGTGGTTCTGCCTTAGAGCATCTGTTGGGGAAGACAGACGGCTGTAGTGGAAGCAGCACAGATTGGGTGCTAAGACTGCTTTTTGCCAGCTTCTGTGTGAGCTACAGTTTAAACTCTCTAGACTCTGGTTCCCTCACCTGTTCAAGGATATGCTTGCAAATTTTATGATTCCTTTTGTATGAGAAGCCCAAGGGCCTCTACAAATTTGCCTGAGAGGGGTATAGGTCATGTTGGCAATGGGCTCCCAATAGCTCAGTAACAAATTTAGATTAGATGAACAACCCAAAATATCCCTTGAATTTAGCAGAGGAGTGCTTAACTCTGGAGGTGACAGGTTAGTGGGAAAATATTTAGGATCTCCCCCCCACCCCGTGACCTTTAGAGAGAAGGTGTGTTCTAAGTTTGATATGATCTGGCTTGAAGGCAAAGTGATGCCACAATGGGACTGCTCGGAAATTCTTGCAGCTGTATGAATTTAGAGCCTGGCATTATAAGTACACATTTAGGTGAGGAATCTACTTTTTTTCCAGAAGCATATCGCTGAATATCATTTAGCACAGTGATAAAAAGCCAATTTGGTAATAGGACATAAAAACACAGATGCAAATTAGCGGGAGCATCTCCTTTCCATCCTTTCTTGCCTACCTTTTCAGTACCTGGTGTCAGTCTAGGCCTTAGCCTACTTTCTACTCCTTCAATCCGCTCAAGTTGCAAAGGACAGGATCATTAGTTCATACTGAGGTATAAAACGCCTGGCAACACCCAGATGCGCCTTATACCCTGGCCAGAACACTTACATTTTAAAAGGAAAATGGCTAGTCCAAAGGACTCAAACCATAAGCAAGGAGGATGTGAAAGTATGTTTGGACATAGACCTTCCAGGGCATGGTCTCTGACTCACACTTAAAGGGTAAAATCAGCGGTTCTGCTTTGCATCTTTTCTAAAGTAAACCGTGTTAAGCGTCTGCCTTCAGCTCAGGTCATGATTCCAGGGTCCTGGGATAGAGCCCCGTGTCGGGCTTCCTGCTCAGCAGGAAGCCTGCTTCTCCCTCTCCCTGCCGCTCCCCCCTGCTTGTGCATGTGCTCACTCTCTCTGTCAAATAAATAAATAAAATCTTAAAAAAAAAAAAAAAGTTAACCATGCTCGCCCGACACACAAACGTTTACTGTCTAAAGAATTTAATAAAAGCCCTGCTCCTCAGGCCAGCCTTTCCTGATTCCTCAAGTTGATATACAGGTCCTGTTCTGGGTGCTCGGAGTTCCTCTATCTTAGCAGGTGCTCCTCCACAAGGCACCCACTGTAACTGCTTGGTTATGTCTACCTCACAGGGCAGTATGAAACATTTCCTATTTCTCCTTTTACTCCCAAGGCCAGGTTCATTTTAGGGCCACAAAGATTGCTTGGTGAATAAACATTTATTAATTTCAGGAATGAGTAAGAAGTCTGTTCTACAGTCCTTGATCCTGGGACTCTGCTTACACCTTTTCTTCTCTTATTCTACTCTCATGCGTCTGCTAATCAGACACCCTGCAGGTACTGCACAACACCTGCTTTGACAGTTTATTACATAAACCCAAGGAGTACGGGCTTTCACTGACATACCTGCGTTTATGAGGCTGCTAGGTAAGTTCATACATTTACACCCTGGAGTGAGAACCTTCTCTATTCCATCATAAGATGACATTGCTTTGGCAGTTTTATAAGGAGAAAATTCTTAGGAAAAATTTCTGTGGTTTACATGCTAAAAGATGGACATCTAGGTTGAAGAGAAAGCCCACAGCATTGAGCTAAGGAGCAAATATTCAGAGTTCCTAAATCTATAATTTATTCTGAGTTTTGGCTGCAACATTCCCATGGGTTATTAATAGGGCAACCAAGTTCACACCCTGTGGGAAAAAAAGATCATGCAGACCTAATATGTTACAAATCTCAACCACGAACTTCCGACTTCTAAACATTTCCAGTGAAATAATGAACAATGTAAATACCTAAGTAGGGTAAAGGGTTTCAGCCATGGGATACCTTCAGTCTGAACTGAAATGCTCCACATCCTCCTTTTATTCTTATTTCAAAGGACCATTAAGTAATAAGTGTAGTGAAGGGTCAATGGGCAGAGTTAATCTCTCTTTGTTCTGCAACTTGCAGCATAGAGAGAAAAAGCCACAGGAGGCTGCCAGTCTTGAAAGTGCTCACCCCTTCCCTCATACAAAGGATTAGGACCTTACAATGCCACGGTGTTGTGTTCCTAAAAAATAATTTCTCCTGATGACTGGTAAGTTAGGCTCTTCTTTATACTGGAGTCAATGAAGGATTCAAACCTGAACATTACAAGTCAGCCTCATTTATATCAGAACTGACTATCCAGTTTTTAAATTTGCCAGTTGATAATATGTTTAAAAAGATAAAATCATAGCCCTATATTTCTTGGCACAAAAACAAAGATCCATACAGTCAACAATCACTAGCCACATTATGTAAAAACAATGAGGTGTTTACGAGCAACTCCCTGTTCATAAGCAGGTAAAACTGTTGAAAACAACAAACAAGTAGGCGGCTTTTGCCCCACCTGAACTTACCCAGCATACTCAAATACAAGTTCCTATGAAGACATAATTTGCTAGGTGCTATAAGCATAGCAACACACACTAAATTGAATTCCTTCAAAATACATAATAGGTGTCTAAATCCACTGCTATTTTACCAACTGCTCTAAAAACAAGTATCTATGAAATACACTGCATTACAAGGAGGCTTCTCCCAGAAACAGAATGAGAACAAAATTGCAGTCTTGTTTTTTTTAGGACACTTATACTTACCATGCCAATGGCTCCCTGCAGCTTTATTTACATTTTTCCTCATCAACCTCCCAGGCCAGAGAGCCCAACCCGAAGGGCCAAGGGTTGGTTGGGGGAAACCCAGGCATTTGCTTTCAAACTGTCAGTACAGATTCCATTCACCAAAACCAGGCAGAGCTGTTTAAAGATGCCCTCTCTATGACCCTGCTTGCTGAAGGTCAAGTACACTATCACTCCCTGTAACCATGGAAGCAAAATTGACATGTTCCTGCCCTTTCCCCAGCTGCTGAAGCAGTTTGTCTAATAATATGATTAATTGCTTCTAAGGAAGGTGTACTTTGCTTTACAAAGTTCTCCCTTCACCTAGATTGTTGCTTTTGCTAAATGCACCATCCTCCTCCCCCCATCCTCACTGGCTTCCCCTTAAAGACCACCCTTCCTGAACCAAGAGCTCCTGAGCATATTATCATGGAATCCAACCAACTCAAAACAGTTTTAAAACTAAAAAGAGTGGAGGGAAGATTTGGAGAATTCAGACACCGTGTTCTGCATATAGCATTTTGAACTTCACAGTACATCAAGACAACATTTTTTGAAGATACAGGGTCTTTGCAAGTTACTATTCTATTCAAAGGCAAGGCAACGTAACAATCTACATTACATACAAAACAACCATGAGAATAACAGCACTGGGCTCATTCAACAAATATTTTACTACACCCACCCAACATGTGCCAGGCATGTGAATTCAGGTTAGAGTTCTTGCCTCTGCAGCCTCCCATTCTGGCAGGAAGGTGAGCACATGTAGTCCTTGCAAATGAGGGCATAGTAACTGGCTGCTCAATGGCTTCAAGTCTCAGTCTCAGCCCTCCCCCAAGGCCATAGCCGAAAGGGAGCTCCTGAGATCACATTTGAGGTGGGGCTGTAACTAATACTCAGAGCACCTGTGTCTAAGCCAAACTGTAGCCTTCTGTTTGACATGGGACTCACTACCTGTTTTAATACCTACAGTTTGGCTGAGAGACAGGTGGTACCCCTGACTGGTAAAGAATGGATATATTTAACCTAAAGGTCAGAAGCAACTGAAATGTCTCAAACTAGGAGATGAGTTATGCTATGCTCCCTTGATACAATACTATGTAGCTATGAAAAATGTTGATCTTGCAGGCTATGTAGCAACCTGTGGAAAGGATATTTACATTTATTCTGTGAAATCACACTACTAAATTGTGTGCATGGTGTGATTACAACTGGATGACATGCATGTGAAAAAAAGACCAAAAAGTACATTTATTCAATAAATTTTTATTTTTATTTATTATTTTTTAAGATTTTGTTTATTTATTTGACAGAGACAGACACAGTGAGAGAGGGAACACAAGCAGTGGGAGTGAGAGAGGGAGAAGCAGGCTTCCTGCGGAGCATGGAGCCCGATGTGGGGCTCGATCCCAGGACCCTGGGATCATGACCTGAGCCGAAGGCAGACGCTTAACGACTGAGCCACCCAGGTGCCCCTCAATAAATTTTTAAAAAGATTTATTTATTTATTTGAGAGAGCTCGCATGCACATGATGGGGAGGGGCAGAGGGAGAGAGAGAGAATCCCAAGCAGACTCCCTGCTGAGCCTGGAGCCCGACCCAGGGCTCGATTTCATGACCCCGAGATATGACCTGAGACAAAATTCAGAGTCAGATGCTTAACTAACTGAGCCACCCAAGTGCCCAATAAAGAAATCTTAGTATTGAGTGCTTACTGTGTTCTACGCACTGGAAAGTGTTTTAAATACTGGAAAGACAACAGCAAATGAAACAAAGTTCCTGCCTTTCTGCACTTTACATTCTATTGTGACAAAGATGTATATATGTTTGTCAGATAATGATGAGCACTTTGGAGAAAAGTAACAGTAACAAGGATAAAGAGTGACAGAGGTAGAATGGTTATACAAGGAAGGGATAAAGTAGTAAAATGATAGAGATGTGTAAAATTGTAGAAATATGGCTTCCTTCTCTCCTTTTCAAATTTTCCAGAATGTTTTACCACTTTTATAATCAATTAAAAAAAACCTATTTCCAAAAAAGTTACCTTTTAAAACTAGCAAATATTGTTAGAATTTGGTATTATGAACGATCTTATTTTTCACCCCGTCTGAAATACTGAGTGTTCTCCGTACTTTTCTTCATTTTAAAAAGAAAAACTCCTTTTCTACCCATTCAAGAAAACCTTTTTTTCGTAAGATGATAATATAAAATTTTACTGTGAGAAAGAATTCTCCTTGCCTACTGAAGATATTTTAAAACTAGGCTATATTTCTGCAATCACAAATCAAAATAAACGGAATCATCCTGGTAGGCAGCTAGTTACAGGGGAAACTCATTTCACTTAGAAGGCTAGCTCCTGTCTGGGTGGCTTTGGACGAGTCCCTTAATTGTTCTAAGCCTTTGTTTACTCATTTGTAAAATTGACATTGATACCTCTTACTTCACAGGACAATGGGAGGATTAAAATGAGGCAATAAAGTACAATGCATTATATAAACACAGAGCATTCCTATTATAATTTCGGAGGAAATCAAATGCGTAGAGCTAAACCTATCACTCTGAGTAAGATGTTAATCTCCTCCTATAGCAGATGTTCATTGTTTGTTTACAGACAAAATGGTTTCATTTCTGGGGCGCCTGGGTGGCTCAGTCGCTGAGTGTCTGCCTTCCGCTCAGGTCGTGATCCTGGGGTCCTGGGATCAAGCCCCGCATCAGGCTCCCTGCTCGGCAGGAAGCCTGCTTCTCCCTCTCCCTCTCCCCCTGCTTGTGTTCCTTCGCTCGCTATCTCTCTCTGTCAAATAAATAAATAAAATCTTTAAAAAAAAAATGGTTTCATTTCTAATCCCCCATTACCTATGACCAATAAAAGGATACAATCTCCAAAGTCTTGTTTCAAGTATCAGACACTAGGGGCGCTTGGGTGGCTCAGTCGTTAAGCGTCTGCCTTCGGCTCAGGTCATGATCCCGCGGTCCTGGGATCGAGCCCCACATCGGGCTCCCTGCTCCGCGGGAGGCCTGCGTCTCCCTCTCCCGCTCCCCCTGCTTGTGTTCCCTCTCTCGCTGTCTGTCAAATAAATAAAATCTTAAAAAAATAAAGCTACACACCTCAAATGCAGTGAGATTTTAAGGAAGGAGACGTTTTCTAAGATAGAACGTTACTATTCTGCCCCAAGACATACATACCACAGGAAATTATTTTGGTACAATACTTCCACATAAGGTAACATCATATTTACAAGGACAGCATACTTCTTCATTTTCTCCTGTTTGACAACTCCACTTGTCAACTCTTTTTCTCTTACCATACTACAAGTAAGTCTAGTCTTATTCATTATAACACTAATTTTATTCTAAGTCCACGGTCTGTATTTCATTCACAAAATAGCTTCATCTTCTTACTACTCTTAAGTCCTAACTTATTTAAATATGTGGAACTATATGAATTCTCTAATACACCTTCTATGATAGCTGTGACTGAGCATTTACATGAAATACATATTACTTTATAATAAATTGCTTCTTTTACTTCTCTTGAAAATAGTTATCGTACTATACTGATTTTTTTGAAGTTATTTCTATATGAATGGGTATATTTAATATGAATATCACTTTGGTATAGTAAAAGGGTCACTAAGAAATACTGCAATAGGGACACCTGGGTGGCTCAGTCGTTGGGTGTCTGCCTTCGGCTCGGGTCGTGATCCCAGGGTCCTGGGATCGAGCCCCGCATTGGGCTCCCCGCTCCGCGGGAGGCCTGCTTCTCCCTCTCCCACTCCCCCTGCTTATGTTCCCTCTCTCACTGTGTCTATCTCTGTCAAATGAATAAATAAAATCTTAAAAAAAAAAAAAAAGAAATACTGCAATAAAAAGGGGGTACTGCATCTGAAGGAACTGAAAACCCCAAAAACCCCCAAAAGGAAGGGTCACAAAGTATGTACTCAATGAGTGCTTGCTGAATCAACAACTGAGCTTATCAGTGGCCCAGCTACTTCCTGTATACAAGGTTATGTGATAGCTGTCAAAAACAAAACACATCTTAGAAGATAACATTCTGCCCAGAAAGATTGTGATTCAGTGATTCTACTCCTAGTCTAGAGAAATACACCCACATGTGAGCTCAAGGAGACATCATACACAAAGATGTTTGTTGCAGCACTATTTATGTCTGAGAAAATTTGGAAACAACTCAAAAATGTGCTTCTACAGTAGAGTGGCTAAATAAACAGAGCTCTAATTTATGTAATACTTATGATAGCAAAAAGAATGATATAGATTTGAGCAACGGGATTCTTGTACACTGCTGGTAGGAATATAAAATGGTATACTAATTAATCACTATATTTGAGACAAAGTAAAAAAAGCAACTTGCAGAACATCTTATCTAGTGTGATTCCATTTATGTTAAATTTAAAAACCTATATACAGTTGACCCTTGAAAAACATGGGTTTGAACTGTGTGAGTATACTTACATGTGAATTTTTTTCCAATAAATGCAGTGTGGTACTGTAAACATATTTTCTTTTCCTTATGATTGTCTTTCTTTTTTTTTTTCTTTTTTTCCCCCCAAATAAGTCTCAGTTTTAATAAGATCCTCTACACACACATTTGCTACTGACAATTTAAACAGCATAGCACATAAAAAAAATTTTATTACAATTTTTGAAAACCAGAAAATCTAGCATATGCACCCTGCCCTAATTATGCTCTAACCAAACCACCCAAAGTTTTCTGTGTATTCCTTCTGCACAAGTTACTTGGCTTCCAATTTGATGTTAGGTTTTCTCTTAATCATTTCAGGCTTCTCAAACACACAGGCAACATTCAAAACCTGTTAGTGCTTCCTTAGGTCAATAAAAAAGTGGAAGTATACTGAAGCCATTCAAATGCAAACTACAGGATTCCTCACAAATTACTGGTATCAAGGTAGAAAAGATACAAAAAAGACAGCTTATATCATAGATTATCAAAATATTGTACAGTTTGTCCTAACATAGAGCAGCTTTCCCAAGCTGCTGCATAATGATCCTAAAATTACTAGCGAGAACAAACAGCACAAGAATAAAGTCTATGTTTACATTGGGTGCATGTCATAATTATTCTCCATGCTGGTATCCTCAGAAAGATCTTTATGATACAGGTAATAATGACAGCTACATACATCTAAATCTTTCCACTCTTGATTCACCCTCAATTTCCTTCTGAAGCATGGATCACTGGTTGGGGTAGCACTGGTACTGAATCAATAGCATCATCCTTTCCATCCTTTCTTTCCAAGCAGTTAGCAAAGTCCTTACTCCACCTCTTGTCCTGCTGCTGAGGATGTGGTCAAAGAGCCCCTGTGGTTTCTTCTCTGTCCTGCTGTTGGGGTGGATATTCTGGTAGAAGGGAAGGAGTTTGATACTAGGGTCGAGAGTCAATTTACTAAGGTTCTTTATTAACACTTTGGAGATAGTTTGAGAAGCAGCTGAGCCTTCCTGGGAATTCTCTTCACTGGGCATCTGAGATGATCCTGGGGCCCAAGTTGGGTAAAGCTGCTTTGTCAAATCCATTGAAAGCCTCTCTCTCTCTCTTTTTTTTTTAAGATTTATTTATTTACTAGAGAGAGAAAAAGCAAGAGCAGGGGGAGGATCAGAGGGAGAGAAACTGAAGCAGACTCCCCACTGAGCACGGAGCCCAACACAGGTGTTCCCAAGACCCTGAGATCACAACCTGAGCAGAAAATAAAAGTTGGACGCTCAACTGGCTGAGCCACCCAGGCACCCCTTCCTTACGATTTTCTTTTTTAAAGATTTTATTTATTTATTTGAGAGATGGAGAGAGTGAGAGCACATGTGCAGGGGGGAGGGGCAGAGGGAGAAGCAGACTCCCCACTGAGCAGGGAGCCTGGTCTGGGGCTTGATCCAGGACCTCTGGGATCATGACCTGAGCTGAAGGCAGACGCTTAACCAACTGAGCCACCCAGGCATCCCTCCTTATGATTTTCTTAATAGCATTTTCTTTTCTCTAAATTACTTTCTTGTAAGAATAGGATATATAATACATACAACATACAAAATATGTATGAATCAACTATTTTATGTTATTTATAAGGCTTCCAGTCAACAGTAGGCTATTAGTAGTTGTTTTTGGGGAGTCAAAAATTGTACATGGACTTTCAGTTGTGTGGAGGTTGGTGCGGCACCCATAAGCCCCCATGTTGTTTAAGGGTCAAATGTATTTCTGTAGCTACATACACATGAACATAAATACTTAGGAAAAAAACCTGGAAAGTAACACACCAAGCTAAAACAAATTTCAAGAACTGCTATCATACAACCAGATTTTCTGACTGTATTAAGTTAAAAAAAAATTATAGGGGTGCCCGGGTAGCTCAGGTCATGATCTCTACGTCCTGGGATCAAGCCCTGCTTCGGGCTGCCTGCTCAGCGGGGAGTCTGCTTCTCCCTCTCCCTCTGCCTCTCACCCCACTCATGCTTGCTTGCTCTCTCTCTCTCAAGTGAATAAATAAAATCTTTTAAAAAAAATTACAAAAGGTAATTATAAAAGCAAAACCTGGAACTATAAAATTGCTAGAGAAAACACAGGAGAAAATCTTTGTGATCTTGAGTTAGGTAAAGATTTTGATATGACATCAAAAGCATAATTCATAAAATAAAAAACTGATAAATTAGACTTCATCCAAATAAAAAAATTGTGTTCTTCAAAAGACACTGTTAAGAGAATGAAAAGATAAACCCACAGACTATAAGAAAATATTCAGAAACCATGTATCTGATAAAAGACATATACCCAGAATACATAAAGAACTCTCAAAATTTAATAACAACTCAAAAAAATTGGCAAAAGATTTCAACATATGAAAAATGATACATGATGGCAAATACGCACATAAAAGACACTCAACATTAGAGAAATGCAAAGCAAAACCACAATGAGGAGCCAGTAAACATCTACCAGAATGCCTAACATTAACAAGACTGGCCATACCAAGTGTTGGCAAAGCTGTAGAGCAACGAGAACTCTTATATACAGCTGGTAGGAATATAAAATTTTACAAACTACTTTGGAAATCAACTGGGCAGTTTCTTAAAAATTACCATATATGACCCAGCAAGTAGCTATCTATCTCCTAGCTATCTATCCAAGAGAAATGAAAGCATATGTTCTCATGAACATTTGTACAGAAATGTTCATAACATTTTTATCTGTAGTAGTCAAAAAAAGTAAACAGCTCAAATGTCTATTCATTTAGGATAAAAGTGTTTATTGGGGGGCCCCTGGGTGGCTCAGTCAGTTAAGTGTCCGCCTCTTGATTTTGGCTCAGGTCATGATCTCAGGATTGTGAGACTGAGCCCCGAACCAGCCTTCACGCTCAGTGGGGAGTCTGCTTGAGATTCTCTCCCTTGTCCTCTCCCTCTGTCCATCCCCCACTTGTGCACACATGCGTGTGTACACACTCTCACAAATAAATTAATAAATCTTAAAAAAAAAAGATGTTTATCCATTCAGGATAAAAAAACACCTTGCAGTATTTCCATATAATGGATACACCATAAAAAAATGCATGAACTACTGATACATATAAAACATGGATGAGTCTGAAAATAATTATGTGGAATGAAAGAAGTCAGACAATAAGGGGTACATACTGTATAATTTCTTTCACAGAAAATTCTAGAGAGTGCAAGTCAATCTAAAACAATAGGAAGATAATCATTGGCTGCCTGGAAATGGATATGGCTAGAGCTCTATTCAGATGATAGTAGAAAGCTCAATGCTTATACAGAAAAGAAGAAAGGCTGAGAAATCAACAAGCTAAGATCCATCCTAAGGATTTAGAAAAAGAATACCAAAATAAGTGCCAAAAAGCAGAAGGAAGAAAATAATAGAGACAATAATAATCAGAGATAAAATGATTCTCTCATGAAACCAATCAAGGAAAAAAGAGATTATTACATTATTACAAATAATGTAATACTACGAATGAAAAGGGGCTATAACTAGAGTTGCTTCAAATATTAAAATACAAAGTTATTTTGAACAATGGTATGCCAATAAACTTGAAAACTTAAAACAAATTCTTAGAAAAAGGTATAACTTATTAAAACTGAGTCAATTACAAATAACAAAATCTGAATAGTCCTTTAATTATTAAAGAAACTAAGTAGTTAAAAATCTTTCCACGCCCTAATAGTTTTACTGGTGCGTTCTACAGGCATTTAAGAACCAAAAAACCCTGCAATTTTACATAAATTATCATAAGAAAAGGAGGGAACTTACTCCCAATTCCCTTTATGAGGCTATGCTAAACTTGATACCAAAATACACTCACATTCATTTATCATCTCTATTCCTTTCCAAATCACATTTAAGTTATGAGTAAGGATTAAAAAAATGTACAGACCCACAGGGACAAAAAGGATAGTCAAGAAGGTGACAGTGGATCACAAATACTAACAAACTTCAGGAAAATAGAAAGCAGAAGGTGGAATGGAAACCAACCCCGTGAGAGGAGGACTTGGTGTGGTGCTGCCATTTCTTCCGTCTTGGGTCTCTGCGCCTTTCACAGAACTTCCGATAGCACTATGCTGGGATAGAGTATCCGAAGGTTCACAACTTCTGTGGCCCACAGGAGCCACTATGAGGAGGGCCCTGGGAAGAATTTGCCATTTTCAGTGGAAAACATGTGACGGTTACTAATTATGACAACTGTGTACTTTGGATCTGGATTTGTTGCACCTTTTTTTTTTTTTATAGCAAGATACCAACTACTTAAGAAATAAGGATATTTTAATTAATCCATTAAACAGATGTGAAAAGGAGCATTTTAAAAGGTGCAATCTTGCAATCTCTGAAAAATGGATCAAACTCTTGAATTCAATATGCTTGGTATGTTTATAAATAAACTTATGGCATGAATCCTTAATGCTGCTTCCCTGAACCATGGAATATAATAATTGTGCTTATGTTTTTATTTGGGAAATATTCCAATATTTGGTTGAAATATGTGTGCGATTTAGCTTGTTTCTTGGTTTTAAATTTTGAGATTTTATTTAATTTTTGATTACTAGGTCTGGGCCTTGCTGGTAATTTATGCTATAAAAAATGCAAACTTGACTTTTGTCCCATAATTTTTTTAATTGAAAAAGAGGAAAAAGGTTCTTATAGTCTTCTTTACTTTGAAGCAGTAAAACTGTTATTCTTCATGAGTTGAGAGTTTATCATGAGGAAAACCAATTGTGTATACAGAGTGAAGTCCGAGAGCTTTTTTTCCCCTCCAGACCTATAATCTAAAACTAAAATTTCTGGCTTGATAAATTTGCTATTGACCAATACTAGTCTTGTTTAGACTGAATGAAAGTAGAACATTTGAAATGAAATGTAATAACATGTAAGAGAGAATACAGGAAATACTCCAAGTTCATTCTGGAACTTTAGTAGAAATGGACTATAACATGGCTCTGATTAGTAATTGTATTAATGAATCAAATTTATATTACAGATAGTGAAATGCTGCTAGCTACTTAAAATGTAAATGACTTAGTCCCTAGGGCTTTGTATTAGGGCAGGAAAAAGGTAGTTGCTGAATGTTTTAATCCTAGTTTGGTCACTTTTGGAATACCACTGGTGTTAAAAGAATGCTGTAAATGGGTGGTCCGTTTGAGTGCTAGACTTTTGGGTGATTGGGGGTGCTGTAGTTTTTAAACCAATATTTAACAAGAAAGTATTTATGGATTCTTGAAAAATTGCTCTGGGTGGTTCTACATCTCTTCATGTAACAACAGCTGCCTAAATTCGTTCTCATGATAACATTAAATTTCCTATGTACCCCTAATGTTAAACTACGGGGTACAGATTTGCTGGAATCTTAAAAAAAACTTTTTTCTCTCAATTTATGTGACAGGGTCTATCTTTATATTCTTCAATAACCATGTGACAACTACTTAAATATGGATACAGTTAAGTCTTTATGACTTTGCCCGGCTTTAAAAAAAAAAAAAGAAACAAACAAAAGAAACCGACTCAGCAGAATGACCAAAGCTGAATTCCAGGGACTACAGAGGGGCTAGAAAATGAATTCCTACCCCAGGACCCCAGAAAGGCTCAGTACTAGAATTCTAGGTCCCACAGAAAGCTGGGCTGAGAAACAGGCTAAAATCTAGGGGACTGGCTGTGGTGCAGCCAGGAACTCACCACCATAAGCATCACCTCCTCATTCACTGCAGAATAAAGAAATATAGTCAATGGATAAGTTGAACCAAAGAGGCCCCAGACCCAGGGACATCAAACACATTTTCACAGCGAAGGAAGGAGCCCTGTCCTCTGTTTTCAAAGAGACAGATTAAGTATTGAAGGTAAACCTCCAACCCCCCTTCCTTGTGCCACACCTTTTAAACAACAGCAGCAGCAGCTGCAAAAAATACTGGCATTAGGTGTATATCTCAGACAGAAAACTGAACAATTCTTTTTTCTTTTTCTTTTTTATTCTTTAAAGATTTTTATTTGTCAGAGAGAGAGAGCGCGAGCGAGCACAAGCAGGGGGAGCAGGCTCCCTGCTGAGCAGGGAGCCCAATGCTGGGCTCAATCCCAGGACCCCAGGATCATGACCTGAGCTGAAGGCAGACACTTAACCAACTGAGCCCCCCAGGAGCCCCAAAACTGAAGAATTCTTGACAAGAAAAAATGAATGGCCTCAGAAAAGAAACCTATGGTGACATCTGGGGCACCCTCCAAACAAAATGTGTGGGTGACTATGTAATCACCCCAAAGTAAAATCAAACCAAACTAGTTGACAAGCCTTAAACACTTTGTTTTCAATTGTAAGTGCTTCATTCTTAAATGTGAACCAGAAACAAGGATCATTAATCATTTGAGGAAAGCTTCCTATGAAAGAAACCAAAAGAAACAAAAGAACTTGGATAACACAGCAACTATGTAAAAGCAAAGGAAAACTAAAAAGAGCAAAAAGAGACAATAAAAAGCTGCCATACAGTTCCATCTGGTTCTACCCCCACCCCTGCGGTGGGTTACAGCCACTCTGGCAGCCCAGCCTCGCAAAGGCTCTGTCTGGTTCACCCCTGCCCTCCAGGAAGCCCAAAGGAAGAAGGTCAGCTACTCTGAAGGGGTGGAGTCAGGGGAGTCCAGGAGATCCAGGAGGTTGTCAGCTAAACCTGCAGTGGAAATGAAGCCAAAAGGGCAGGAAACCATAAATGTTCAGACGAAAAAAGTGCACCAAGGGGAAAAGGGGAGCAAAGGGAGTAGCTTACCAGGAAACTAAAAACGGTTTTCCCGTAGAAAACAGAGAAACTAAGAATGAGGAGAGTCCAGCCTCTGAAGAAGCAGGAGAGAAAGAGACTAAGTTTGATTAATATCATATAACCTGTCTTATCAGGCGTCCATCTCCATTCCTGTACAACCCAGAGGAATATTTTTATCAACTATTTTGTAGATACAAATATTTTCAGTAGCTCTAGTAATTTTTTTTTTTTTTTTTTTAAAAGATTTTATTTATTTGACAGAGACACAGCGAGAGAGGGAACACAAGCAGGGGGAGGGGGAAAGGGAGAAGCAGGCTTCCCGCCAAGCAGGGAGCCCGATGCGGGGCTCAATCCCAGGACCCTGGGAACATGACCTGAGCGGAAGGCAGACACTTAACGACTGAGCCACCCAGGCGCCCCTCTAGTAATGCTTTTAGGAAAGGAATCCCACCTCATCCCATTTTTAAAGTGTAAATGACTTTTTTTTTTTTTAGGTAAAATCATTTGCTGGTTGTTTATTTTTTTGGTACAGCCTGAAAACAGTGAGATATTGAATGTGTAACGCTTTATCTTAAGTGTCAGCTTAACATTCCATAGATGGGAGGTAGTTTTTATATCCTATTATACAGAACACACTAAACGGCAATTTGGAGTCACACTTGTACATTTACTATGCCTTGAACATTTTAACTTACTTCTGTTTCCATGTTGTTTTTAGTAGAACTGTTTTCTAAAGAACACTCCTTGATCTTGGCTGTCCCTGTCAGAACTGCTTGCACTCTGAAACATCTTTGGGTAGTGCTAGTCCAGTTTTCCTAGTAACTTTGTTAATGTGCTGTGAAAGACTGAAAATGTATGTATATGACATTAAATTGTTAATTAATGGGACTTATCATGTAATATCAATATTTGAAGATACTGGTAATTGATAACTTGTAAGGAAAATTTACTTTCAAATTTTAAGCTGGAATAACTACTTAGAAAAGAACCACAACTACTTGGCTTTTTAGGTGTTCAGTACATATCTCAAGAATTGTGTACAAATTGAAATGTCTGAGTACTGATGCTCAAAACAAAACAAAAAAAGAGTTTAAAGAACAGTACACCAGCAGCAGCAGCAGCAGGAGTTGGGGTGTTTACTCTTTGCCACAAGGTATTATTTGCTACGTGCCATGCTTTATATGCATTAACTCATTTAATTCTCACAGTGATCCTCTATAAAGTAAATATAAACATTAACCCCATTTGACCGGTGGAGAAATTGGCAAAGCAAGATTAAATGATATACTCACGCAATTGCTAAAGGCTGAAGACAGATATAAATCAGGAACTATCCCTGAAGTAGACAGAGTTGGAAATAGGAGAGAAAAGATGAGTAATTGAAAAGGTTAGTTCAAGAGATCCAAAATCCAATTAATTAGTTCTGGAAAGAGACTAGAAAAATACTGAGGGAAGAAATTATCAGACAACTAGTATACAACAATTTCGTATATTTGAAGAAACTTTCTGAGTACCAGTACAATATATGAAAGAGTAACTATATCAAGAGATAATGTGAAATTTCAGAACAGGGATGAAGAAAAAATATTAACAATAGGGGTGGAGGGAAGTATAAAAGGAGGGAGAATGAAAGAGAAAGAAACAGAGAGAAACAGAGGGAGAGAGAGAGAGGGAGGGAAGGTCACCTACAAGATCAAGAGTACAAATAGCCTTTTCAAAACCAACACTCCATGCTGGAAGACAATAAAATGATGCCTCAAATTCTGAGGTAAAATTATTTTCTAAAAACTTAGATTTCTATTCTAACTATCAAACATGTGGGTGTAAATAAAGACATGTTTAGATATATAGCTGACCCTTGCATATGTGGGAGTTAGGGGCATCAACTCTGTGTGTAGTTGAAAATCTACGTATAATTTTGGCTCCCCCAAAACTTAATTACTAATAGCCTACAGCTGACCCAAAGCCTCACTGATAACATAAAGTTGATTAACACATATTTTTTTCAGAGATTTTTATTTATTTGAGAGAGAGAGAGCAGGGGGAGGGGCAGAGGGAGAAGCAGACTCCCCACTGAGCAGGGAGCCTGATGAGGTGATCAATGCAGGGATCGATCCCAGGATCCCGGGATCATGACCTGAGCTGAAGGCAGACACTTAACTGACTGAGCCACCCAGGCGCCCCATATTTTGTATGTTTTATGTATTATATATTCTATTCTTACAAAAAAGTAAGCTAGAAAAAAGAACATGTTATTAAGAAAGTCATAAGGAAGGGGGTGCCTGGCTGGTTCAGCTGGAAAAGCATACAACTCTTGATCTTTGGAGTCGGGAGTCTGAGCCCCACGTTGGGTGTAGAGATTACTTAAAAAACAAAACAAAGCGAAAACTTAAAAAATGTAAAAAAAATTCAGAGAAAATACATTTATAGTACTGTATTTACTGAAAAAATCTGCATATAAGTGGACTTAAGCAGTTCAAACCCATGGTGTTCAAGGGTCAACTGTGTAAGATCTAAAAAGAATTCACCGGGGCGCCTGGGTGGCTCAGTCGATTAAGTGTCAGCCTTCAGCTCAGGTCATGATCTCAGGGTCCTGGGATCCAGCCCCACATCGGGCTCCCTGCTCAGCGGGGAGTCTGCTTCTCACTCTCTCTCTCTGCCTCCCCCTGCTTGTGCTCTCTCTCAAATAAATAAAATTTTAAAAAATAAAAAATAAAAAATAAAAAGAATTCACCTCTGATGTACCGTACCTTTCCTAGGAAGCTTTTGAAGCATGTTACTTCCATTTTTATTTAATTATTTAATTTTTTTTTTTTAAGATTTTATTTATTTGACAGAGAGAGAGGGAACACAAGCAGGGGGAGTGGGAGAGGGAGAAGCAGGCTTCCCGCCGAGCAGAGAGCTCGATGTGGGGCTCGATTCCGGGACCCTGGGATCATGACCTGAGCCGAAGGCAGACGCTTAACGACTGAGCCACCCAGGTGCCCCCATTTTTTTTTTTTTTAAAGAAAAAAACATGGACTCAAGGAAACAAAGACTCCAAACGAGAGAGAAGTCAAGAATGACAGCTGTGCAGCAGGCCCAAAAAGCAATCAGTAAGGACTGGAGCAGGAGATCAGAGGGCTTTAGAAGGAATGTTTTCATGGGAAAAAAAAAAAAAGAGGAAACTGAAAATTCCTCTGATGTATTTGTATGGAAAATAGGGTTTTACAATTTTATAATTTTTACAATACTGGAGACACTAGGAAGTATTTGTACTAAGTGTCATAATTGGGTAACAGAACGTTAATTAATGCAAAGAGGATATAATTTAATGAGAGAATGAAGGGAGGAGAGATGGAAATGGGAGGTGCTGAATGAAAACTAAAATTTCTTCATCCATAATAGTAAGCCAAAAAATATCTAATCTTGGAAATGAAAGTGCAAACATTACTACTGATTTTGCAGAAATAAAATGGATTGTAAATGAGTACTATGAATAACTGCATGCCAACAAACTGGGCAACCTGGATGAAATGGACAAATTCCAACAACCATACAACCCTACCAACTTTTAATCATGAAGAAATAGAAAATCTCAACAGACCTATAACTAATTAGAAGAATGAATCATTATTAATCAACACCCTTCTCAAAAAATAAATAAAAATAAAATAAGTAACATAAACAAGCCCTGGCCAGTCCTGGTGAATTCTAGCAAACATTTAAAGTAAAATTAACAATAATCCTTCTCAAAGTCTTCCAAAAAACTGAAGAGGAAGGAATACTCCCAAACTCATTCTATGAGGCTAGCATTAGACACTACAAGAAAAGAAAACTACAGCCCAGTGTCCCTTATGAATACCAATGCAAAATTCCTCAACAAAACAGTAGCAAACTGATTATCAGCAGCATGGTAAAAATACTGCACGCCATGACCAAATGGGACTTACTCCTGCAATGCAAGGATGGTATGACATACAAAAATTAATCAATGCAATATACTGCATTAACAGGATGAAAGGGAAAAAACACAAGATAATCTCAATTAATGGAGAAAATGCATTTGACAAAATTCAACACTCCTTCACAAAAACATTCAGCAAAGCAGGAACAGAAGGAAACTATCTTTTTTTTTTTTCCAAAGATTTTATTTATTCATTTGACAGAGAGAGACACAGCGAGAGAGGGAACACAAGCAGGGGGAGTGGGAGAGGGAGAAGCAGGCCTCCCGCGGAGCAGGGAGCCTGATGCGGGGCTCAATCCCAGGACCCTGGGATCATGACCCAAGCAGAAGGCAGACGCCCAACGACTGAGCCACCCAGATGCCCCTAGAAGGAAACTATCTTAACATAATAAAGGTCAAATGTGAAAAAAAAGAAAACAAAACCCCACAGCTAATACAATATTCTGTGATGAAACACTGAAAAATTTTCCTCTAAGGTCAGAAAGACATGTATGCCCTCCCTCACTTCCACTAAATTATAGTGGAAGTTCTGGCCAGAGCAGTTAGGCAAGAAAAATAACAAAAGGCACCCACACTGGAAAAAAACAAGTACAATTATCTCTATTCACATATGATATGATATTCCATATAGAAAATCCTAAAGATTACACACACACACACACACACGGACAAACTGTTAGAACTAATAAACAATTCATTAAAGTCGCAGGATACAAAATCAACACATAAAAATCAGTTACATTTCTATACATTAACAATGAACATGATAAAAGGAAATTAAGAAAACAATTCCATTTACAATAGCACAAAAAGGATAAAATGCTTAAAAATAAACTTACCCAAAGGAAGTAAAAGACTTAAACACTGAAAACTACAAACACAGCTGAAAGAAATTAAATACATAAATAAATGGAAGACATACTATGTTCATGTATTGGAAGATTTAATATTTTTAAGATGTCAATACTACCCAAAGCCATCTAACAGATTCAGTGTAATCCCTAGGGATTCAAATCCCAACAATGTTTTTTTATAGAAATAGAAAAACCCACCCTAACTTTCATATGGAATGTCAAGGGACCCAAAAACAGCTAAAACAATCTCAAAAAATTAGAACAAAGTTTGATGTCTCACACTTCCTGATTTCAAAACTTAATGCAAAGCTACAATAATCAAATCTGTATGGTAGTGGGATAAAAACAAACATACAGACTAGTGGAACAGAATTGAGTTCAGAACCTTGAGAATATTATGCTAAAACTAAGCCAGTCACAAAAAGATAAGTTCTTTATGATTCCACTCCATATATATGAAGTATAAAAAGTAGTCAGATTCATAGAAAGAATGATGGTTGCCAGGGGCTGGGAAGAGAGGAAAATGGGTAATTGTTTAGTGGATACAGAGTTTAAGTTTTACAAAATAAAAAAGTTGTGGAGATCCACTGCACAACAATGTGAATATACTTTACTGTGTATACTTAAAAATGATTAAGATGGTAAATGTTATGTTATATGGTTTTTACCATAATTAAAAAAAATAGAGAACCCAGAAATAAATCCTTGCATATGTGTCATATGATTTTCAAAAAGGATGCTAAGACCATTCAGTGGGGGAAAGGACAGTTTTTTCAAAACGGTGCCAAGAAAACTGGATATCCACATGCAAAAGAATGAAGTTGGCCCCTTATGCTATTCCATATATGAATGGATCATAAACCTACAACGTAAGAGCCAAAACTATGAAACTGTTAGAAGAAAATATAGGGGAAAAGCATGACGATGATTTTGGCAGTGATTTCATGGATATGGCACCAAAGGCACAGGTAACAAAAGAAAAAAAATGAATGAACTTCATCAAAACTAAAAACTTTTTTTTGCTTCAAATGGCACTATCAAGAGAGTGAATACACAACCCACAAAATGGGAGAAAATATTTGTAAAGCTTATCTCTGATGAACTTTACTATCCAGAATATGTAAAGAACTCCCACAACTTAATAAGAATAAAACTACTCAATTAAAAAATGGGCAAAGGCCTTGAATAAAGAGGATCTCTAAAGTTGATATACAAATGGTCAATAAGCACATGAAAAACTGTTCAACATCACTGATTATGTGGGAAATGTAAATCAAAACCAAAATGAAATATCATTTCATACTTCCCTGGGGTGACAATTATAAAAAAGAAAGCAGAAAATAGCAGGTGGTTGGGAGAATGGGGAGAAATCGGAACCCTTGTGCACTACTGACAGAAATATAAAATGGTGCAGCTGCTAAGGAAAATAGTATGGTGGTTCTTCAACAAATTAAACATAGAATCACCATATGATCCAGCAATTCCACTTCTGGGTATATACCCCCAAAACTGAAATCATGGATTTGAAGAGGTATTTGTACACCCATACACCCATATTCATAGCTGCATTGTTCTTAGTAGCCTAGAGGTGGAAGCAACACAAGTGTCCATGGACAGATGAACTGATAACAAAATGTAACATATACACAATGGAATATTTTTTGGCCTTTTTTAAAAAAAGGAAGAGATATATATATATATATATATATATATGTATGTATTTTTTTTTTTTTTAAGTAAGCTCTATGCCCAATATTGGGCTTGAACTCACGGCCCTGAGATTAAGAGATGCATGCTCTACTAACTGAACCAGGTAGGCATCCCTAAAAAGGAGGAAAATTCTAATATATGCTCCAGCATTAATGAACCTTGAGGATATTATACTAAATGAAATAAGCCTATCAAAAAGGACAGATATTATGATTCCACTTATATGAGGTACCTAGAGTAGCCCAATTCATAGAGAAAAAAATGGTGGTTGCTGAGGCAGAGGGGAAGAGGAATGGCAGTTAATGTTAAGGAGTACAGAATTTCAGTTTGGGAATTTGAAAAAGTTCTGGAGATGGATGGTGGTGATGGCTGCTGAATAATGTGAATGTGAACTTAACACCACAGAACCAGACATTTAAAAATGGTTATAATGGTGAATTTGGTATTTTACTACAAAACAAAACACAACACTCCTTCCCCCCCAAAAGGACGTCTAACACTGATTTAAAAAACAAAAAAGGGCAGGGGAAGGTTATTTTTAGAAATAAGGAGTTAAATACCAGAAGAAATCAAATTTAGAGAGGGAGACTTGGGGATAAGGAAGGGTAAGGGTGGTTCAGGAGCTTGCTGTTTCCTATTTCAAGCCGAACATAGTATTGGCCAACTTTCAAGTCTATGTATATGCACTTCACTTCGACAAGAAAATTAAAACTTAAATGTCCAGTTTGTACGAGGGCAGAATAACAGAATTTAATGTAATGAGTTGGTCTTCTGAGGACACTGGAAACCTGAAACCTGAGCAATGACTTTGCTTTTTCCCACTTGAGGATGTAGCTTTGCCAGTACGGAGTTCTATTCAAGAACCGGGAGAGCCATATGTTTTTAAACATTCCCTTATATGGAAGAGTTGTTTTCTCCAATGGTGATGCAAGCCCTGCTGATAAAAGAATAATGGGGTCGTAAGAATCTGGCTATTTTCTCTGTGGTAACAGGACCTTCCTATTCAAAGAGGATCTGATGGCTGAGAGCCCCTTAGACAGCCTGGGGCCCAGGAAAATGCCTTGCCAAGATCTGTGAAGCCACCACCCTCCCACTGCGTAAACATACACTCAACTTACAGTTTGGGTGAATGAATGGGCTCTTTCTGCCAACCAGTAAGTAACTCAAAATGCTCCAACGAGTTAACTCCTAAATTTCTCTGACTCAAAACATTGAGTTAAAAAAGTGTCTTTATTTCATGTAGGCAATATGAAGAAACACTAAGTCTGGATGTTTGTGTGTTTTATTATTTCCAGCTATAGAGGGAAATTTTAAATGCTTAAAAAATAGTGAAGCCCTTTCAAAAATCCATTTATTTCATAAATGAAAAGCAAAACTAATGCTATTATTAGGTATGATTCAATCTTCTCCTGCTATAGTTACAAATTCTCAACTACCCCTTTTTAAAAATTAACCATATTGGGGGCACATGGATGACTCTTGGTTTCAGCTCAGGTCATAATCCCAGGGTTGTGGGATCAGGCCCCCAAGCTGGGCTCTGCGCTCAGAGTGGAGTCTGCTTGGCCCTCTTCCTCTGCTCATCCCCTCCACTTGCACTCTATCTCTAAAATAAATAAATAAAATCTTAAAAAAATTTAACCATATTGTTCTTTATCAAGTTTCATAGTCAACTCCATAGCACAAAGATTTTGCAGAAGCTTGAATTTAGCCACGCTTCTGACACTCTGTCCATGGAAAGAATCAATAATTTGTTGAATTGTTTAAATGTTACAATTAAAACTTGGAAAATGAAGTTTGTATAAAGACAATTGTCCATAACCTGGAAAACTAAAAACACTGTTAGTATTTAGGATATTTTAAAAAAATGAACTTATTGGATAGTGATTAAAGGCCTGGGTTCTGATGTCACTCACATAGGACTTTGAAACCTGGCAAAGTAATCTCATCTCTCTACCTCTCAGTTTCCTCATTTAAAGTGGGGAAAGTAATACTTTCCTTGTATAATGGAAGTATTAAATGAGATGATAAGCTTAGCATAATACCTGGCACACTGTATTACATAGTAGATGGTATATAGCTATAAATATTAGGTATAAATATTTTACAAAACTGGAATCAAACTGTATATTGGTTGTTTTTTAATGCATAGTTTATTGTATATGTAAATCATCCTTTACTATTTTGGGAAGTAGGTAATTCTAATTAATAAGTGAAAGTTGTCACAAATCCCTTTAGGTTTCTGTCCCCCCATTTCTTTTTATTCTTTTATACTGGAAAATACTTTCTAATTTTGGCAGTGGCATCTGGCTGCTTATGTACTGTTTTTTAAAAAAGTTTTATTATTATTATTTAAAGATTTTATTTATTTATTTATTTGAGAGAGAGAGAGAGAGAGCATGAGTCAGGGTGGGGGGAGAGGAAGAGGGAGGAGACTCCCCGCTGAGCAGGGAGCCTGATGTGGGGCTCGATCCCAGGACCCTGGGATCATGACATGAGCTGAAGGCAGATGCTTAACTGACTAAGCCACCCAGGCACCCCTAAAAACAGTTTTACTGAGATATAATTCACCTACCATATAATCTACACACATGAAGTATACAATTAAGTAGTTTTTAGTATATTCACAGAAATATGCAATCACCACCACAGTCAATTTTACAACATTTTATCACCTCAGAAAGAAACCTCTTGGGGTGCCTGGGTGGCTCAGTCAGTTAAGCATCTGCCTTCAGCTCAGGTCATGATTCCAGGGTTCTGGGATCGAGCCCGCACTGGGCTCTCTGCTCGGCGGGGAGTCTGCTTCTCCCTCTCCCTCTCTGCACACAAGTGCACGGTCTCCCTCTCAAATAAATAGATCTTAAAAAAAAAAAAGAAACCTCTTTCGGTATCACCCCCGAATACACAGCCCTAACCAACCACTAATCTTTCTATCTCTGTAGATTTCCCTATTCTGGACATTTCGTAAGAATGGAATAATGTAATATATGGTCTTTTGTGACTGGCTTCTTCACTTAGTATAATGTCAAGGATCACCCATGCCCTAGCATGTGTCAGTACCGCATTACTTTTTATGGTCGAATAATATTCTATTATATGTACATACCACACTTTGTTAACATTTGTCAGTTGATGGACATCGGCTATTTCTACCTTTTGGCTATTTTTAATAACACTGCTATAAATACTTGTGTTCAAGTTTTTGTGTGGACATGTTTTTGTTTCTCTTGGGTATACAGTTGACCCTTGAACAACACAGGTTCAAACTGCATGGTACACTAATGCACAGATTTTTTTTCCATAAATACTTCGGTAAATTTTTTGGAGATTTGTGACAATTTGAAAAAACTTACAGATGAAATGAATAGTCTAGAAATACTGAAAAAAAGAAAAAGTCAGGTACTATTGTAAATATATGGTATATAATACATATAACATAAAAAATATGTTAATTTACTATTTGTGTTGTTGGTAAGGCTTCTGGTCAACAGTAGGCTCTTAGTAGTTAACTTCCAGGGAGTCAAAATTATACATAGATTTTTGGTTGTACAGTCGTTGGCACCCCAACCCTGGTGTTGATCAAGGGTCAACAGTATACCTACGAATGGAATTGCTGGGTCATGTGGTAACTCTATGTTTAACTTTTTGAGGAACTGCCAGACTGTTTTCCAAAGTGGCTACACCATTTCACATTCCCATAAGCAATGTACGAAGTTTCCAATTTTTCCACCTCCTCACCAGCGCTTGTTATCTGACTTTTTATTTCTAGTCATTCTAGTGGATGCAAAATAGTATCTCATTAGGGTTTACTTAGAGTGGAAATTAGTGAATGGACAATACAAAAACAATTGAGAAAATCAATGAAACCAAAAGGTGGTTCTTTGAAAAGATCAACAAATTGACATACCTTAAGCTAGACTGACCAAAAAAAGATTAAAAATTACTAGACTCAGGGGCGCCTGGGTGGCTCAGTCGGTTAAGCGACTGCCTTCGGCTCAGGTCATGATCCCAGGGTCCTGGGACTGAGCCCCCACCCCACATTGGGCTCCTCGCTCTGCGGGGAGCCTGCTTCTCCCTCTCCCACTCCCCCTCCCCCTGCTTGTGTTCCCTCTCTCGCTGTGTCTCTGTCAAATAAATAAAATAAAATCTTTAAAAAAATAAAATAAAATAAAAAAAATAAAAAAATAAAAATTACTAGACTCAGAAATGAATGAAATTGTTACTGAACTTAGAGAAATAAAAAGAATTATAAAGGAATACTGTAAACAATTATATGCCAACATGTTAGATAACTTAGATAAAATGAATAAATTCTCAGAAAGACACAAACTACTAAACTGACTTGAAAAGAAAGAAAAAGACAGTATGAATAGACGTACAACAAATGAAAAAGACTGAATTAGTAACCAAAAAGCTACCTGCAAAGAAAAGCCCAAGCCCATATGGCTTCACTGCTAAATTCTACCAGACATTTAAAAAAGAATTAACACTAACTCTTCATAAACAATTCCAAAACACAGAGAGGTCACACAGTCTTCAGGTGGCAAGGCCAGGATTCAAATCTAGGCCATCTGACTCGACTAGAGTCTACAGTCTTGACCACTATATTAAACTGACTCTCTGAATAACTGAATAAATTTAAGAACATCGTAAGCCATCAAGTTGTTACTTTGTATTATCCAACCTTTGTAGTTTACCCTGGTATTTATGACTTATCTGGTCTAGAGACAAAAAGGTTGATCTGGGGACCTAAGAGAAAATCATTTACATGATTGACAATGTTGCTGTATCTCATTCATTGAGCAAAAGCATGGCACCTACTAAAGCTCTTTATACACTTTTATTTCAATGACTTCTCACAACAATGCCATGAGATAGGTACTATTATTACTTCCATTTTCTAGATGAGGAAACTGAGGAGCAAGGCAGTCACCCACATAGCAAATGGCAGGGCCTGAATTTAAATCCCAATCTGTCTGGCTCCTGCGGATCTTCTTTTCTACTATGGAAACCCTGTCCTTTTCTATTCACTCTTCTAGTATGGCCCGTCTCATGCCTGACCCCCCACTCTTGATAGAGAGCTCTTGGTAAGCAGACACCCGGCCTATTATTTACCTGTGTGCCCTCGCTGGCCAACAGGCAGAGAAGGGGTGTGTTCCTTCACTGTCTGCTGACTGAATAAACAACTATCCAAAAGTGACTGTTAGTAACTCCTCAATTTAGATACTTCATTCCCTCTCAACTACTACTTAGCATTGAAATGATGAACTGTAGGCTCTCTTACTCTTTTAGCTCATCTAATATTATATAGTTATTATATGTAGTTTAAAGTTATTAAACTCAAAATTTCAAAAAACAAACAAAAATTTCAAAGAACACACACACATACTTATCCCTTGCACTAAAAGCAAGGAAATCAAGGGGATATTTTAAATAAGATTGCTTTTGCACTCCAAATTAACAATGCCTTCTTTTACTTTAGATGTCTCCTAAGAATGCACTTTTTTTTTTTGTCATGGGAAACAACAGTTGCATTAAGTTAATATATGAAACTCCATTTCCTGAAAGAAGTAAGATATTTGACAGAAAATTTTAGCTAGCAAATTTTCTGATTGCATACACAAAACTTAGATTAGCCTATAAATTGCTATAGATTACTACTTTAAGTTCCTAATCTCTTCCCCTAAAGAATTAATGACGACCTCTTGGGCAGTGATCCATACATCAGTCTCCAAGTCAGTTTCAACTGGAAACTGTATCAAATGCAAAATAACGCTAACTCTTTGAAAAACCAACAATGATTTCCAAGGTAATTATTCCTACCACAAGCTAAAGCAACAAATAAACACAAGCACTTTAAACTTAATACTTTCACAGCTCTGATAACCCTTTAAAAAATGTAATATTAAAAAAAATTATGAAATCTACCTGCTTTCATCTTCAGTTAATATTAATCACTATTTGCTGGGGGAAGGAGATGACTAGCCTTAAAGTTAATGGTTGATCCAAAATTTGGAAAATATGCTCACCATTTTTGTTTGTTTAAACTGGCATGTGTGTTCTTACTTATCTTTTTAAATTCTTTCTTTAAATGCCCATTTTTTTTTGGGTAAATTTGCATCTTTGCCTTAGAAATAGGAGTATTGGTTCAAAAGTGTGAATGTGAATCCTTCTAATGGTTCCTGGTTACAGGAGGATGCATGTTATTGGAGGAACTTTGGAAGAAGTGGAACAGAACTAGGTCAGTGTACCATTCGCCAATTACTCCTGTCTTTGAGCCTTGGTTTCCTCACCTATAAAATGGGAATGATCATACCAACTTCAAATGGATGTTGTGAAGACTAAAGCCCTTGCATGGTACAGACTGAAAAGATCTGGCCCTACTACTTCCCTCCTTTACACCTCAAGGTGCCTGAACATACCAGCTATGTCATGCCTCTGTCCCGACCTTACATAGGTTTCTTTTTTTTTTTTTTTTTAAAGATTTTATTTATTTATCTGACAGGTAGAGAGACAGCGAGAGAGGGAACACAAGCAGGGGGAGTGGGAGAGGGAGAAGCAGGCTTCCCGCTGAGCAGGGAGCCCGATGCGGGTCTCGATCCCATGATCCTGGGATCATGACCTGAGCCGAAGGCAGACGGTTAACGACTGAGCCACCCAGGCGCCCCTTTACATAGGTTTCTGACTTAGGGTGCCCTCGTCAGCATCAGCTGCAGAGTTCCTTACCCCACTTCTTTGGGTCTGTCTGACAAATGCTTACTTGTTATTCAAAACCCTCTCCAGGATCATGTTCCTCACATGGAGTTACACTTCTCATCCTGATTTATAATTACTCCTTAACCAGGCTCTGAGGCTGCTAAAGGAGGTCCAATGGCTCATTTACCTCTAGATTTCTCAGTACCTACCCAAATCTCTAGCACATGGTAGTTGGTCAATAATGACTGTAAAATGCACAGAACTGGGCTTTCCACCATACCACAGTATTAACAAAGTATCAAATGTGCAAGAAACTAAGACAGAGCCTTGGAGTTAAAACTATAATCATAAGTTTGATAAGCACTGGATTCTTTTAGGTTTCGGTTTAAGGTGAATTTTTTTTTTTTTTAAGATTTTATTTATTTATTTTAGAGAGAGAGAGACAGAAATAGTGACAGAGAGCATGAGTGGGGAGGAGAGAGAGAAGCAGGCTCCCCGCTGAGCAGGGAGCCCGACGTGGGGCTCGATCCCAGGACCCTGAGATCATGACCTGAGCTGAAGGCTGACGCTTAACTGACTGAGCCACCCAGGTGCCCCAAGGTGAACTTTTAAAGTCACCTTACTGTATGCAGCTAGGCCACCTACTCACGCAAAGAAACATTAGGAGCAAATGTTGTCATTTTTATTTTTTCTTCCGTGGCAGCATCCTGCTTTGGATCTGGATCACATGCTGACTTCATTGGGACTATTTTCAAACAACAGAGCACACTGATGTACTTTTCCTTTCAAAAGCAAGGGTGCCAGCTATTGTGCTAGCCCCTGTCACTCACCTCAGCCACCTGCTGGGTCCCCACTCTGTGCTGAACCAGCCCCTCCATATTTGTAGCCATGGTGAAGCAAGATCATTAGAGAACCTGTTTGGAAAGATGCAGCAACTTCTATCAGGTGGGGAGAAACCAGGCTACTTGAAAAATATCAGAAATCAAAATTCATCCTTGGTACTGTCCTGTGCAGATTCTGTCCTCTATAGAAGACACAGCTACAAGGCTAAGCATATCTGGATATGCTGTGCCAGCTTCTTCAACTACAGGTACCAAAATTAATTAGCAGAAACATTTCAATTTGGAAACAAGACTTCCCCTGGTAAACACAGACAAAGATGAATTCGGAACTTTAATTATCAGGTCTCTTGGGTTGTAACTGCTTGGTTGACCTCTCAGGGAGGTGGGAATCACATTTTTTTGGATAGCTCCCTGTCACAGTATGCTGAAAAAGAAGGTGGCTATCTGAGAAAGGTGTGAGATCAACGTTAGATACGGAGCACTAGATTGCTATCAACAACTATACTTCTTTTACCAGTGGCAATGTGAGAAGCAAAACCCTGTCCAGGCGCTAACACAACTCACTCATAGGTTGAAAGGCAAACACCAGCACTAACCAAGAAAAGAAGTTAGGAGACTGCATTACTAAAGTGCTAAAACGTGGGGTAAAAACGTGGTACCCATAAATTCATCAATTTATATTTAGAGTCCTCGTTAAATAAGAAAACCAGATAATTCAGCTATTAATAGAAAAAATAGTGCCATCATTTGTAAAAATTAAGAAAAATCATCTAAAAACCAAAAAGTGTGCTAGTCTCCTGGGGAGGATCCCTTGAATGCAAGCACTGTTAATGCAACAGACCTCCATCTCTTCAGGTCTAAAGACACAGCTCCACGGAACAGTCCCTAACCCCCTTCCAATAACTCTTCCACAAAGAATCCAGGATAAAGAGATTCCACTTTGGATCTAATTCCTGGACAAATCAGAAAGACTTTATTACTGACGGCACTGGTCCCACGGTGAATATGAGAAAAAAAGCTCTGGTATAATTTATTTCCAGCAATACATATAAAAACTATACAGTACTACCAACTATATAGTACTACACAAATGCATACACAGTTCATTTGCTTGGCCCTCCCTCGACCATAAAGTAGACAATGCAATTTTACAAAACACTTTCACGTAGTTCTTACCTCAAGTATTATACTTGTAAGCCCTGATCTCTATGAAACATTTTCACCCTCTGGTAATTTTCCAATGATTCTATCTACTATTAAATAGCCATATCTACTAACATAATTCCCCTTCAGATTATTTTATCGCTAAAATAGCAATGAGAGAGAAATGGTGGCACGAAACTGTGACTGACAAATATAAAAGAACTGGCCCCTGCCTCCAAGGAGTCAAAATCCTGTAAAAGCGGGTACTGTACCACCTGCTACAATGAAACCAGGTCACCCGTGTCAAAAAACACTCTGGTCTTTTTTCCCAGTTACAGTTTGGTTCCAATTAACAGAAATGGAAGAAAAAGCATCATTTCACGGGTACCAGAAAAGTCTATTGACAGTTGTTAAAAACATTATTATTGCATGTTGAAAGTCTAGAGTTCTAATCTTTTTTCTCAAAATAGTAAATAAGAAGTCTCTAGGAAATCAAATGGGTAGATAGCTAATAGGTATTTTATATTAAGAAATAAAATCCAAATATGCAGCTGCAACTATTAATTTTATCACTTTTAGGTCTTGTTAGTATTTCTGTTGCTGTTATTAACTGCAGTTTGCTGCAAGAAATGTATGACTTTTAATATTACAGAAATATTCTTATGGAAATATTGAGTAGTAGAGAAACAAAAGAACACTAGAAAAGTATATCTTTCTATTGGGTTTCCCTAAAAACAGGTGGCTTGATTCAAGTTTTGAGCTGAAGCAGATTTTACAGATGACTGCCTGATAGAGACTTTGTAACTCAGAAAACTTTCTGTAATGATTCCTTTAACATTAAATTTGCAGGACCAATCAGCCTCAGATAAGGCTGATGGGAGGGCCTGTCCCAAGATACTGCTAATGACCAGTGATTATAGATACTAGGTCATAGAGAAATAGTAGCTAACCTGTTCAGCTTAAAAAAGCTAAATATTCTGGATATTCTAAATATTAAGCTAAGTATCTTCTCCTACCCTGTGGTTCATCTGTTTACCTTCTTTATGGTGTCTTTTGATGAATGGAAGTTCTTAAATTTAATAAGGCTGAATTTATCAACATTTATTGTACAGGTTGTACTTTCATGTTTTATTTATGAAAAATCTGTCCTACCCCAGGGTCATAAGCATAATTTTATGTATTTCTTATAAATGTTTAAGAGCTTTGTCCCTGTCCCTCACATTTAAGGCCTCAATCTATGTGCAAGTTGATTCTTGAGTTTGATGAGGAGTAAGGATCCAATTAATTTTCTTCCTGTGTGAATAATCAATTTTCCAGCACCATTTTTGAACAATCTATCCTTTTCCCTACTAATCTGTAATGCCACGTCTGTCCTATTTCAGGCTTCCCTGTATGTGTGGCTATAATTCTAAGTTCTCTATTCTGTTCCACTACTGTTCTACTTTTCTCCATGCCACTACCGTTATCTTATTACTGCAGCTTTACAAGAAGTGGTGCTTTCTGTTAGGGCAAGACCCCCCCCCCCGCCCCCACCTTGCTCTCTTCTCCACCCACCAACTTCCTGGACCATCTCAAGCACTCAAAACCAGAACAGCAACCTTTCTTTACATATTTGAATTCTTACAATTCTTGATCTCACTGTTGGTTTTCTCCCTCCAAAGCAACTTCAGGCATCATCAACAGCAACTTTTGAAGCTACTTAAAATGAACAAGGAGGAATGTGCACCTTCTGGAAAAACAAGAGGAACAAAGAGTGAGAATAAGAGTGGGAGAGAGAAAATGAAAGAGAAACTATGAAAAGCAAGTGCTTTCAATAAAGATTTAAATCGAGTGAGAGCAGGTGAGAGGCTTATTTCAGGAAATTATTTTCCATTTCATCATTTTTGAAAATGTTATCACAAACCATATCCTATCCTCACATATAGATAAGAAAGACAGAGGCTTCTCCTAGGATATCACAATATAAGAAACAAACTGAAATCCTCAGGCAATGTCAAGAAGTGAGGGAAAACATTTAACTCAAGTGCATCCCAGAAAAAAAAGATAATGTCAGGGGGTAAGACTCTCACCTGAGAGATTCTCTTACTGCTACTGCAGCCATAGGCAGTCCTAGAGACAGAAAGATCACAGTGAGCAGGAAGGGTAGAGTGTTTTGGAAAGGGTCCTGGGCAATGGTTGTCAATTAGGGGGTATCTCCCTAGAATGAGAAGCTCCAGGGGACAGTCGGTTGTGTCTACATGTAGTTTGAAAAACCATATTCACTAGCATAATGTAATTCTGCATTTGATCTGAAAAAAGAGAACAATCTATTGTTTGGATACTACAAATTAGACAAAGCATTAGCGATTCTTGGCTGGTGGAGCTAACAGTAAGCGTAACACTGATAGTAACTAACACTTACTGAGTGGTTACTATACTCCAGGCACTGTAGTAATAACCACTGTGGACACAACACTAAAGTAGCTCTTGGTAAAGAAACCTGAGGTCTTCAAAGGCTGGCGCTTGACCACTCAGCTCCTTAACCCTTGAAGATTGCCCACACGCACAATAATGCTTCTGAAAAAGAGCCTGATTAGTCACCAAAAGAGCTGTAAGACCAAGTATCTTAAGTAAAAAAAGCTACTACAGAGTATTTTCCTATGGTGGTTTTAAACTAATCAAATTCAAGACCACCAAACCTTTAAAGCAACTGCTGTGAACTAGGCAGTGAACTAAGAAGAAGGAAGAAGAGGAGGAGGAGAAGAAAGTCCTTGTCCCTGAAGAACTTAAGAAGGAACCTGTAATAGCTATACAATGTAAATGCTACAATGAGTAGCCAAAGGAAAAAGCTTCTCTCTCTGCCTGTGGGAGCCAATGACAGTTTCATAGGAGAGGAGCTATTTAAACTAGGTCTTGAAGGAAGAATGGAAATTTAGCAAGCAAGGAATGGGATGACAGGGAGAGAGTTCTAGGCAGAGGGGACAGCTCATACAAACTGGCAGGTATGAAGGAGAACGGCATATTCGAAGAACAGCAGACAGTCAGGTGGGAAACTGCTGGAGAGGTCAGGGGAAGAGAGAGGCTGACACTGTTGACAACAGAGAACTTCCAGAGGTTTGTCAGAGAAATGAAACAATCACATCTGGATCTTAAAAAAACAAAACAAAACAGAACAAAACAAAACAAAACAAAAAAAACCCCTCTGGGCAACAGTGTGGAGAGATGGAAAAGGAGAGACTGTATGTGGGAAGGCAGTTAGAAAGTGGTGGCTAGAAAGACTAGGAATGAAGGCAGAGTCTTAAACTTAACTTGAACTAGTGAGTTTTTCCTGTACTGCACACAAATGACAACAGGGCACAGCATATAAAACTGTGATACTGGGGCGCCTGGGTGGCTTAGTTGGTTAAGCGGCTGCCTTCGGCTCAGGTCATGATCCCAGGGTCCTAGGATCGAGCCCCGCGTCGGGCTCCCTGCTCCGCGGACAGCCTGCTTCTCCCTCTCCTCCCTGCTTGTGCTCTCTCTTAAATTATAAAATCTTCAAATAAATAAATAAATAAATAAATAACTGTGATACAGACCACAGAATGATGGAAGTAAAACTATTATTGCTTGGCCTTATGTGGTGGTAGGTTTTATAATATAAATCCTTTCAAATACAAATAGAACAATATCACTCTTTTAACAACAAAAAAACAACACAATGGTGACTCTGAATCAACTCTTCTAGGCTCGCAAAAAGTGTAGAGCTGACCAAATTTTGCAACCAGGGTTTTTTTTTTCTTTTTTCTTTTTATTATTATGTTATGTTAATCACCATACATCATTAGTTTTTGATGTAGTGTTCCATGGTTCATTATTTGTATATAACACCCAGTGCTCCATGCAGAACATGCCCTCTTTAATACCCATCACCAGGCTAACCCATCCTCCCACCCCCCTCCCCTCTAGAACCCTCAGTTTGTTTTTCAGAGTCCATCATCTCTCATGGTTCATCTCCCCCTCCGATTCCCCCCTTCATTCTTCCCCTCCTGCTACATTCTTCTTCTTCTTCTTTTTTTAAACATATAATGTATTATTTGTTTCAGAGGTACAGATCTGTGATTCAACAGTCTTGCACAATTCACAGCACTCACCATAGCACATACCCTCCCCAATGCCTATCACCCAGCCGCCCCATCCCTCCCACCCCTTACCACTCCAGCAACCCTCAGTTTGTTTCCTGAGATTAAGAATTCCTCAGATCAGTGAGGTCATGATACATGTCTTTCTCTGTTTGACTTATTTCGCTCAGCACAACACTCTCCAGTTCCATCCACGTCGTTGCAAATGGCAAGCTCTCATTCCTTTTGATGGCTGCGTAATATTCCATTGTATATACATACCACATCTTCTTTATCCATTCATCTGTCGATGGACATCTTGACTCTTTCCACAGTTTGGCTATTGTGGACATTGCTGCTATAAACATCGGGGCGCACATACCCCTTCAGATCCCTACATCTGTACCTTTGGGGTAAATACCCAGTAGTGCAATTGCTGGATCGTATGGTAGCTCTATTTTCAACTTTTTGAGGAACCTCCATACTGTTTTCCAGAGTGAGTGGCTGCACCAGCTTGCATTCCCACCAACAGTGTAGGAGGGTTCCCCTTTCTCAGCATCCCCGCCAACATCTGTTGTTTCCTGACTTGTTAATTTTAGCCATTCTGACTGGTGTGAGGTGATATCTCATTGAGGTTTTGATTTGGATTTCCCTGATGCCGAGTGATGTTGAGCACTTTTTCATGTGTCTGTTGGCCATATGGATGTCTTCTTTGGAAAAATGTCTTTTCATGTCTTCTGCCCATTTCTTGATTGGATCATTTGTTCTTTGGGTGTTGAGTTTACAAAGTTCTTTATAGATTTTGGATACTAGCCCTTTATCTGATATGTCATTTGCAAATATCTTCTCCCATTCTGTCGGTTGTCTTCTGGTTTTGTTGACTGTTTCTTTTGCTGTGCAAAAGCTTTTTATCTTGATGAGGTCCCAATAGTTCATTTTTGCCCTTGCTTCCCTTGCCTCTGGCGATGTTTCTAGGAAGAAGTTGCTGTGGCTGAGGTCGAAGAGGCAACCAGGGTTTTTTAGTCAAGAAGGACTACAGACCCCACTGTAGTGAAAACTGGGCTCTGACTGCGAACACCTGAATCCCCAGGTCAGTCGCCAGGATAGATCAGCTATGCTTTCCACAGGGGCAGGTTTAGGAGCCAGTGTCTCAAATAACAATAAACAAGTCCTGGGACAAGGACTCTGTCTTCACTGACAGGAATGAGTGAGCTTGCCTTACCCTTCACAATAACTGATTCACATCATCCATATTTATGCAGTGCATGGCCCATGATATTTTCCCATTTAAACAAATATATCAGGTTTTTGAGGCTCTGACACTAAGCTGATCGGATATCATATTGCATGAGGTTACTGTGAAGGCTGAAGATTAGATCTTAAATATGTAAGTCAAGAGCCTAATACTGTGTCTGGCACATAGTAGACATGCAATACGTGCTAGCTACTATTGGTATAAGGATATGGTCACACTTTTACTTTCTCAAAGAAATTTGAAAGCAAAAATTCAAACTGTATAATGTGTATTATTACTAGGAATAGGTCTCTTATTCTTACATAAGAACCACATGAAATGTGTGTGTATATAATATACACATACATATAAAATATGCTCACACAGCATTTGTAATTCATTGTTAAATTATTCACCTGTGCAAAATGAAAGGCTTGAATTAGGATAAATCTCACAAATATTTAAAAATAAGAATATAACTTATTAGTAATACATAGTATATTTATTATATATTAATAAATAGTAATAATTATCTGCAAAATACTACTGGGTATAAAACTTCTTGATAGGTATGAGGTATCTGGTTTAAGTTTTATTATGCTGTGATTATCAGAAGTCTTTTTATACTCATGGGAAAATAAAAATTGAAGAATCTGGATTGCCTGAGAGAGAATTAAAAAATACATAGGTGAAGACTTGAAATCCTAAATCAAGACCTGAAATCAGGAAATGGAAATCAAGTGGCATATTGAGTATAATATAAATGTTCATCAACAGAAAACATGCTCACTGGAATGCCTCAAATTCAGATATGCATCTTTTTTTTTTTTTTTTTAAGATTTATTTATTTGAGAGTGAGAGAGTGAGTGCATGTGGGGAGGGAGGAGGCCAGAGGTAGAGGGAGAGAGAGTCTTACGCAGACTCCCGCTGAGCAGGGAGCCCAACCCTGGCTGGATCTCATGACCCTGAGCCAAAACCAAGAGTCAGACGCCTAACCACTGTGCCACCCAGAAGCCCCCAGATATATGTAACCTTTTATCAGAAACCCTGACATTATTTAGACTTAAAGATTATTTAGCATCTAGGTCAGATGATTTCCTGCCCTCCAGAGGAAACCTATTTCTTCATATGACAAGTCTGCACTATAAGAAAGCAATGGTATATGTGTGATGGGGAGGGGAGGGGAGGGGAGGAGTGAATGAATAGTGGGGAAGAGAAGTGACTCTCATCTGCATGGAGTTCCTATTTTATGGGAGCAGCACTACAATTTTCTATATGAGACTGCCCCTAAAAAATAATGTACACTTGTGGGTGATTTCCTCCCTTACCAAGGGCCCAAGTGTAAAGGCTATATGCACTCTCTTTTGTTTCTATTACTCTGAACCACGGATAGAAGGATGGAAGGAAAGCAGGATAGATTTTCTGAGCATCTACTATATGCTTTACATCAAACTTGGCATCATTTAATCCTTAACATGCCTTCTAAGTATTATTAGCTCCACCAATACAGACAGAAGAAACAGACTCAGAATTTTAATGAACTTGTTTCAAGTCATCCAGTTAGTAAGAGATGGACTTAAGATTCTAAGGCCTCTCTGCCTCTAAAATCACAACATTCCCTCTATACCATAATGCCCTTCAAAATAGTTTCGCAGAAAATAGAAGAGGAGGGAATTTTAAAAAAGTGACAGGAGACCAGCTAATTATCTAAGGGAACAAACTGCTTACATCAATAAGCTAGATCACTTAATAACTCATTTATACCACTAATTCCAAAATATGTGATTTATGTTCAGTATTATTCACAGAGATTTCTGACCTAGCTCCACTCAGATAGTAACATGACAGTTCTTTTGGAACTTAAACACACTTTTCCCTTAAAATTTTACCTATCTAATAATCACTTGATTAAAATAATGAGGATAATTTTACCATCTTTTCTTAAAGTAAAAATTTTTACTGAAGTACAATATGCAAATAAAAAGTGCACAATTCATAAATGAAACCACTCAGTGAATTTTCACTAAGTGAACACACATGTATACACCACTCAGATCAGAAAACATTACCAGCACCCCCAAAAGTTTCCCTTGTACCCCCTCATTGTCATTTAGTTCCCTTCTCTCTCCTGACTTCTTTTACCATGGATTAGTTTTGCTTGTTTTTGAGCTGTAATACATTTTTTGTGTCTGGCTTCTTTTGCTCATGATTTTTGTGAATAAACATCAACAGTTAATCCATTCTCATTGTTGTATAGTATTCCAATATATACAGGAATCCAATAGATTCCAACAGTTAATCCATTCTCATTGTTGTATAGTATTCCAATTTTGTGATAAACATCAACAATTAATCCATTCTCCATTGTTGTACAGTATTCCAATATATAGTATTCCAATATGCCATAATTTATGTATCCTTTCTATAGCTGATGAACATTCAGACTGTTTCTAGTCTGGAGCTCTTATAACTAGTGTTCCTATGAACATTCTTGTACATGCCTTTTGATGCAATGCTATCTTTTCTTCATTTGAAAATTTTCCTATTTTAAAAAATCGACTGTCTTCCTTCTTCAGAAAAGAAACGTATTATAAATTTAAAATTTTGAGAATCTGTACTGTATTAAATAAGTCAACAAATATATTCTTTTTTTTCTTAAGTAGGCTTCATGCCCAGCTTGGAGCCCAACATGGGGCTTGAACTCATGACCCTAAGATCAAGACCTGAGCTGAGACCAAGAGTCGGATGCTTAACTGATTGAGCTACCCAGGCACCCCAACAAATATATTCTAGTTACCGGTCTTTTCAGTCAAGGGTTGGCATGTACTTTGCAATATATGCTTTTAACCTTAGTGAAAGGTGATTTTTCAATAATTCCAGGCTATTCACTTAATCAATCTAGTAAAAAGATGCATTATTACAGAAGCAGGGGGGAGAGAAAAAGAATGAGGACAATACAAATGGCATTTCTGAAATGTTTCACAAATAATACAATAATTAGATTCAAGTTCAATAAATACTACTGGGGCAAATGCATCATGAAGCCTGCTGGCATTGTATGACTTCCCAAGAGCCGTCCAATCTTTGTTGTGTATCTTTCTCAGCCAAGACCTGCTTGCCACATAGAGGCAGGCAGTTATAAGAGTTCTTGAGGTTGCATGTGTGAGCAGCCAGGTAAGAAACTGTAATTATTATTTTTCTTTTTTTTTTTTTGCATAGCTTCTATCAATACATGAACAATAAAGGCAAATAAGGTAGAGTGCCTGTGTGGCTCAGTTGGCTGAGTGTGCAACTCTTGGTTTCGGCTCCGGTCATGATCTCAGGGTTTGAGGATGGAGCCCGTTGGGCTCTGCGTTCAGCAGAGTCTGCTTATCCCTCTCTCTCTGCTCCTCCCCCTTCCCCTGGGTCGCTCATGTCTGTGCACACGCACGGTCTCTCTCTCTAAAATAAATAAAATCTTAAAAAAAAAAAAAAAAAATAGGGTGCTTGGGTGGCTCAGTCAGTTAAGCATCTGCCTTGGGCCCAGGTCATGATCCCAGGGTTCTGGGATCAAGTCCCACATCTGGCTCCCTGCTCAGAGGGGAGTCAGCTTCTCTCTCTCCCTCTGCCCCTCCCCCCGCTGGTGCACACGCTCTCTCAAATAAATAAAATCTTTAGGAAAAAAAAAAAAAAAGGCAAGTAAGGTGGCTCCAGTAAAGCCATGAGGCCTTCAAATTTGAGTCTGCTCCCACAAGCCTCTCACTTCTCCCACTCACTTTAATTTTCTAGGCCCCAATATCTCTTGTACCTCCTACTACTAATCCAAACAGGAGAGAGTGATATCCTTGTTTATGCTTGGAATGAAACTTCTCTCTACAACAATTTTAACATTTCCAGGAATTAGAATCTTTGGGGTTACTGTCAATAGTTAAGGAATGAAAGGTTTAACCTATTAAGACTTCAGGCCTCTTATTATAGTGGAGGAGGTAATTTTTATTGTCTCTAAACATCACACTGTGCACCTGAGGTTGGCTTTCATCCTTACAGGCTACCTGGAGTCTAGGGGTGAATCAGAAAGGATAGTTGAGTGTCTGAGCTAGCCTATTCCTTTCCCATCTTAAACAATTCACCTCCCATCCTTCTACTCTAAGATTCCCAGATGCCAGGGGCATGAATCTGCTCATACTGTCCTCCTAACATGCCCCATGCCAGTGCCTTGATATGGGCTTTCACCTTCTCTGTTCAGTCTCCCTCATCAGCACTATAAGCTATGCTAGCTGAATCGTTGTTCCCAGGCAGTCCTGCCTTTTGACACAGAGCTCCAGCTGTTTAAAACTCTCTAGCACTCAGGGCACTGAAGAGCACATGGGAAGCAGGTGGCAGCAGTGTGATAGGTGACACAGGGAAGGAATGGCAGGATGGGAGGGATCTCAGCCTTTAGGCATGTCAGGCTGAAGGCAAGTCACACTCCAACATATAAGGAAGAACATATTTTTTACAATGTGTGACAGGAGCACAATTGTGTCTATCAGGTTAAAGGTGGTAATCATACGTGGAGGGAAAAAGTCAACACTATTTAAGCTCCTCACAACCAGCAATGAAGTAAAAAGAGATGAACTAACTGGCTGGGGAGCTTTGCATCAGGTGTGAGGCTGGACTTGATAAGCTTTAAGATGGATTTCTTCACAGATTCTCCCTAAGTGGTATTGATTAACGGGGACCAGTATCTGCTTTAGGCGGTGCTTTGGGACTAAAGGAGCATTTGGCATATAGGTAAGAGAACTCAAAGATAAAAATTCCAAATGAGAGCCCTCAATAGGTCACACTCAGACAGCTAGATACATGAGGCCAGTGGTTCAGTGCTATGCCTGAGGGGGGTGCTACTCTACACAGGCCCACCTACCTTGTTCTCTAAGTCATTTGGACAACTGGCCCCTGTGTTGGCTCACCCCTCCCTATATGACAAGTGGGGAATGTATAAGCCTCTAAGAGGCTACCCATTCAAGGTTGCAGACACAGATGCTGCACTGTCACTTGAATCCTTGGAAACAAATCTTAAAACTTCCCACAAGTCCTCATAAAGTAAGGTTATTACACAGGGTTTTTCTTCTTTCTATAAAGGCATGTTCCAACAAAACTTCAAGATCACCATAAATACAACTGTTGAAGGCAATAAATAAGTAATTTAATGATATAAAACAACAAATAGCTTTTTCATTAAACTATCAGTTCTTTGCTTACCCTGAGTAATTAGTTCAAGGCATCAAGTGTTAAATTGAGTAAGTGATACAAAAAATCCTTGAACAGGATAGAAAAGAAACATCCAAAAATAAAGAATTAAGTAAAAATGTTACAAAAATGTCCTATTTACCAGACTTTCCATAGAAGCTTGACACATCGCAAAAATCTGCTTTTAACCTTGGTAAAGCAATTAAAAGGTGATTTTCAGTAACTCCACTGCATGAATCAAATTATTGTTGGAAAGATAAATATTTGAAATTAACGGCTACAGAGACTTTCAACTCCCAACTCCCTGCAAACCCACCAAAGTCTTCTTTTCTGTTCTTTGATCCTCTGTGATAGAGAAACAAAGACCATCATTTTTAATTTCAAGAAAATCACATGGATGCTTTGTTTCTTCACTTAAAAGAAACGACATGATTATATTTGGGCTATTTATTAATGAGTTCCATATGAATTAAATTTAACTTATAATTCAATCAATTATTAAATTATCTATTTCTCTTTAAAAAACACAAATCAACATGTAAGTGGGTAAAAAGAGATTAATCTGGGTTCTTTTATTCATATTTATGTCTCCAGGCAGAGCCACATCTGTGAGGGACCAATTCCTAAATTCATCCAAATACTTGAACAGACATTTTATTGCTGGCACTGCTATCTGAACTGCCAAGCGAGCCCACATAAAAAAGGCACCACTAAAGAGCAGCAACTTACTTATCAGTGATATCATAAGTTATCAACAATTCATTCACTCAACAAATAGTACTAGACACTTTGCTAAGTGCTGGAAACATAATGGTGAGTGAAATGATTCCTGCTCTCACAAAGCTTACAGTATGGTAAGGGGAAGAGATATCAATCAATCATATAATGGAGTGTAATTAAAAAGTGAAATAAAGCTTACAAGGAAAAAGAACACAATGTAAAGTAGAAGAATCTGATCTAGACAAACAGCGGGCATCGGAGAGGGCTTCCCTGAGGAAGTGATGCTTGAGCTGAGAGCTGCAGGACTAGAGTATGGGGGGAGGTATGTGGGGGAAAGGGCAGGCATATGAGGATTTCAGGCCAAGGGAAGAGCACCTGAAAGGGCCTGGGGTAAAGGTAAGCCGCACCCTCAAGGAAGTCGAAGGCAGGCCACTGTGTTTAGAGCACAGGGAACTAGGGGTACAAGGATAAGAAAATGGTAAGTTTTTAGAAAGGTCTTAAAATAGGAAGCAGGCAAATGGCCTCTACTATAACTTGGGTTCTGGTGGGGCTTCAACAATATAATGCCTTTAAAGGAATTTTGTAAATTGTAAAGCACCCTTACTTTCGTAAGTACTATTTATTTCCACTACTTTGTTTTCTAAATAAACTTTCGGCCTGGATGCCAAGTGACAAGCCAAAAGTAGAAGAGCTAAAACTAGAACCCCAGTGTTCTCATCCAGTGTTTTGCCCCTATACCACACTGCCTAAAAATTTCACTGTTTATATCACTTAACTAGTCCAATGTCTTTACCAGACAACTAGTGCTTCATAATGACAACTCCAATTATGAGTATGTCAGGCAATTTTCTAAGCTCTTTACTTACATTAACTTATTTAATCATCAATTCTAGAAAAAAGGCTCTATTATTGTCCAGATGAAAACACTGAGGCTCAAAAAAGTTAAAATTATTAAAAGTCGCACAGCTGGTAAATCTTGACATTGTTAACCACAACACTATTTAGCTGCTGATTAAAACATTTTACGTGTGTATGTACATATGGGGGGGTGGAGAACAGAACTCACCTGTATAAAACCACATTCACATAATTGAGGACACGGATCCGTGTATTGGTCACCTAGTGCCTAGGGTATTAGTGGGGCCTGGCAAATACTTTACCAACTAAAGATGGATATAAGGGACTAACAAAAGACTTGAATCTAGAAGTAAAGTGATTTTCTGATGCTTTCCCCCTCAGTCATGTATCCATCAGCAATTCACTTGATGGCTGTATTTTCCTTGTCTACTTTTTTATTGTTAAATTGAAGATTTGTTCTCCCCTACCTTTGTCATACTTCACAGACTTTAGCCTGGAGGTAGAGCGGGATTATGGAAAAAGGACAATGAACTAGTTCCAACCACTTTCCAGCCACAACTGGCCTGTTCTCAGTCACTCCAGACACCCTCCTGGGCCTCGCTCTCCAGAACACTAGTCCCTCCTTGGGTTCCTCCGTTCAAACATCACCACCTTTCCCGAACATCCAATCCAAATTAGTCTCCTCAGGCCTTCTTTAACACATCACTCAGTTTCATTTCGTTTCTTTCATGAAACTGACCACTCTAATCATCTCTTTAGTGTCTATTCACCCCAACTCCCAATTCCAGAAGGGCAGGGGCTTTGTCTAGGTGGTTCTCTGGATGTATCCTCCAGTGCCCCAAACTAGGCAAATATCCATTTAATCAACGAATGAGAATTACTTCAGATTTACCTCTGTTCTATAAAGCCCTCATATACCCTTAAGCTTTCCACTCCTGGTGGCTCTACACCCCATTTTCAACAGGAACACCATCTCTACATTACTTTGAGGTTCACAAAGTAGCCTGGACTCCATTTTCTGAGCAGAGCCCCTAAAACGATCTCTCCCCATTTTACAGTTTAGGAAATTGAGCCTCGGAAGGGATTCGCCCGCAGCCATGCCGAAAACACGGGCAGGAGCCCCGACGGGTGTCCAGGTTCCGAAAAGCCCTTCCCACGAGCCAGCGCCGTGGATTCAAGGTGCTTCATCACCTTTATTACTATTGTTCTACCGCACTCATTCAGGACGCGTTCCAGGCCGAAGGAAACCACCCGGGCCCTCGCGGCGTCCCCGAGCGCCCCAGACTCTTAACCCAGGCCGCGCCCCCGCGCGCCCCGCCCCCGGCCCCGCCCCCACCGCCCCGGCCTCACGCCGCACCGCGGCCTCTGCTCCCGCCCTGCCTGGGCTCCCGCCCGAGCCAATCAACAGAGCCTTGGGGGGCGGAGTCAGAGGCCCCAGCCCTCCTATCTGAGCATCAATTGGTCGGGACAGCTGTCGCTCACGAAGTCGCGCCCCGCACCCGCCTCCCTCCTTTTTCTCCACCCTCCCTTCAGAAAAAACGGCGGTTGGGCCGCGGCGGTCTCCAACGGCGGGCGGGAAGCGGAGGGGCGAGGAGCCGGGGAACTAGGGAAGGAGGGACTGCAGGGAGGAGGAGGATGAAAGGGAGGAGGAGGGGAGCCTGGCCCAGCCGGAGCCATCTCCATCGAGAACAAAATGGCGGCGCTGGCGGAGGGCCAACTGTGAGGCGGGGCCGCGGCCATTCCCCCTCCGCCCCCACCCTCGCGCCGGCCGGGCCGGTCAGGGGGAGCCCGCTCTCTTCGCCCGGCCGCGGGCGGGGAGGGGAGGGAAGCGGCCCGGCCCACTATGCAAAGCGTCCGGCGGCGCCACCGCCGCCGCCCCGTGGCAAAGGTAAAAGGGTCGGGTTCAGCCGCCGTCGCGGCGGCTCCATGTCCGCGCGCCAGGCCCGCCCCCTCCGCCGCCGGCCCGAGCCCGCCCCGGCCCCTTTTCAATTTTACCTCAGGATTTGGCGCCAAAGCAGCCTCGAAGCAGGTCCCGTGTCTGCGGCGGGCGGCCCCCGACGCGGAGGGCAGGGCGCGGGGAGGCCGGCCTCCCGGCGTTGGCGGATGGCGGGAGCCCCGGGGCCGCGGGCTCGCGGGGCAGCAGGCGAGAGACGAGACGCCGAGGTGGGAGCGGGGGCGGCGGGGGCGGGCCCGGGGGCGCCGCCGGGGTCGCGGGGAAGGGGGGGTTTGTTATTGTTTTTGTCAGTGAAAGGTCAGAGTTCGTGACCCCGGTGCCGCCGCCGCCGCCGCCCGCGCGCTGGTAGGAGGAGGGCGAATGTTCTTCTTCCTCTTCCCAGCGCCAGCCTCGCCGCGGCCGCGGGGGGCGGGCGAGCACGCGATTGGCTGAGGCGCGCGCGCGCACCGGAACGCCGCGGCCGGCGCTGGTCCATCCGGCCCCTCGGCGGCCCGCGGGCCCGGCGGCGAGCGGGCGGGAGTTGGTGTCGGCCCTGCTGGCCGGGGAGCCTCCGCCCCGGACTCGGTTGGCACAGCCGCTAGGCGAAAATGAAATTTCTATGGCGCGGACGCCTCTGTTTTCAGGGCAGAGGGCCGATTGGTCGTCTTGAAAACCTGGGAACGCGGCGCACCGTTATTCGGATGCAAGCCCGCGCCTCCTGGGGGACCGCGAGCTCCTCGAGGCTAGGTGGTTTCTGTGTTCTCCCTGTGATATCCTCCATCCCGGCCTCCCGCTGAGCTGAAGCCTCTGTTGATTGAAGAAGCAGTCTCCCAGCAGAGAGCCTGTAGGTTAAGTGGGTGGTTTATTGGTGGGTATTGAATTGTTTGTGCCGTACTCTTTACGGATGGTTTTTATTTAGGTTTTAAAGGTCGCCAGCTTCTGGCAGTATTAGGTAAAGTACTGAAATCGTCCAAAACCTGTTATTTATGGTCTTTTAGTGAACACATGACCCAAATCTTACGTCCTTTCCACTCTCCCTGCTCTTTGGAACTAGTGAACAGTGATACATAAGTGTGTGTAAACCAAGTGCAAAATTGCTTCTCTTGGTCTTAAGAATTTTGGGTTGTAGGTTTTCTTTAGATATTTCTCTTTTTAAGTCGTGGTTTTGACTTGCTTTGGGAGGTGTGGACCACTTATTTTTCCTAGATGCCCTGAAATGTTTTGGTTAGACTCTCCTTGATCGTCATGCTTTGTAGGAGGAAGATTCCTTGCTAATTGATTTTTTTCTTGCATTTTTCTTGTTTGTTATGAATAAATACTGATCCCAAGATGGATGGGTTAACCTTTTTTGTTAAACATTTGTGCTTTGATCAGGCTGACCCCAACTTTGAGTATTTTGTCCTAAATCTTATATTTCTATTTGATAGGAAATGCTTTAAATACACCATTTTTTTCTTTTCCCATGTTCTCACCTCGAAAAGAAGTAAGTGGGGAAAAGAGTTAAATTTGTAATGTCTTGCCTGAAGCTGGAAGGGGCCTCAAGAAATGATATGGCCCAGTCCTCTTCTGGCAGGAAGATCTTAAAGGAGAGGTGGGTGAGAACCAGAAAGGTCAAGTGATGTGCCTATGGTTACACAGTAATTTGATGGTAAATCCTTGTAAACATGGACTGTTTTTACAATTGTATTCTTTTTCAAAAATTAGTTTTTTTTTAACGTTAAATAATGCTTCCAGATACAGTGTAAAAATTCATACATCAGTGAGTTTTGGGTTTTTCTTTTTTTGCAAACACATTACAATTGCACTAATTTTGAAGTAAATATTAAACAATCATTAATGTTTCTATGATGGCCTATCATTAGCACTGTGAACAAGGCACAGTTATTTCATTTTACTGAGGTGTAGGAACTGAGGCCTGGGTAAGGTAAGCAATCTGCCAAATGTTACAGATGCAATAAGGGAAGCCAGAGCTGTGATCTAGTCCTTTTGACCTTAAGGTTTATGCTGTAAAACCATGCTGTATCAGTGGCCAGATGTTCACTTTAAGGTTAGTTGTTTAATATTAAAAGTAGTGTAGAGAGGTGCCTGGGTGGCTCAGGCGGTTAAGCAGCCGCCTTCAGCTCAGGTCATGATCCCAGGGTCCTGGGATGGAACCCTTCCTCCGTCTCCCTGCTCAGCAGGGAGTCTGCTTTCCCTCTCCCTCTGTCCTTCCCCTGCTCGTTCTCTCTCGCTCTCTCTCAAAAATTTTTTTTAAAAAAGTAGTGTAGAAAGGGTTCATAATCTTGGGCAGCTTTTCTTCCCTGGAAAACAGATGCACACGTACAGAGACAGATTGCAGACAATATCAGCAGGTAACAGGCCTCTGCAAGCTGAAATCAGTGCTGCCGTAGTGCCATTTTTTTTTCATTGTGTTTTTGCTAGAAGTCTTTAAAATATATATATATGTTTGTTTATTTATTTTTAGAGAGTGCACATGTGAGGTGGGGGGTGACAGAGAGAATCTTAAGCAGGCTCCACTCTCAGTGTGGAGCCCATCTTGGGGCTCAGTCCCATGACCCTGAGATCATGACCTGAGCCGAAATCAAGAGTCAGATGCTTAATAGACTAAGCCACGCAGGCACGCCTCGCTAGAAGTCTTTTTAGTGAGAGTGTTTTAGCAGCTTTAATCACAAAAAAAATTCAAGTTGTATCATACTAGCTATACTTTTTTTTTGACTGTTAATAAGTATCCACATTTATATCAACAGTGCTTTTAACATTGTTTTATCTGCCTTTAAATATTAAAGGGTTCTTGACTGAGGGGTGTAGTAAAGAACTGCCAGGCCCCAGTGGTTGTGAAGCATTAAGCTTTGGGTGGGCTTGGCATCAGCACTTCTGAGCATCACAGAGAATTCTGATGTACACTACCGGCCTGAACCACTGATCTAATTCCAAAAATGCGTGGCAAAAGAAAAACAAGACAAAACTTTTCATTTTTTGAAATGCAGTTGTTGGTTTTTTCAAACTGACCACTGCTGAAGATTATTCATTCACAGGGACAGGGGCTTGACAGGATTGATGATACCCAGCTGTTGTGTGTGCATCTTCTTGGCACCTACCCAGACTGTGAGCTCTGTATCGAAATGTGCCTTGTCCCTCTCTATCTCAGCCCTTACCACAGTACCTAGTAAAGATGGGTATTTACTGAATCAGTGCTTTTCCCAGCAACAGTATATGGTGAACAATATTCATATTATCATCCCACTTTTAAGATGAACTCAGTGAAAACAAAGTTTGGTGACTTCCTTGAGCTGGGATGTGAGCCTGGGGCTGTTCACTCCTTGCATAGTGCTCTGTGGATGAGACCCAAGTGTTCCTTTCTCTTCCCTCTCTGTTCTCTGGGCAGGTATTTTTTTCACAACACTTAACTAGTGTGTTCTTCACTCAGTCATTAAGTAACTTGTCTGTGAGCTCCTTGAGAGCAGGAACAATATCATGCAGTTTCATTTTGTACATAGGACAGAGTAAACATGTTTTTTGCCATCCAGGGTTATTTAAATAATAAATGTCAATGAAAACCAAATTTTGGTTAAATAATAGTTGTATATGTGCTAAAATTTTCAAGTTATTATTAAGCAAAGTTGGTTTTTTAACTTGTAAAGATACTGCTTTTTTGGTAGCAGAAATGATGGTTTTCCTTATTTTTGTAGACTGTGGGAAGGCTTAATAATTACCTTCTTAAGTATTTATATCTTTGTATCAGCTTTTCTGTAATAGCTTATGCTTTATTGCTATGTATAGTAATTTATGAAACTTACATTTATATCATTTATATAATTATGACATGTTTATAAAATAAACTGTTAAACCTGATATAATTCTTTTTAGCCTTATTTTTTAAGAATGTGGAATCTAAACAGATGTAATCAATAAGTACCAGATTGCCTGTTCCTTATACTCACATTATCCTATTAAATCTTCACAATAACTTTGTGAAGTGGATGGTATTATCTTGTTTTTATAGCTGAAGAGGCTGAGGCCTTAAACAGGGGAGCATGACTTCTCCAAAGTCACATGGTTGGCAGGTGGTGGAACATTTATTCATAGTTATTTCTGCTTATTTCTCTTCTGTCCTTGAGAACTTTGAAAAGAAAACCGTCTTCCCACCTCCATGATTCTGTCAGAGTCAAGTTCTGTCAGAGTAGAAGGCTACTTGGAGAGGTCTCAGATTCTGTATACTTGGCCCTTGCTTTTCCCAGGAAGAGAAAAGAGACTGAGCCTGTGGTAGACTGGTGGGAATGGAACGCAGGGACACTGTGAGAGTGAGTTCCTGAGTCCCCTCCAGAATGGCTTTTGCTGGGAATTTCTGACCTGAGGCTTCCTGGGCCTTGAAAAGGTATTATTTCAAAGTTGTATTTGGCTCAGGTATCTTGGAACATGTGGAAAATTAGATTATCTTCTCAGAAAAATGTGCCTGCCCTTGGTCCCTTGTTTTAGAATGCAGCTTGCCTAATTAGGAGGTCTCAATCTTGAGGTTGGGAGTTCTTCACTAGCCCAGCGCTACCACAAGAGTTAATCACCGGGGCCTATTGGCCTTTTACTCTCAAAGTCTGAATAGTGGCACTGCTTGAGTTTCTTAAAGAAGAGATTATTTCAGCCCCACAGCCTATTCACTACAGGCCAGGAAATGTACCTCAAAGCCAAAAGACTCTTGGAAAAGTCTTCCCCTTCAGTGCTTTGCTTTGGATCACCTTGGGGAGAAGTGCTTCACCTTGGGGAGAAGCTAGGATGCTGCCCTGAGGCTTCTGGCCTTGGGGACGCTCTGGGTACATTGTCCGGACTGGGTCTACACAGAGATCCTCTTGGTTCTGTCCTCACGGTTGGCCCCTCCTCCACTGTTCTCTAGTTTAGGTCTCTCTGGCCTGCTGTCATGGTTTCCTAACCTTCCAAACCAGTCTGCCAGCTGCCCCCTCCCCACCCACCGCCCTCCCCTTTTCCCTCCCACTGCCTAAGTGTTCTGCCAACAGCCAGTTCTAGCTCTCTTCTACCAATCAAGTTCTTTAATGGCTCTGCATTGCTTAGGGCTGAAGTGAAAACTCAGATGCCTAACGCGAGGACAGCAGGGGTCGGGTCTTGCAAGTGTTCTAAAGGAGGTCAGTAAGCTGAGATAAACACTATTAGTATGTTAAATGGTCATAGTGACACCTGGGGAGCTCACTAGACTTAAAGGGGCAGCCCCTCATCAGCATCTGGAATGCAGCCAGAAATGGATTTTTCAAGAGAAGCCAGAAATCCAGATTTGTAAATGAAATCTCTTGGTTTTGAAATGTTGGCAGTTTACAAGTGGTTTTTTAACTATGCAGGCCAAGCATCATCTCTTAAACATGGTTCTGGGTCTCAGAACTAGTTTGGGACCTTTGACCAATCAGATAAAATCTAAACTGAGCTAGGGCCGCTGAAAGTCCTTCACAGTGGGTCTTTTCAGCCCCTTTCAGATTAGAGCATCATTCAATGGTAGTATTACAGTAAAAACACTTGAACTCAGAATTTTGATTCCTTCTATTGAACATACATTTTAATCTGTCATGGAAAGGGAACTTCGCAGGCAGGAGACGGGAGCCCGTGTCTCCGGGTTGTATGCAGTGTGTGTGTGCCTGTGCGCGCATGCGTTGGTCGCTGGAGGCACGTTCCTCTTGTAGTTCTCATTTTCCCGGAGCATAAATTTACTGTTTCCTGCCAGGGTGGGAAAGGGCAGTCACTTACCTCTATAGAGTGGGGTCAGGGGATCTGAGGGTCTCATGAATACTTACAGCAACTCTCAACTGATCCTCTTGTTAGTCCCACTCTAGCCTTCTCAGACATCTGTGCCTTCAAATCGCCAAGCCTCCTGAGAGCAAGGACTGGTCCTTGTGTCTCACTGGACTCCTTCCCTGCAGTCACTTCGGTATTAGTTTTCTCTGCTAAGTCAGCTGCCACTGTCCAGGTATCCTCCAAAAATAATTGACCATTTTGATACCCTGTGCCTTTTCTTGCATTTTCTTTGTCCTTTAGGTTATATCTTTTTATTCATTTACTGTCCTTTTAGTAGGTTTTGGAAAGGAGCCACGAAATGCATGCTTCCTGGTTATCACTGTGAAACTAATTACATCCAAACTCAGTGGCTTAAAAAACACTTTTTAAAATTATCATCTTGCAGTTCTAGGGGGCTCAGATAGGATGTTCTCTCTGGAGGTCTCTTGTGGTTGCAGTTAGAAAGTGGCTGGAGCTAGTCATCTGAACGGCTTCCTAGTCTGTCTAGTGACTGATGCTGGTTGGCAGTGTGAATCCTGACATGTGACCTCTCCGTGTGGCCTGGGCTTCCTCATAGCATGCTGCACACATTCGAGGAGGACACAAGAGAACAAAGTGGCATTTTATATAAGTCACTTCCTCTGCTACTCCTTGAGCCATCACACAGGTCTGTCCAGGTTCAGGGGAGGAGATGCGTACTCCATCACTTGATGGGAAGAGTAAGTCAAATTGTCAGGAGAATATGCAGGAGGGCATCTGTTGGGGCAGCCCTCTCTGACAGAGTAGACTCCATCTCACATGTATTCAGTCTGTCTTCTTTAAATGGAAGACCAGAGTGGTCTTTCTAAAACAGATGTTTTGTCCCCTATTTTAAAGCATCTGAAGGACCCCCCCCCCCAATCTCGTTGCCCTACATCCCCTAGAAACTATAGGTAAGTGCAGGGGACCTGAATGACCTGGCCACAAACAGTCCTTCTTTGTCTCATCTGTTTTTGTGACTTCTTCCCTCCACTTTGATGATTCCGAGCTACCCCATTTCCTGAATATGCCACATGGTATCCTACTCATTCTCAACACCTTAACTCCTGCTCTCTGCCTCCAAGGGCCTCTCCAACCCCTTTTCTGTATAAGGCAAGCCCTCCTCAGATGACAAGTCACACCCCCACCCGGCGATTTCCTAATCTGCCTCAGGCACAATTCATTGTTACCATTCTCCCACAGCGCTTTCTCAACCTCTACCATCGAGTGTTTGTACCTGACTTCTCAGGGGGTGAGCTCCTGGAAGTAAGTAACGATGTCTCTAGTGCTCAGTACTGTGCCAACTCGGCTGTCACTGTTAAAATAGCACCTGAGTACTGCAGTGTTCCAAAGTCCCTTAGCATTCTCCTAGGCTAACGTGCGCAACATTCAGCCCTTCCTCTTCTTCCAGCAGTCAACTGAACATTTCTAGCACCAGCAACACAACCCTGATCATATTAACTTTTCTTTCCAGCTAATTAATCCTAGAAGGAAAGATCATGTATTCTCGAGGCTCCAGGTTTGTTGAACAAATTTGATTTGTTCATAGATGTTTCAGTTATGACTTAGGTAATCATCATTTCTCTGTGTTAGGAAAGTCAGTATTTATCAGTCAATTGTGTATCAGAGTTTCAATCAGCAGAGTCAGTTTTCAGAATAACTGAAAGTCACCTTTCAGCTTAGGATGATGGCGGTGATAGGGTACAAATTACCCTGGATGTCTTGGCATGTTCCAGATTTGCCATTAATGGATTGTGGGGCTTTAGAGGAGATCCAACTCCTGAGTCTGTTGGCTCCTAGGTCAGTTGAGGCCCCCCCACCTACGGGGGTGGGGTGCGGAGGGGAGTGTGGAAGGAAGAACATGGAAGCACTCTTCCAAGTGGTAAACACGCGTTCATGAAGGCTGCTGAACCTCAAAGCTCAAAACTCTTGACCAAAGCCCTGAACTAAACACCTAAATTATGTAGACAAGAAACTTTGAATGTTTAATGCACTTTGTTAATTTAAAATTTTGAGATACGGTATTTAGCAAATGTTGTATTTATTGTGATTTTTATCCCCAAAGAGAGAACTTGTCAAGGAACACTATGTTGCATCCTCTCTTAGCAGTTTTATCCCTGTAGCTTTCTTAAACAAAGAAGAAAAATACTGTTCCCTTAAAAATTTTCACAAAGAAAGCTTAATAATGTCAAGGGACGTATCTTGGAAAAAGGAAAGCTTTCTAAGAAATGTTATTTAAAAGGCCATTTTCAGGGCACATGGGTGGCTCAGTCGGTTGAGTGTCCGACTCTTGATTTCAGCTGAGGTTATGGTCTCAGGGTCATAGGATGGCCCCCCAAGTCAGGCTCCATGCTCAGCAGGGAGTCTGCTTGAGATTCTCTCACCCTCCCTCTCTGCCCCTCCTCCTGCTCGGGCGCATGATCTCTCAAATAAATAAATCTTAAAAAATAAATAAATAAAAGGCCATTTTCTTCACATCTTTTTGTTAGGAGGGGATGTTTCTTATCCTATATAGCAAGGGATGGACTTATAGGATGAGACAGTGATATCTTCATAATTGTAAAAATGGAAGATCTTTGTTGAGTAGGTGAAAGGTTGAGATTTAAGAGAAATTAGTCAAATTGCTACAGTGAAAACTAATGGTCATTTTCCACTCTGCCCCATAAAATAAGATTCAGGGTCACACTGAGTGGTATTATAGCTGTATTTTAAAAAGAGCTATCTAATTTTATGCCTGTAATAACTTCCATAATTATACATGTTGGAATAATCAAGCCTCATGCTTTGGGGTATAGCCAATTACTGTAGCGATCAAGAGGTAACTTATTTTCTCATGTACATTGCTCACAGTGGGGCAGTTCCATTACACATTCATGAATTCTAGTGTGGTATTGTTAAGGGTTGTTAAGTATAGGCCACTGGATTTGAAGGGCCACAGATTTACGGGAGATGGCAATTCTTTTAAATCTTCATCTGCTGCTTGTGTCTGTTACTTTAAAAGGAGTTCTTAGGAACATATAGGCTTATGCCTATCCTTGACCACAAGACAGATTTTTGGATACACCTTGCCAGTGAACACATTAGACATAGAGCCAAATCCTTCCTTACTTTCCCTCTGAGTCTACCTTTGGAGAGAACGTGAATTGCACTTTTGAAAGTGAGATCCTAATTTTGAAGAGAATTTGAGGTCATTTAGGGCAGTTCTCACTTGAGTGGGGAAATCTTTATGTAATAAACCAGAGTAGTGGTCACTGTTGAAAATAAGCTTTGGGAGCCCCTGGCATAAAACATGTTGTTATTCTAAAGTTCTGTCATATTTGCAACTCTCAGCTTCTGGATAATTGTTATAATTTATAATTTACATACACCAATAACAGGTGTATGTTACTTTGCTTATAGGTATCTGATACCTTGATTACTACCATACCATTTCCTGATCAAAACTATTTCTGTAGCTTTACCATGAATTTTATACCTTTCCCCTCGTTATATTTTTGAAGCATTCAAAAAATAAAACTGGCAATGTCCTTACATTTGAATATGTGTCTTTAGTAAGGTCTTTTGATTTGGCTCATTATATGTCTTAACTGCAACTCGGTGCTCATTTTTTTCTTACCTGACAGTCTTAAGCTAGTGGCTTAAAAATTTTTTGAAAGTAAGTTTTGACCATAATCTAGAAGTGGAACTACATTTTGACATCAACAATCAGTAATATCATGTGTATGCACACACAGTTGAAAACAAAATGTCATAAAACAGCCTTAAGGAGGACGGATCCGCCCTGCTGTGTTCCGCTCTGCTGTCTTCAGTGAGCATGTAGGGTGGGGCTGGGGGAGGGAGCTGGTTGTGATCCACTGCATCGATTTCATAACCCACTCCTAGAGTTTAAAAAAACAAGGCTAAAATTTTTGTTCACAGTGTCTTTTGTTTCTCTCTCTCTCTGCTTTCTTAACACGGATTTTATTTTGTACAAACCTCTCTTTCACTCTTGTGGATGTGCTGCCTTTCTATACTTGCTCTTTTGTAACAGTACCCGTGAAGGACTATCAAGAGAATGAGGCCTGTTGTCATTCTGTTCTGTCAGCAGAGGATGCCCTTTCCTGTACAGCATCACCAGATTATCTGTGCAAGGAAGAAACTGAGGCCACCTAGGGAGCTTCCTCCATGGCCCTGCAGAGCCCTTACATTATGCTAATCTAAACCGTAGTCTTTCCAAAAGATGTGGTCCAAAGAGTGGACTTTGTGGGTGGATCCTCAGCAGCCGTCCTCCCCTCAGCCCCCTGACCAGTCTGTCCCTATAAGTAGCTTAAGAAAGGGCAGGCAATAAGTAAGTGTGGACCTGGAGCGTCACGGAAGGGCTGCTGGGTGCCTCTAAGAAAAAGCTAGAACAGGAAGATGAGCTCCCCCTCCCTGGTGCCTGTGAACAGGGAAACCTCTAGCCCCGCCATCAGTGGCAGTCACTCATCAGTCTCTGGAGAACCAGCCCTGGAATCAAGCTGACACTGGACAGCAGATTAGAGAAGCCCGAAGAGCTTGGTCCTTAGGGATACTGTCGAAGTCTGAAACTGCCCTGCTTTTGGACCTCCTCTTGTAAAGCTATTTAAACCAATTTGATGTTAGTTTGCTCTTACTTATTGAAAACAGACTCCTTAGCGTGGACACCTCTGTCCTTTCAACTGACCATTCATGTGTGGAAGCGCAAAACTCCCACGATTATAGAAGCCACAAAACACGGTTGAATCAATTAACAGAATATTCTAGCATGTTGTTGTCTCTGCCTTGTAGCAGAACTCAGGCTCCAGCTTAGTCCTACCACTCCTAGCCCAGGTGACCTCAGTCCCCATTTAGAGGTTCAGTGTTCAGCGATGACATTTATACTGTCAGTCAAACAAAAGGCTGGGCTGGATGAAGAAAAGACTCTGACCTCATTACCCTTCAGTGGTGGTAGCAGGGCTGTCGGTGTCCTGGGCACTGGCCTGCATGGCGTACACCCAGTGATCCACCCTCAGTCCACACCCACGTATGGGACCAGGCTGCATCCAACGGAGAATACGTGGTCAGCGTGTCTGTCGGCCTGACCACAACAACTCAAAGCCTACTTCTGGTATGTGCAAGAATTATCACCAGGAGCCAGGAACTCGACCAATGTCCCTGGACACTTTGTTTCTAGTGTGCTTTGTATTAGTAATCATGAACAGAATTCTTCCTAGTTACTAAAACCAATCCAGGCTGGAAATACATTGCAGGGAAGGTGTGAAGCCACTTGAAAGTAAGTGCTTTCAGTGCAACTCCAGTTTCATAAAATTTTACTGACTCTGAGAAGCAGGCAGAGGCCAACCCTGCAAAGGACTGTGTTTTCTTGACCCATGTGTGAAGAGCTCAAAGAGAGGTCATTCAAAACAAATAGAGGGGGAAAAGACCTGATGACCAAAGGAGCTCAGCCTGCCCCTGCCAGGCTCTCTTCAGGCCTGGCTTCCTTCTTGCCATTTCCATGAATAAGAAGGAAGGTCTTTGCATATTGTCTTCATCTTGTATTGTCACAGAGCAGGGCCCGTTACTTATTTTCACTTTGTACAGTGCATGCCCTTCCCCATGGGGTTATGGTTTCCAGTCCACTTTCCTGAATGTTTGGTTTGTGCTTTACCCCTGAACTCTTTGGGAAGTTGGAATGGTCTCCACGTGACTGGTGAAAACACCAAGGCTTGGAGCTACTGACGTGAGTGACTTTACCCAGGGCCTGCGTGCTCTCATTTCTGGGCTACAGCTTGGCACAGAACTGCTTCCTCCCTAGAAACACAGCCTTTGCTGAAGCCCAGGGAGCAGGTAGGCAAAGCAGATACCATGGGAAGCTTGGGGAGCGTGGTCGTGGCATCAAAGCTGTTATTTCTCTAGCCCCTGGGTGCATCCACCCTTAGGCCAGGTGGATGGCTTCACCTGAGTTATTCCAACCAGGCCCCATGAACCTGTAAAATGGGCTGGACAAAGAGAAGGTCAGGGAAGGAACAGCAAGCGAAATTGACTAGTAGAAACTGGCTGAAATCGAAGAACCGTGGGAAGGACAGGTAAGAATGAGTTACAGGTAAACCAGATGGGTCCTTGCCCAGTCACATAGGAACTGTGGAGGATCTTAGTGGCCCCTGCTACTTCCTTTTATAAAACCGATCCATTAGGTTTTATCTATAACCCAGGCGGTTTTTATTAGGGTAACTACTGACTGAGAAATCAAAGCCCCATTACCTCTTCTTTTCAGCATCAGAAATAGGATGTTCTATGGTACAAGAGACCTTCAGATGACTTCCAGATGCGTAATTCTACCTGGAGCCCAGAAACTGACAGTGGCCAGTGGCGCACAGCAGATTGGGGAAGCTCCCACTACCTGGTGCCGAAGTCTTGCTGTGCTTTTTAAAGGCTCAGAGGCTCTAGAAGGCCCGCTTAAAGTAGGTCTGATAATGAAAGTGGTTGCATTGGAATTGAGCCCTCAAAAATTAATAAAAAGATCTGTCTAATCACTTAGTTTCAATCATTAATTAAATGTTCAATGCAAACATTTTAAAGGAGAAATTGCAAACTAGAAAAAAAAATTCCCCTGAAAATATTTAATGTAAATAACTCCTTGAGATGGTGCTTTTTACAAAAGGTTTGTCAGCAAATGCCGTTTTGTTTAGGGGACAGGACATCAGGAAATGATATGATCGTTTTCTATTTCAATGAGAGTAACAAGGAATCCCACCTGCCCCACCCCCATTCTTGCTCTATGTAGAAATTTGTCCAGCATGATGAGCAGCAGTCATCAGCGGGAGGTGGCTGAGCCCCAGGTGCCCAGAGAGTTTCTTCAAGCCACTACTTCTGTGCCCCCTCACTGTGTCCAGAGCCACTGGCCAAGACCACCAATTCACTTTCTGATTATATCTTTTCTGTCTTCGTATCTTTCAAGGCTTTGGTAATACAGCCGAAGGGTGACCATGTTGAAAACAAGCACAGGTTCTTTTACACATAACACTGTCAGCTCATGTTGGGTAAACACAGGAAGGCACACAATAAATTACAGCAGACCCTATCTCTTCAGAGGGTTTGTGGTGACCTCCAGGGTGGGGGCTGGGCCTGCCGGCAGCCGAGCATCCAGCACTGGGGTACTGTGAGGACCACCCCGGGAAGGAGGGGGTCCTTCCTTAAGTCATGTCCGTATACAGGTCTCACGATCAAGTGGAGGAGAAAATCCTTGCCTTATCCAGTGCAGTGCGGCCTCTGCAGTAAGGAGGACCCTCCCCTCTGAGTGCCGCTCACCTGCCCACTTGGCAAGGTCCATCCGTGTTTGCACAAATCAATTGTACGTACACCCTTGTTGAGAACTGGTGGCAAATTAGTCCATAGGACTCCATCTGCTCCTTACTTAAGTAAATCACTTGGAAAACATAAAACTGGAGGTTGTAGCTCAGTAAAACAATAAAGTGCTTTCGATGAGGGTAGCTGTTATTTACCAGTTGTTTCTCGTTCCGCCTGAGGCATTGCCATCAGTGCTATGGAAGGTGATGATGTTCACCACTGGTAGAAACTGTAAGCTTGTTTCCACTAAAAAGCCTGCATTTCTAAAATGTACTTTTTTCCTATTGTTTCCATGTCTTCACGTTAACTAAACGTGGTCTCACTACCCGGTAAGGAGATCGCTTATGCTGGGGTGGGGCGGGGTCGGGCGGGTGGAAGACACAAGAATAGAAAAGGAGCGGTTCATAAATATTCCTTAGGGGTTCCACTTGTGACGGTGAGAGAGGGGGTTATGGCAAAAAAGATGAGGCCCCGTGCTGAATCCAGATATGAGTCCCGAGGAGTAGAGACACAGATTGGCTTCTGGAAGGGTCCACATTCAACCTAAGACTTTATTCTGAGTCCACATGCTTGATAACTGCTATAACACACTTGCATCTTCCATGGCCTCGATCCACCTGTAAAACAGAGGAGAGGGCACACTTAGGTGTCACAGCTCTGAGACTCTGGTCAGAGAACCTAGAAGTGAGCAGGTGGACTAGGTGACTATTAGCCTGACATTGGGGACCATGTCATATTCATATTTGTTTCCCTAGCATTTAGCAAAAGGTCTGCTGAATCAAAGCATGCCTGTATGAACGAATCATGATAATCTTTAAAAAATCTTACAACCAGGGGCGCCTGGGTGGCTCAGTCGTTAAGCGTCTGCCTTCGGCTCAGGTCATGATCCCAGGGTCCTGGGATCGAGTCCCACATCGGGCTCCCTGCTCGGCAGGAAGCCTGCTTCTCCCTCTCCCACTCCCCCTGCTTGTGTTCCTGCTCTCGCTATCTCTCTCTCTGTCAAATAAATAAATAAAATCTTTAAAAAATAAATAAAAAATCTTACAACCAGGAACAGGTTCTGTTCTGCTGTTCTGCTGTGGCCCAAAGGGGTTAGATGGTACAGGAGGCTGGAGCAGAGAGAAGCCAGAGCCCTGGGTAGCAACTTGTAGAGGGAGAGGCAAGGAGATACAGGCCTAGTTATTTGGGTACCTTTGAGCTGAATTGGTATCCTCTGCTTTGAAGCTATAAAATAGGGTTTTCTTGTGGTAGAGGTGAAAAATAGGTCCTACTTCACTGCTGCCCTCTTCCTTCTCTGGGGCAATGGTGAAACCGAGCAGAGGCATACTCTCCATGGCCACTGTGTCCTGCAGAGGGCAAAAGGGAAAACGATATTACACACGGCACTACACACAGTCAACTGCTCAGCATTTACTGTTACCTCCGATTTCAGGTGCGCGACGAGCCCTTCTGTGTGAGGCATGGTTTGGCAACAGTGGAATAACCACACACATACTCTTCACCCCCTCTTCCCGCCAGGACCAGTCATGAGGAGAGAAAGAAACTTAACATTCTGTCACAGCCTGTTAGGGTCCAGGCATTTTCATCTTTATATTATCTTGTTGAATCTTCACAACATCACAGAAGGTGTCACTCCTGTTCTAAGAAGACCCTGAAGCTCAGAGAAGGTAAATCACTCCCTAAGATCACACAGGTCAGTCAGGGGCAGAGCCAGAATTTGGACTCACGACCACCTTCTACCACTGCATTCTTTCTGCTGACTTGATTAGTCAGAGACTCTGTTTTCCAGAATTATTCCAGATGATATCCCCAATACTCATTCCCCCACAGCCTATCCACGACGTCTCAATATGGAGCACGTAGGGTGTCTGTGCTATAAAGTTGCTAATACTGTGATGAGACCTACACAGAGAACATAAATGGATCTTAAAATCTACTCAGTGGAAAAAGAGATTTTTGTATATAAACATATATTTACACATACATATTTATGTGAAAATACATGCTCATAAAATACAACTTTATGAAACCACACATAGACAAAGAGATAAAATTAGTTAAGCAATTAGTTAAGATATAATTAGCTAAGAAGGCTGTGGGAGGAGAAGGAGGAGGAGTTGAGGTTGTATATAAAACGAAATCAACTTTCAAAGACCGCTGGATCAGGAAAAGCATCTAAACTCAGTATCGATTCATGATTAAAAAAAAAAAAACCCTCAGCAAACTAGAAGGGAACTTCCTTAATCTGAGGGCATCTATAAAATACCTACAGCTAACATCCTACTTAATAGTAAAATACTGAATGCTTTTCCTGTAAGATTGGGAACAAGGCAAGAGGGTGCTCGCTCCTACCAATTAGACTTAAAATTGCACTGGCGGTCCTAGTCATTGCATTAAGGCAAGAAGAAGAAAAAGTTCAGAAAAAGAAGAAGTTAAACTATCTGTGCTTGCAAAGGACTTGTTTTGATTGTAAAACAACTACTAGAACCAATAATCAATTTAGCAAGGTCACGGGATAATCAATTTTTTTATATCTGTTTACAGCAAACAACTGAAAATAAACTCCATTCAAAATAGCATGCAGGGGCGCCTGGGTGGCTCAGTCGTTAAGCGTCTGCCTTCGGCTCAGGTCATGATCCCAGGGTCCTGGGATCGAGCCCCGCATCGGGCTCCCTGCTCAGTGGGAAGCCTGCTTCTCCCTCTCCCTCTCCCTCTGTCCCTGCTTGTGTTCCCTCTCTCGCTGTCTCTCTCTGTCAAAAAATAAATAAAATCTTTAAAAAAATAGCATGCAAAAAATAAAATAGGAATAAGGTTAACATAAATGCAAGAACAGAAGTATGAGACCTCTATACTAAAACTACAAAACATTAAAAGAAAAACTAAAGAACTAAATAAAGGAAGATTTATGCCATATTCATAGATTTGAAGATTCAATATTAAGATGCCAACTCTCCCCAAATTGATTCAACAATCTCTGTCATCATCTCAGGCTTTTGGGTAGAAATTGACAAGTTTATATGGAAACACAAAAGACCTAGAATACCCCAAACAATCTTTTAAAAAGAACAATGTTGAAGGGGCACCTGGGATATTCAATCAGGCATCAGACTGGTGACTCTGGCTCAGGTCAGTCATGATCTCATGGGTCATGGGACTGAGCCCTGTGTCAGTGGGAAGTCTGCTTGAGATTCTCTCCCTCTGCCCCTCCCCCCACTTCTGTACGCACATGCATACTCTCTAACAAACAAACAAATAAATAAATAAAAGAACAATTTTGGAGGCTTATACAGTCTGACTTCAAGACTTACTATAGAGTTCTAGTGATTAAGGCCGTAAGGTATTGGCATAAGATTTCGTAAATATATCAGTGAAACAGAATAGAAAACTCAGAGATAGCCCCAAATGTATTTAGTCATTTGATTTTTTTTAATTTTTTTAAAGATTTCATTTATTTTTTGACAGAGAGTGAGATAGCGAGAGGGAACACAAGCAGGGGGAGTGGGAGAGAGAGAAGCAGGCTTCCCGCTGTGCAGGGAGCCCAATGCGGGGCTCACGACCTGAACCGAAGGCAGACGCTTAATGACTGAGCCACCCAGGTGCCCCTAGTCATTCGATATTTAACGAAGGCACCAAAATAATCCTATAGGGAAAAGAAAGTTTTTTTTTAAACAAGTGGTGGTGGAATAACTGGATATCCATATGGAAAAAAAATGAACCCCAACCCCTGTCTCATACCATACTCAAAATTAATTTCAGATAGACCTGAATGTAAAAACTAAAACATTCAAGTTTTCAGAAGCAAATACAGGGGAACAACTTTGTGACTTGCAGTAGACTAAAAGTTTCTTGTGAGATGAAAAGCAACAGCCATAAAGGAAAACAGTAATAAATTAGGTTTCATTTAAGTTAAAAACTTCTGTTCACCAAAAGAACAGAACAAATTCATTCATTAAGAAAATGCACAGGCAAGCCACAGACAGGGAGAGAATATTCACAAAACATTTATCTGACAAAAGACTGGTATCCAAGATATGTAAAGAATTCCTGTAACCCAGTAATAAGACAACTTACTTAAAAAAATATGCAAGAGATCTGAACAGACACTTCTCAAAGAGAAATACAGAAAGAGCCAATAAGCACATCAAACACATCATTAGTTACTAGGGAAATCTAAATTAAAACCACACTGAGATACTAGTAAATTAATGACTGACAATACCAAATGTTAACTAAGATGTGGAGCAACCAGAACTCTCACACTTACATACATTGTTGAGGGGACAATAAAATGGTAGACCACTTTGCGAAAGGGCTGTAAGTTCTGATAAATCAAACATATACCTTCCTATGATCTAGAAATTCCAATCCTAGGTGTCTACCCAAGTGAAATAAAAACCTATTTTCATATAAAAACCTCTATACAAAAGTTTAAAGTGACTTTATTCATAATTACCAAAAACCAGAAACAACCCAAGTGTCCTTCAACTGATGAAGGGAATAAACACATGGTGGTATGTTCACAACATAGAATACTACTCAGCCATAAAATGTCATGACATGTATTCAAAAACATGGGTGACTCTCAAACACCTCATGCTGAGTGGGAGAGGTCACATTTATATGTGATTTGATTTATATGAAGATTCTAAAAGAGGTAAAACTAATCTATGGTAGAAAAAATTCAGAACAGTGTGCTGCCTGTGGGGACAGGAATGAGGTGGGGATACCACAGCTAAACAACAGGGGTTCATGACAGTACACACAGTGAAAACTGGCTATCCATTTTATCAAACCTTTTTTCTTTGATGGAATTTGTGAGCTTAGTCCTATCACTTGCATGGTCTTATTAAGAAATTGTACTAGTTCAAAAAAAAAAAAAAAAAAAAGAAATTGTACTAGTTCTTTATGGAAAAAACCACTTTGGAAGCATACTTAAAATCCACCTTTTAAAATCAACTTAGGGTGTCACTTCCAATGACAACCATTGCTCAGGACCTACAGAATGGACACTGAGAATGGGTTTTCCATTCTCAGACAGGATTCACCTCTTTGGTGGTTATTTAATTATCACTAGCCTTCATTCACCTAAGACAGAATTTCTTCCCAAAGAGTGGTCCATGGGATGGGAGAGTCCCATGAGACACTCCATGAGGAAGGGCCTGTGGTCAGGCCAGCTTGAGAAATCCCCTCATTCAGAGATCCATAACACATCTGGGTACATTACAGATTCTAAGAAGTACTCCTACTAACTGCCTACTCAGGGTCCCCTCAGAATCCAATTTTTAGAGAACCCCTGTGAGCATCCTGTGTAATACCTACTTTGGAAGATGCTGCCCTGGGCTGCAGGTGGGCATCACATCACATTTCAGTTTGTTCTGGAAAGATCAAAATTCTCCTCAGCTCCTCTGTGGGCATGTCAGTGAGGGCACTGGAGTCACTCAGGCCTACTGTGGGTCCCCCTCTGTCTGTCTGCGTCCCTGCCGGCCTCTGGGATTCCCTGAGGGACGGGCAGGCTGCAACCATCACAGCTACAGGTCTTTTGTAAGAGAACGTTTATGCCCCAAAAAGAAAGTGTCTTTTGCACCTTCGCCAGCATCTGGGGTCGGGGTAGAAGCGCCAGCCCTGTGCTGATGTGACCATCCTCCTGGGGTAAAACACACATGCTCAGCAGCTGGGCTCTTAAGTCCCGTTTTCGAAGTGGGTTTAGCCCGCGGAAGCCACTGGATGGTGGGGGCTAGACATGGAAATCTTTCAAACTATCACCCAGCGTCAGCCCGGGTCAGGACCAGACAGCCACCTGCTGTAGAACAGAGCCCGCACCCGGCTGCTCTGGAAGCAGGCTTCACTTCCAAGGCCGTCCAAGGCCCTCCTACATTTTATATGTAAAGGTAAGACGCTCTGTAAAAAGTATCAACTGAAGTTGTATTTAGTAGAAACACTACCACGAAACAGTGTAGTTCCCTGGAGTGCCTGGCTTGTGCTAGATGCCGGGCCTGTGACCTTCAAACACTCGGGTGCACAGGTCTGCAAGCTGTCCCGCCGTATCTCCACAGAGAACTGGTAAAGTCTTTCCACTTGGAACCTACACATGCTTGTGTCTTTGTAGCAACACTCAGCACATGGTACTGCTCGACACAGACTGGAGTGCTATGGGAACTGGAACCCGCATCCAGCCTCACACCGCCCTGCAGGCGATGGGGTGTTGTGCATACCCACGGGGACGTTCTGAGGCATGAGCTTAACCTGAGGGCCTTCACAGGTGAGAGGACAGAGAGCACGAACCACCACTACCTCACTGGCCATGTAGGTGTAGAGCACTTTGCCTTTGATGACAAACCAGAGCTTCTTCCAGTGCCTCTTGCCTTTCTTGCACCGGCTCAGATAGCCACTGATGGCGGAGCCCTCTCCCGAGGCGGCCACCTGACAGAAGAGAAGCAGAGTGGTCAGGGCACCAGGGGGTGGGCATGGTTCAGACGGAGCTAAAATGACAGTGCAAACCAGCTGGCAGAATGTGTATACTGCTTTGAAATCTGAGACTCAGATGAGGTCTCAGGATACATCCAGCACCTCAAAAGCAGCACAACAGTACCAGGGATTAAGACAGGACTTACTGAGTGGACCCAGGAGACACACGAGTCAAAAACTGCCTTCAGGAGTGCTGCCCCAAGTGGTGTTTCAGATTCTTGGCTCCCTCTCCCCAACCCACAAGGCCCCATAATATGAAACTGCAAATATCTGGGGGAAAGGTTCTTCCTTCTAAAATTGATTCTTACAAGATTTAATACGTATTCTTCTCAACATTTTATTCAAAAAAAATAGAAAAGGAAGGAAACCTATGAGGCCAGCATTACTCTGATACCAAAACCAGATAGAGAAACCACTAAAAAAGAGAACCACAGGCTAAATATCTCTGATGAACATAGATGCAAAAACCCTCAACAGAATACTAGCAAGCTGAATCCAACAATACATTAAAAAAATCATTCACCACTATCAAACGGGATTTATTCCTGGGATGCAAGGGTGGTTTGATATTTGCAAATCAATCAACGTGGTACATCACATTAACAAAAGAAAGGATAAGAACCATATGGTCATTTCAATAGATGTAGAAACAGCATTTGACAAAGCACAACATCCATTCATGATAAAAACATTCAATAAAGTAGGTTTAGAGGGAACACACCTCAACATAATAAAGGCCATATATGAAAAATGCACAGCTAATATTATCCTAAATGCAGAAAAACTGAGAGCTTTTCCTCTACAGTCAGGAATAAGACAGGGGTGTCCACTCTCACCACTTTTATTCAATATAGCACTGGAAGTCCGAGCAACGGCAATCAGACAACAAAAAGAAAGAAGGGTGCCTGGCTGGCTTAGTCGGTGGAGCATGCGACTTTTGATCTTGGGGTCATGAGTTTGAGCCCCATGTTGGGTGTAGAGATTACTTAAAAAAAAGGCATCCAAAGGAAGGAAGAAGTAAAATTTTCGCTTTTTGCAGATGACATGATACTATATATAGAAAACCCAAAAGACCCCCAAGAACTGTTAGAACTGATAAACAAATTCAGTAAAGTCACAGGATACAAAATCAATGTACAGAAATCTGTTGCATTTCTATACACCAATAATGAAGCAGCAGGAGAAATTAAGGAATCAATCCCATTTACAACCACACCAAAAACAATAAGATACCTAGGAATAAACCTAACCACAGAGGTGAAAGACCAATACTATGAGGACCTATAAAACCCTGATGAAAGAAACTGAAGATGGCACGAAGAGATGGAAAAACATTCCATGCTCATGGACTAGAAAAACAAATATTGTTAAAATATCTATACTACCTAAAGCAACCTACATATTTAATGCAGTCCCTATCAAAATACCACTAGCATATTTCACAGAGCTGGAACAAAACAATCCTAAAATTTGTGTGGAACCACAAAAGTCCCTATTTAGCCAAAGCAACCTTGAAAAGGAAAAGCAAAGCTGGAGGCATCACAATTCCAGACTTCAAGTTATATCACAAAGCTGTACTCATTAAAACAGTATGGTATTGGCACAAAAACAGATACAGAGATCGATGGAACAGAATAGAAAATGCAGAAATGGACCCACAACTATACGGTCAACTAATCTTGGACAAAGCAGGAAAGAATATCCAAGAGGAAAAGACTGTCTCTTCAACAAATGGTGTTGAGAGAACTGGAGAGCAACATGCAGAAGAATGAAACTAGACCACTTTCTTACATCATACACAAAAACAAATTCAATAATGGGTTAAAGACCTAAATGTGAGACCTGAAGCCATAAAAATCCCAGAGGAGAACACAGAGAGTAACTTCTTTGACATCAGCTACAGCAACTTCTTTCTAAATATGTCTCCTGAGGCAAGGGAAACAAATGCAAAAATAAATTATTGGGACTTCATCAAAATAAAAAGCTTCTGCACAGCAAAGGAAACAATCAACAAAACTAAAAGGCAACCTTTGGAATGGGAGAAGATAACTGCCAATGGCATATCTGATGAAGGGTTAGTTTACAAAATACATAAAGCCTTTATAAAACTCAACACCCAAAAAACAAATAATCCAATTAAAAAGTGGGCAGAAAACTTGAACAGCTATTTCTCCAAAGAAGACATCCAGATGGCCAACAGATACATGAAAAGATGTTTATCCTCACTTATCATCAGGGAAGTGCAAATCAACACTACAATGAAAAACCACTTGACACCTGTCAGAATGGCTAAAATCAACAACACAAGAAACAACAGGTGTTGGTGAGGATGTGGAGAAAGGGGAACCCTTCTGCACTGTTGGTGAGAATGCAAATTGGTACAGCCACTGTGGAAAATAATATGGAGGTTCCCCAGAAAGTTAAAATAACTAACCTACCATCTAGATCTAGCAATCACACTACTGGGTATTTACCCAAAGAATATTAAAACACTAATTCACAGGGATACATGTACCCCAATGTTTATAGCAGCATTACCGACAATAGCCAAGATATGGAAGCAGCCCAGGTGTCCACCAATTGATGAATGGATAAAGAAGATGTAATAAATATATACAGTGGAATATTACTCAGCCATGAAAAAGAATGAAATCTTGTCATTTGCAATGACATGGATGGAGCTAGACAGTATTATGCTAAGTGAAATAAGTCGGTCAAACAAAGACAAATACCATATGATTTCACTCATATGTGGAATTTAAGAAACAAAACAAATGAGTGAACGGGAAAAACAAGAGAGAAAAAACCAAGAAACATACTCTTAACTATAGAGAACACACTGATGGTTGCCAGAGGGGAGAGGGGTGGGGGATGGGTGAAATAGATGATGGGGATTAAGGAGGCCACTTGTGACGAGCACCGGGTGATGTATGAAGTGTTGAATCACTATATTGTGCACCTGAAACTAATAAACACTGTGTGTTAACTAACTGGAATTTAAATAAAAACTTGAAAAAATAAAAAAACCCATACATACATGCTCAAAAAAATAAACTTGATTCTTACACTTTTTAAATTTTTTAAATATTTTATTTATTTTACAGAGAGCACGTGAACACAAGTGGGGGGGCAGAGGTAGAGACAAAATCTCAAGCAGACTCCATGCTGAATGTAGAGCCTGATGTGGGCTCAATATGGGGCTCAATCTCACAATCCTGAGATCGTGACCTGAGCCAAAACCAAGAGTCAGAAGCTCAGCTGACTGAGCTACCTAGGTGCCCCTGATTTTTAAGCTTATCTCTTATATTTAAGGATGGATCCTCTTTGTAATGTTTACTTAAAAGGTTTTGTAATCTTCCTAATTGGGGGGGGGGTTTAATTCCTGTTGTTATTAGTAGAAGTAGGATTTGTCTGTTGCACAGTCTTTATGTGGGGGTTCAGAACACAATACAGGTTTGGAGAAATACCAGTCTGGGGTTCCAGCCCAGGTTCTCCCAGTTATTTGATGGGCAATGTGGGCAATTTACTTCTTCTAAGTCTTAGATTCCCTACGAGCAAAACTGGAGTCAATGACCTAAGAGAGGTACCTGACAGGTATAGTGCCTGGCCCACAGAACTGCTCAAAATACTAATCTTACTATTGGGGCAAGAAGGCCAGGTCTGGAAATAATTTCATCTGACTTTCCCATTTTGCAGATGGGGAAACTGACGCCTAGAGGAATGGAGGTTATCTACTGAAGGTCCAATCTCTACTTAGTTGAAGAGAGGGTAGAGAACTTGGATCTCCTGGCAAATACTCCGAAGGTCAATGAACTTCAATGCAGGGAAAGGAGGCCATCACCAGCCTGGGATTTTTTTTTTTTTTTTAAAGATTTTATTTATTCATGAGAGAGAGAGAGAGAGAGAGGGAGAGGGAGAGAGAGAATGAGCGGGGGAAGGGCAGAGGCAGAGGGAGAAGCATGCTTCCCACTGACCAGGGAGCCCGACGTGGGGCTCGATCCCAGGACCCCAAGATCATGATCTGAGCCGAAGGCAGACGCTTAACAACTGAGCCCCCCACACACCCAGCCTGGACTGTTTTAAGAGGTACCAGGAAAGGAGTCTGTGTCCGCCACAGGTTCCAGGACTCCCAGCACCAGACACAGGCTTTCTCTCCCTGCACTTGCCCTGCCAGGGCAGCTCGCAGAGTGAGAAAGGCAGAGTGGACAGAGTATGTTGGGGGAAGCCGATTCTGACCTCCCTTTCTGGCACGTGATCGGAGAGGCAGCATTTCCGCAGACTTTGTCATGGGGAGCAGGGCTTATTGTTAAGGTGGAGCTCCTGCGGAAAAGGGACAGGGCAGCGGGTGACAGGTGGGGCACATTTCTCCTGGGGCTGCTGCAAATCCCACTAAGTGCAGTCTTTGCTAGGTAGTAAAAAGGTTGTCACTTTGAGCAAAAATTACCAAAGGGCTAGCTAGGACACCAGCATCAGAGACAGCTGGACTCTAGAAGGCTAAGAGCAGCGGTTCTCAAACTGTGTGCCCATGGAACACTCAGGTTCTGCCCAGCAGGAGTGAAAAGGTGATCTTTTCTCAATTGGTGGAAAGGGACTAGGTTAAATAAATGATGCTACAACCATACAACGTAAAAAGTATGAGATTTGTATGTGTGAGCAAATGTGGAATGATAGCTAAGAGAAATTAAGTGTGAAGAGTGTATAGAAGATTCAGTACAATTTACCTTTTCAGTAAAAAAAAAAAAAAAAAAAAAAGGATCAATGGATGTACATCTTTATTATGTATATGCATTAAAATTTCTGTAAGGATCCCTAAGAAACTTGATGGTGGTTACCTCTGGGAGTAGGTGGGACTGGAGGAGTTCGGGGAGGGAGAGAAACTCATGTTTCATCAGGTATTCTTTTGTGCTGTTTTGAAAAAAATTTTTTTTTACCATGTATGTGTTATTCCCAAGATTTTTAATATGCAAAGGAATTAAGTAAATGAGTAGAACTGTACCCCTTTAAAATTTCCATACCCTAACACTTTTGAAACCCTTGCCACCCACTACTCAATAATGAATATTAATGCAAAAACTTGGAAACAGCTGATCTTCTTTTGACAGCTTGTATATTCATGGGCACACATTTGTTTGTGGTTGTGACCAGAATATAGACATATAATCTGGCCCTCTTTGTAGGAAAGACTTGAATTTAAGCAATTCTGAGGCTTCCTGCAGACAGTCCCACATCCTCCAGGAGGCTCAGCACCCAAGGCCCTTTGGGACCCGCAGGCTGAAGTGGACAGCACAGCTCCGAGGGCCTGCTAGGGAGGGCTAAGCCGGGACTGTGGCTGTTTTAGTCAGAAGAACCCCAGTGATCTGTGCACTACCCATGGGGACCAGGTCTAGGCCATGGGACAGGAAAGAAAGTAAGGAGAAAAAAAGAAAGACTTGGAGGGGAGAGAGGGATGGGAAAGACTTCTAGCACCATCTACATTTCGGGTCCCGCCTTCTGCCACCAAGCAGGCATGTTCTCAGTCATGCCCAGGAGACAGGCCCTTGTTAGTGGTGAGTCAGTCCTTGTCACAAGAGTGTCTCCCATTGGGAATTCTCTTTGTCCTGAAGAGCTCAGCCAGGCTGGGGGAGGTCATACCCTGTCCACCGAGGAGGACCATGAACCTTCTAAATCCCTTGCCTCCCACATAGGCAGTCCACCTGCCTTACCTCGGTCAGGGCCGAAGGGACCTTCTTCTGTTTCTTGAAGGTCGAGGGGTTGATGCCGTGGAAGACAGATGAGAAGGCACTGCTCGAGAAGCGGGGGGAGGACAGGGGGAAGCTCATGCTCACGGGCCGCTCTGTAACCAAGACAAGCCACAGGGGATGGGAGGTGAGTGTCCACATGGACAGGCATGCTTCTTGCTTTGGAATGTCAATTCCTATAAAATTAGAGCTCTGGGTCCCTCCTGAGATGGGAATCAGCCTCATGAGGGGGATTAGGTGTGACCAGAAAGACAGGCACACTCCCTCTGATGACATGAAGGCCACGGGGGCCAAGAAGGAAGGCTTTTCCTGGGTGCTGGCTATCCCTTCTTCACCTGGGCTGTCCTCTGTGATGGCCTCAGGTGGCCCCACAGAGGAGAAATCTTTGGTTTTGGGCCCAGTATACACTTGCTGTCCCTCTGGCCCAACCCTGCTTGGGCAAAGCTTGTACCCTGAGCACAGTCTCTCAGGGGCCAGCCTGGCTTCCTCAGGATCCTCTATCACTCAAGGAGCCCTCAGCCCTTCCCTGATCCACAACTCCTCTGTTATCTATCTTAAAATCCTTATCCTGGAAAGGTCCCATAGAACACAAGCCTACAGAACATTTTCAAAAAGAGGGTCACCATGGCAAAGTATACCTGAAGCACCACACCTGCCATCCCCCTCACAGAGAGGCACTGACCCAGCGTTTCCCAAGCTTAGCTGCCCACAGACCCTCCTGG